>NW_023416346.1:18847030-19277008 GCF_014108235.1 Myotis myotis
ACAAAATCAGAAATGAAAGAGGTGAAATAACAACAGAACCCAGAGAAGTACAAAGGATTGTTAAAAAATACTATGAGCAACTTTACTCCAACAAACTGGTTAACCTAGAAGAAACTGACATATTCCTAAAAAAATACGACCTTCCAAAACTCAACCAGGAGGAATCAAAAAATCTGAATAGGCTGATAACTATGGAGGAAATTGAAGCAGTAATTAAAAAAACTTCCAACAAACAAAAGCACTAGACCAGACGGCTTCACAGGAGAGTTTTATCAAACATTCAAAGAAGAAATAAAACCTATCTTCCTCAGACTATTCAAAAAATTCAAGAGGAAGGAGAACTTCCAAGCTTGTTTTTTAAGCCAACATTACCCTAATCCCAAAACCAGTTAAAGACAATACAAAGAAAGAGAATTACAGACCAATATCCCTGATGAACATAGATGCCAAAATCCTCAACAAAATTCGAGCAAATTAGATTCAGCATTACATTTGAAAGATCATACACCATGACCAATTGGGATTTATCCTGGGGATGCAAGGATGGTACAACATCCACAAATCAATAAATGTGATACACCACATAAACAAACTGAGAGATAAAAACCATATAATCATATCCATTGAAGCAGAAAAAGCATTTGACAAAATCCAACACCCTTTCTTGATAAAATCTCTCAGCAAGGTGGGAATAGAAGGATCATAATTCAACATAATAAAAGCCCTATATGACAAACCCACAGCCAACATCATACTCAATGGGCAAAAACTAAAACAATTTCCCCTAAGAACAGGAACAAGACAGGGATGCCCCCTCTCACCACTCCTCTTTGACATGGTACTGGAAGTACTAGCCATTGTGATCAGACATGAAGAATAAACAAAAGGCATCCAAAATGGAAAAGAAGAAGCAAAACTGTCCTTATTCACAGATGACATGATATTGTACATAGAAAACTCTAAAGACTCCATCAAAAAACTACTAGACTTTATAAATGAATTTGGCAATGTATCAGGATACAAAATTAGCACCCAGAAGTCTATGGCTTTTCTATACATTAATAATGAACTCACAGAAAGAGAAATTAAAGTAGCAATCCCATTTACCATTGCAGCAGAAAAATTAAGATACCTAGGAATAAACTTAACCAAGGAGTCAAAGGACCTGTACTCAGAAAATTTCAGGATGCTTTTTAGAGCATCCTGAAAGATAGAGGAAGACATGAACAAATGGAAGAATATACCATGTTCATGGATTTGGTAGAATCAACATCATTAAAATGTCCATACTACCCAAAGCAATCTATAAATTCAACAGAATCCACATTAAAATGCCAATGGCATACTTCAAAGACCTAGAACAAGTTCTCCAAAAATTCATCTGGACTAAAAAAAGACCCAAATAGCTGCAGCAATCTTGAGAAAGAAGAACAATGTTGGAGGGATCACAATACCAGATATCAAGCTATACTACAAAGCCACTCTTCTCAAAACTGCCTGGTACTGGCACAAGAACAGACATATAGACCAGTGGAACAGAACAAAGAACCCAGAGATTGACACAAGCCACTATGCTCAATTAATATTTGACAAAGGAGGCAAGAGCATACAATGGAGACAAGACAGTCTCTTCAATAAATGGCTTTGAGAAAACTGGATAGATACTTGCAAAACAATGAAACTAGACCACCAACTTACACCATACACAAAAATAAACTCAAAAATGGATAAAGGACTTAAATGTAAGATGGGAAACCATAAAAATCTTAGAAGAAGCCATAGGCAACAAAATAGTAGACATTTGTCATAGCAATACCTTTACTGATACAACTCCTAGGGCAATGGAGACTAAGGAGAAAATAAACAAATGGGACTGCATCAAAATAAAAAATAAAAACTTCTGCACAGCAAAAGAAACCATCAACAAAACAACCAGAAAGCCCACTGCATGGGAGAACATATTTGCCAATGTTATCTCTCATTAGGGTTTAATCTCCAACATTTTCAGGGAACTCATACAACTTAACAAGAGGAAGATAAACAATCCAATCAAAAATTGGGCAAAGGACCTAAATAGACACTTTTCGAAAGAGGACATTCAGAAAGTCAAGAGACATATGAAAACTTGCTCAAAGTCACTAATCATCTGAGAGTTGCAAATCAAAACAACAAGGAGGTACCAGCCCACACCTGTCAGAATGGCTATCATCAACAAGTTAACAAATGAAAAGTACTAGAGAGGTTGTGGAGAAAAAGGCACTCATCTTCACTGCTGGTGAGAATGCAGACTGGTGCAGCCACTGTGGAAAACAGCATGGCATTCCCTCAAAAAATTAAAAATGGAACTGCCATTTGACCCAGTAATACCACTTCTAGGAATATATCCCAAGAAAACAGAAAAAACAATCAGAAAGGATATATGCACCCCCATGTTCATAGCAGTGCAATTTACAATAGCTAAGATTTGGAAACAGCCTAAATGCCCATCAGCAGATTAATGGATTAGAAAACTGTGGTACATCTACACAATGGAATACTATGCTGCTGTAAACAAGAAGGAATTGTTACCATTTTCAACAGCATGGATGGATCTGGAGAGCATTATACTAAGTGAAATAAGCCAGTCAGTGAAAGATAAATACCACATGATCTCATTTACTTATGGATAATAATGAACATTACAAACTGTTGAACAAAAATAGAGGCAAAGAAGCATCAAGCAGACTGTAAAACTACAGCAGGAAGGTAGGGGAGGGTTGGTGGGGCAAGAGATCACCCAGGGGACTTGTATGCATGCATATAAGCATGACCAACAGACGCAAGACACTGGGGGCAGAGGGACGAGGGCAAGTGCCGGGTGGTGAGGGCTGCTGGGGTTTTTTTTGTTGTTTTTTTTAAGCCTAAAGGACAGTAGTCTGTCTCCATTCTTGTTCTTTGGAATTTTTTCATCATTGGATAAAAGGATACGTACATTGGGTCAATCCTCTCGAGATACAATATTCCAGCTGCACCCATGTGATAAAGACAGTGCCCCTCAGAGGGAGAGAGCCAACAGATGGGGAGCAGGGAATTCTGAAAACCAAAGCAATGACAGAGATGCTAAGCCTTTCCTTCATATGTCTGACACCCCTCTTCAGGCGGCCTGCAGGCCAGGTGTCTGCTGGACCTTTACCACTTGATGTCCTCGCAGGCTGCCCTGGGCCCTGCTAGGCAGTGTGAAGGGCTGCCTGGGCCCGGGGTGTCGCTGCCCCCACCCCCACCCCAGCCACTCCTGGTACAGCTCCTGCACATGGGCGTTGGTCTCCAGGGGCCACACCAGGATGGTAGCGTAGATGCCTTCCATCTGCTGCAGCAGTGCCTTGTCTGCAAACCCATTGTCCACCTGGGCCTGGTCCCTGCTGCATAGGCATGCCTGGCACAGGCCAGGACCTTCATGAAGTGGTAGGATCTCCACAAAGTGGTAGGGGAACTTGCCCCTCTACAGCTTCGAGACCACTTCTGGATGTTTCAAAGCCGTAAGCAGCCTCAAAGCATAGCAGAACTTCTTCATCCCTTTGAAGGGTGACCTCCTGGAAGTCTTTGTTCCTCAGGGTGCCATAGGTTAGCACTCCCACGTCTTCGTTGAACAGATCCTTGGCCATGTGCCTGAGGATGTGTGCCAGGTACCCATCAGAGCTGGCACTCTCATGGAGCCTCATCTCCTTCCCCTTCTTGTCTCCAAACAGAGTGTCTACGGCGGCGTCATTTGAGGTGAGGTCACTTTGCTCCATTACCTGGACAATTTCTCCCTGGGAACTATATAAAGCTATGGGAACATCTTCTCATAGGGCCTCTAGTTTCTTGTCATAACACGGAGCCACAATGATGTGGAAAATCTTGTCTGGGGACAGGTCCTGCCGTCTGGTGAAGTAATCCTTCACCAGAGAGCCCATGATCTGCTGGGGAGACTTGGCCGTGCAGAGGTGGGGGTGATGGGGTGACCCAGCACATGCTCTGCATATCTGTCCCAGGCAAGGCAGGCGGAGGTCAGCATGGGTAGCCGGGGCTCTTCCTCATGGTGCTGGCAATACTGACACACAAATTCCTTCTGACTCTCTAGGATGCTGAAGTCCGCCGCTACCTTCATGTCATAGACAGTGGACCCCAAGGCTTTTGAGAAAGTCGCAGAGCCTTCTGGATGCATTAGTGACACTGAGGCTGAATTTAGCAGCAAAATAAGGCAGAGACTAAGGACACACAGACACTGCTAGCACCTTGTGCTATTAGGTATCACATTTCTTATTAAGGTTCAGAACACGGAAGAAGTCCTTGGTGTTCTGTTGAGAAACTTGGACTCCTTCGTCTGTGGTCACACAACTGTCACACTCCAGGCAGTCACTCAGATATATCTTGGCATCGGCCAACTTAGGGAGTTCTCCCTTCTCTCCATTCTCCTGAGCTGGACTCCAGATGTTGTTTGTGGCATTCTCTTGGTCATCAGTTTTTGTTTTTTTACTACATTCCTTCCATGTGCAGTGATCACACTTCATCTGGAGCAGGGCTGGCGGGGGCCAGCTTGAATGACTTGGAGGAAGTACAGGGAGAGCAGTCAGTCACTGCTGGTCACTGCTGCTGACAGTATCCTTTCTTCCTTGTGGAGCTTCTAGAGAGGAGAAGTGGCCGCAGTGCCTGAGGCCGAGTTCCAGGAGGCCGGCAGCACTGTCGTGATCATGCCAGAGGCACTGGTCCATTGGTGCCTGTCCTGTCCTCTGGAGATTGAACCTACAGGACTACTAAAGAAGCCAGTCCCCAGTTCTGCCCCGCCTCCACCACTGATTGATTGGAGTTTCAGGGCCAGGAGGAGGAACCAAGAGGCCTGCCTTCCAGCTGCTCGCAAGTCCCTGTGCCACTCACTCCAGTTCCCTGTTAACCATCCCCTGATCAATGGGAGCCTGCAGGCTGAGGGAGAGACCAAGTGGTCTGCCTTCCGTCCTCTCACCAGTCACTGCTGCCACAGATTCATTGGAGACTAGGGGACCCCATTAGCCATCCCCTGATCAATGGAGCCTGAGGGCCAGGGGATGGACCGGTCATCTGTTCGGTCTTTAAGGACCCTAGGTTTTTATATATTAGAATTTAAATTTTTATATTTATTGTAGAAAGTATTACAGATGTCCACTTTTATTATCCCTATTTACCCCCACCACCCCGTGTAACCCCAGGCCTTCACCACAACATTGTCTATGTCCATGGGTTATGCTTATAAATTATTTTGTTAACCTTTCCCTCCCCCCACACCTCCACTGCCGCTTATCATTTTATATTGATTGTATCATTGTATATGAATACCAGTTGCTCTGAATCTTTGCCAACAGTTGAAATTTTCTTTTTATTTTATCCATTATAATAGGAGAAAAATGGGGTAATCCACATATCTACTAAAACTCAAATAAGGTCACATTAGCTTAGAGGGATTTTAGGTAAGATATACAAAATACTAGGTAATGGTGAAGGGTGTGAGAGAATAGAATCAACCATGGTACAGGGGTGGCCATAAGGAATAACTTGAAACAAATATCCTGTCCATGCCATGTGAGACTCCAGAATTGATCATGAACCATGAGCAAAGTTATCAGGTCAGTTTGGGAATACTCTTTAGAGGGTGGTAGAGTAAAGCCCTTTTTATCCAATCAGAGAATGTTTGCCTCCCAAAAATCACCCCCAAAGCCATTTCATAGCCTCCTCAGCATCCATCATCCCATGTTGATATCCTATGTGGTGCTTTGTGATGTATAGGCCTCCTTAGCAACTATTGGCTGGGCTACCAGCTGGCCAATCAAACTAAGGGTGTGGCTCCCCATTGTTCCAGGAGGGTATATATACAGAGAGGTAAGAGGCTCTGGAGTAGACTAGTTCTTGGCACAATGACTAAAGTGGCCAGGAAACCACAGGAACCTACAACATTTATCATACAATCGCACCCAAGGATCAAATATAAGAAGAGGAAGGCCCCCTGTAAGCCAAGATCCAGAAATGGTGTCAAGGTAAGATGACTCCTACCAAACTCCTCCTCTTCCCATTGATTTTACCTCCCATGATGTCTCACTATACTTGACTGGCACAACATCCCTCACTGGCCCATGTCCCTTTTCATGAAGTTCTCCTTCCCATTCAGTCCTCCACTTTCTCTAAATGAATACCCCACTGGGCTTATATCCTCCCTTGCCCTTCTAGATGCCAAAAACAACTGTGGAGGCCAAAAGATCTCTTCAAGGGAATTCAAGAAATAAGTCTCAAACATGTGTAACTCACTCGAAAAAGCTTAAAAAGACAAGAAGGCCAACAATATCCACTTGTCATTATATGCTTAAAAAGAAATGGAGTCAAAATAAAAGAAAGAATCGAAATAAGGGACGGAAGCAAAAGAAGAGCTGTAATCAAAAGAGAAGGAATCAGAATAAGAGACGAATTGATCCAGTCCCAGAAAAGGGGCCCCGTGGAGATGTCGTCACTTCACATTACCCGTGCAGCTAGTAGCTGAATACAAAAGGCCAGAGACCTCAGAAATATCTGCTGTGTCTTCAGAGGTCTGGTTTCTGAGAAATGGCCAACTACATAGAGACTGAATCTTACATGAACAGGGCAAAACATTGGCTATAATTAAAATAAAAATTGATACATGAAAATGTGATATTTGTGTGTCTGTGAATTTTCTGATGCTGGGGAGGGAGTGCAGGAAGAGAAGAGGCAGGTACATGAGAAGGGAGGGATGTGGGGTTCTGTATGTTTTGGAACTAGATTCTCAGGTCCAACAGCCAGGTGTTAAGGGTAAGGACTGGATCAGGACTGAGTATTGAAGGTCAGTTTTCTTCCTTAACACTTTATTTCAGGGAGAAGGAGTAAAAGGTGGTGTTACTGTATTGGTTTGGGATAGGGAGCAATATTAGGGTCTAGACCAGGGGTGGGCAAACTTTTTGACTCAAGGGCCACAATGGGTTCTTAAACTGGACTGGAGGGCCAGAACAAAAGCATGGATGGAGTGTTTGTGTGAACTAATATAAATTCAAAGTAAACATCATTACATAAAAGGGTACGGTCTTTTTTTTTTTTTTTTTTTTTTTTTTTTTAGTTTTATTCATTTCAAACGGGCCAGATCCGGCCCGCGGGCCATAGTTTGCCCACGGCTGGTCTAGACTGCCAGAACTAAGATGGGAAGATGTTTGATATGAGAAGGGTGACAAAGATACTACCCCAAAAGGGGCAGGCAAAGAAAGCACCTCCTATTTACCTATAGCATGCTGGGATTTGTTGCACCCCACCTAAAGCTATAACCTAAAGGTGCTCAGAAGGCACAAAATGCTTACCCTGATAAAAGTCACCACCAGAACTCCCAAGAAATGAAATAATGGCTGTAGGGCCAAACCTAACACTGATAAGGCCACTTTCTTGATAAGATGCTTGTGGTAAAGCAATGGCCTTTCAAGGGCTAGGCAGTAAGAGCAAGCTTCCCTGGTGCAGGAGATAAAAGGCAGCATTTTCCATGCAAATGGAAATGGAAAAAAAAAAATCTGGGGTAGCAATGCTCATATTTAACAAAATAGACCATAAAATGAAGGCCATCACAAGAGAAAATAAAGGTCACTATGTAATATTAAAGGGATCAATACAACCTCATAAACATATATGCACCCAATACAGGAGCACCTAAATATATATTTTTAAAAGCTTCTAACCCGACAGAAAATGGCTGCCAATAGGAAGGCAAACTGCAAGATAGTGTGTGACTGAGAGAATGAAAGGAGAGTGTGTGAACATATGGGGAGTGTATAATTGTGGGTGAGGGACAGCTATACTCCAAGGGAATGTTGGGGACTGCTGGACCGGGCTCCTCTGACTAGGCAGCCTCCACTGCTGCAGAAATCTCTCTCAGAGTTACCAGCTCTGCCACAGAGAATGCACCATCTTGAAGGGGAGAGTGGCTGTTATCGGAAGCCTATACATCCCTGGACTATATAACCACAACACCCAGGGACCAGCTGTGAACCCAGGAACACCAGATCTCAAGCAGTGTGAATACGAAGACTCGGATGACCTCTGCACCTTCTCAAGGAAAGGTTGCCTAGGGAAAGGTGAGGTCTGTGATCCAGGCAGGAGAGAGAAATGTGCACAATGGGAGCTAGAGATTCTGGGGGAAGCCTGCACTCCACAAAATCTGTGGCCATTGGGGCTAGCGTGATCCACGAATGTGGAAGGGGATCCGTAGGGCTGCTGGCAGAAGGAAACTCTAAAAATCAACCCATAGCTGGACTGTACGCAAAAAGGAACTCTGAAATTTTACCACTGTGCCGGCTGCTTAGTGCTAGGGGGAAAAAAGATGCACACAGAGATTTTCACAGAGTTGTTCACAGTGCCAGAGGGTAAAAGTTGCGAGTTCGCGAACTTATTCTGGCTCTTTTTTTTTCTTTAAATCATTGCTTTTGATTACTAAGCCCAATACGTAGGATCACCCAATTGGGGACACTCTAAGACAGGGGTCCTCAAACTTTTTAAACAGGGGGCCAGTTCACTGTCCCTCAGACCGTTGGAGGGCCGGACTATAGTTTAAAAAAAAAACTACGAACAAATTCCTATGTACACTGCACATATCTTATTTTGAAGTAAAAAAACAAAACGGGAACAAATACAATATTTGTATTTGCATGTGGCCCGCAGGCCGTAGTTTGAGGACCCCTGCTCTAAGAGACTGCAGGGGAAAGTTGTTTCTGTAGAACCTGGGGATCAAAGTGGGGAGTAATGATCAGAGAACCAGCTCTGGGGCAGGCCATTCTCCCAAACCAGTATTAAGGGTGACAAAATCTAAATACTGGCTAGAGAGGACTTATAGCCCCAGAGGTCAATCCAGAAACACTGCCATCCAGGGGTTGAATCTTATATAAACACAAATAAAGGTGTCTAAGAAACAAATACTGCCTGCTTGAAAATCAGGACTGTGGCTTACAACACAGAGGAGCAGCAGAACACAGGGAAATTCAATACTGTCCTGACTACCTACAGGAAACAGGCATACCAAACAGAGCAGTAGAGGAAGTGAATGACCTTCACTACTCCACATTTTTACTTTTTCATCTTTTACTTAAGAAACTAATTTCTTTTCATTCTTTTTTCCTCACTTGATTTTACCTTTTTAATTATTATATTTTCTTATTCTTAATCAGTATTATTACTACTACTATTTTACCTTTTTTAAGTATAATTTTATTTTCTCTTTATTTTATTTTAATTTCGGATTAGTGTTCTACATTCTATTTTCATTTTTCCTTTAGCATCATTTACTCTATCTCAACTTTACCTTTATACCAACACTCTCTTTCTCACCTTTCCCATTTTGTTGTCCTGTTTTTCTTACCTTATTCCTGCTTTAGATTTTCCCTATTCCTTCTTTTTACTCCATTAAAAATTCATCATACTTATATATATCTAATTTCCAACTTCCTGCTCTAAGTACATACACACCTCTCTCATCTCTTTCTTCACAATCCAAATTTTTTTCTCTCTTCCCTTTTTTTTGTTATTGTTTTCTTGTGTTTTTGTTGTTATTGTTTTCTCAGGGGTTTTTTCTTGTTGTTCTAGGTTTTGTTTTGTTTTATTTTGTTTTGCCTTGCTTTCTCTCTGTCCTATTGTTGTTGTTTGCTTGATTGTTGATTAGATTGGGGGATTTTTGTGCTTGTTTGTGAGATTGTTTCTTTTTTTGTGTGTTTTTTTTTTTGTTTTTGTTTTTGTTTGGTTTTTGCTTCTGTTTTTTCTCTCCTCACTTGTTATTAGTTATTTGTAGTTTGCATTAATCTCTGTGTGTTTGTTGTTTGCATTTTCTGGGATTAGAGGTTCTTCCATTGGAGTTTTCTCCCCATATAAATAGATCTCCCCCCCTTCTTTTTTACTCTCTTTTTTCCTTTTCTCAATATTATTTTTGCACTCTTTTTTTTCTTATCCCCTAATTCTCTCTTCTCTGGTGGTCACCTTTATTTGTGGTTATTAGAATCGTGAATACATTTGTGTTCAGTGCCTTGTGCGTTTTGCCTTGTTGTGTTGTATTTTTTGCCTTTAAATCAAAGCAGGAGAGAGAGAGCTAAATAACCAGACACCTGGAGAAGAGAGATCATGGGGAGACAAAAGAAAACAGCATGCATATGAAAGAAGAGGAAGCATCACTAGAAAAGAAAGTAAATGAAATGGAGGCAAGCAATATGTCAGAGAAAGAATTCAGAGAAATGATCATAAGGTTACTGAGAAGAATGGAAGACAAATTCAACAATATGTGTAAAAACCAGCTTTGTGGCATATAGTTGTTCATAGTATGCTCTTACATTCTTTATATATCTGTGGGACAATCTAGATGAAATAAACAAGTTCCTAGAAAAATACAATCTCCCACAACTTAATCAGGAAGAATCAGAAAACCTGAATAAGCCAATAACAACTGATGAAATTGAAGCAGTGATTAAAAAAAAAAATCTTCCCAGGAAAGAAAAACCCTGGTCCAGATGGCTTCACAGGGTAGTTTTACCAAATAGTCAAAGAAAAACTAACATCTATTGCCCTCAAACTATTCCAAAAATCTTAGAGGAAGGAGCACTTCTAAGCTCTTTCCAGGTGGCCAGCCTTATCCTAATTCCAAAACCAGATAACCAGATAAATACAGTACAAAGAAAGAGAATTACAGATCAATATTCCTGATGAACATATATGCTAAAATCTTCAACAATATATTAGCAAAAAGGATCCAGCAATATATGAAAAACATAATAATACCATGATCAAGTGGGATTTATTCCAGGGATGCAAAGCTGATACAATATTTATAAGTCAATAAATGTGATCCATCACATAAACAAATTGAAAGATAAAAATCACATGTTCACATCAATAGATGCAGAAAAAATATCCGACAAAATCCTGCATGCATTTTTGATAACTCTCAGCAGTGGGAATAGAGGGATCATACCTCAACATAGTAAAGGCCATATATGACAAACCCACAGCCAACATCATACTCAATGGGCAAAAACTGCACATATTTTGCTTAAGATCAAGAACAAGACAGGGATGGCCATGTTCACCACTCTTATTCAACACTAGTGCCCTGGTGCACAGATTTGTGCACATTGAAAAGAAATTAATTAGAAGGTGTCCAGCGGGGTGGGACTGGACAAAATGGGCTAGACATGCCCTGGAGCCTACCCCCCTCAGTCTCTCCCCTGCCAGCATCTCCTGGGGTGGCCCAGGGTCTTGAAGGGAGTCTGTGGAGTGAGCCGGATCCCTCCAGCAGGTGGGGTCCCTCAGCCTGACCTGTGGGGATTGGGCTGAAACTGGCTCTCAAATGTCCCCCAAGGGGTCCCGGATTGTGAGAGAGTGGTTCAGAATCAGGGTCCCTCCTCACTGGTTCTGGGGTGTGTCACTTGAGAACTGCAGCTGCCAAGTCATCTCAGCTCGTCAACTCTTACATTGAGCATCTGCCCCCTGGTGGTCAGTGCATGTTATAGCTACCAGTTGTAGTGTCTGCCCCCTGGTGGTCATTATGCATCATAGCTACTGGTCAGATGATAGGATGGTCTCTTATCCTTTATATCTACACTAATGAAAAAGAAACATGCAAATTGGTGTCACTCTGCTACGCCCACCAGCCAATCAGAGTGACTATGCAAATTAACCCAACAAAGATGGCGGTTAATTTGCATACTCTTGTGCGGAGCGAAGACTGAAGGCTCCGGTTGGAGTGAAGATTGGAGACTGAAGACTGAAGAGGCTTGGCTTCTCCTCTGCGGCTGGACCAAAGGCCTGGGACCCGGGTGCCAGAGGAAAACTGGTGCCAGCAGCCAGGGGAAGGAAGGCCTATTGCACGAATCTCTTCATGCAACAGGCCTCTCGTATATAGGTATATAGATAATACTGGTAAAGGACACTTGAAAAAGGGGCCAAAGAGTAAAGCTGAGGATCAGTAACCAAACCAAACCTACAAGGGCCTAGGGCTGTCTGCTAAGATGTGCAAACTGTCAGCATTGATTAATGGAGTAAGGAAAGCATGAATAATAGTTTTCACGCCGATCTAGTCAGGTTAGGAATCCCAATAAAGCAATGAGGAATAAAGGCAAGGACACTGACTTTTCAATGATGCATACTCAATTGAAATCCCAGATTTGTGATTTACCAGCCACATCACCTTGGGCAAATTTATTTGACTTCCCTTATATTAGAATTCTACAATTAGAATATGGAGACAAACAGTTCTGGACTCAATGAGGTTTTATTCTGATTTTGTTGTATTGTTTTTCAGTTAACATTTATTGTGCCTTTTCTACTTTCCAGGTGCTCTTCTAAGTGGTTTACATGTGTTATTTCATTTCATCTTTACCAAACCCCAAAGAACATGTCCAAGTCACACAGCTAGTAAACAGTCAGCCTGGATCTATTCAGCCTGTCTCTAAAGGAAGGTGGATGTTCCAGAATTATTAATTTCCATCTCTCTCTTTCTGCATATCATGGACAACAGCTCCAAATGGACAGGAACTATTAAATTGCTTCTTTACAAGCTAAGTCCATCTAATGCTCTCCATTATGAAAGTGGCTTCTCTAGCTCCAGGAAGTGCTTCTTACAAAATTCATTAAACTCCCTTTCCCCATGTACATGTTCTTTTATGAGGGTGGCAGAAATGCAGCTATTAGTGCCATAGGTTTTCACAGACTCATAGAATAACAATGTTAGGGCTGTAAAGGTCCTGAGGCATTGTTAGTCTATCCCTCTCATTTTGCACATGGAGAAACTGAGGATCAGTGTAGATTAGTGACTTAACCATAAAAATCCACCAAGCTGGAGAACCACTTCTCAGTTCCCACAACCCGGTGGTCCCTGGACAGCAGGAGCCACTGCTGGTCAAAGCCAAAACGTGGGTCACATCTCACAGGTGCAGGTCTTAAAATCCGGGCACCTGAGGTGAGGTTGCAACCCTTCACTCCTCGGGGAAGAGCTGAAGCCCAGTAGGGACTCTGAAAAGTGTGATCATCCCCATGTTACAGATGAGGAAGAGAGGCCCAGAGCAAGCATATGGTCCAAGCTCTGAACCACTGTGTCACACTGCCCCCTGCTGCCACCTACTAAGTGCCAAGATCTTGGGGAAAAACTGGTGTTGAAGACATTCCAAGGAGCTTGTAAGCAGATCCAAGCAACAGCAGCCTCCTGAGCACCACACCCTCTGCTGAGGAACAGCAGCTGTACGTGAAACCTCCCCCCACCAGCCAGAAGATCCACCACAGCTGTGAACAGCACCCACCAGAGGAGCTGCTGCCAACTGAAGAGCAGCTGCTACCGCAACCGCCCGAAGAGCAACCACAGACCAAGGAGTCACTGCCACCCAGGGAGCAGCCACTGAACGACTCAACGTCTAGATATGTCAGTGAGATAAAACATGGGTAGACAAAGAAACCTCCAAAGGAAAGAGAAGGAGGACTCTCCAGAAAAGCAGCTAAGTAATACAGAGGCATGCAACATGATAGAAAAAGAATTCAGAATAAGGGTCCTAGAGTGCATAAACCGGATGGAGGAAAAAAATCGACAACCCCTGCAAGAAGCAAGAAGAAACAGATGAAAAAATCAATAACATATGGAAGAAGCTAGAAGAAACAGATGAAAAAATCAACAACTTAACTAAGACCCAAGAAGAAATGAAGAGTGATATAGCTTCAATGAAAAACACCATTGAAAGTATCAACAGTAGACTAGGAGAAGCAGAGGACCGAATTAGTGAATTAGAAGACAAGGAAGAAAAACACACCCAAAATGTACTGCAATTGGAGAAAAAAAAATAAAAAACAGGAGGAGAGCCTAAGGGAGCTTTGGGACAACATGAAATGAAACAACATACGAATAATAGGGGTACCAGAACAACAGAAAGATGAACAAGGATTAGAAAACCTATTCGAAGAAATAATATCAGAAAACTTCCCTGAGGTGGGGAAGAAAAAAGTCACACAAGCCCAGAGAATCCCAAACAAGGTGAACCCGAAAAGACCCACACCAAGACACATCATAATTACCATGGCAAATGTTCAGGACAAAGAGAGAATCTTACAGGCTGCAAGAGAGAGACAGAAAGTTACATACAAGGGATCTCCCATTAGATTGTCAAATGATTTCTCAACAGAAACACATCAGGCCAGAAAAGAATGGACGGAAATTTACAAAGTGATGCAAAGCAAAGGACTGAATCCAAGAATACTCTATCCAGCAAGGCTATCATTCAAACTTGAAGGGGAAATAAGAAGCTTCACAGACAAAAAAAGGCTAAGGGAGTTTATCACCACCAAGCCAGCAATGCAAGGAATGCTAAAGGGACAGGTATAAAAAGAAGAAATAAAAAGCTCAGAAAGAAAACAGCCACACAAAAAAAGAAATGGCTACAAACAAGTAGCTTTCAATAATAACTTTAAACGTAAACGGACTAAATGCTCCAAACAAAAGACATCGAGTGGCTGAACGGATAAAAAAACATGACCCATACATCTGCTGTCTACAAGAAACCCACCTCATTAGAAGGGACTCACACAGACTGAAAGTGAAAGGATGGAAAAATATCTTTCAGGCAAATGGAAAGGAAAAGAAAGCTGGGGTAGAAATACTTATATCGGACAAAATAGACCTCAAAGTGAAGGCCATAACAAGAGATAAGGAAGGCCACTTCATAATACTAAAGGGATCAATACAACAAGAAGATATAACCCTGGTAAACATATATGCACCCAATGCAGGAGCACCCAAATTCATAAAAAAACTCCTGGAAGATATCAAAGGAGAGATCGACAACAATACAATCATAGTAGGGGACTTTAATACACCACTGACAGCACTGGATAAGCCCTCTAGACAAACAATCAGCAAAGATACAGCAATCCTAAATGACTCACTAGATCAGATGGACTTAATAGACATCTTCAGAACACTTCACCCCAAAGCCAAGGAATATACATTCTACTCAAATGCTCATAAGACATATTCAAAAATAGACCATATATTGGGTCAGAAGCAAAGTATCCCCAAATTCAAGAAGATTGAAATCATAAAAAGCATCTTCGCAGACCACGATGGCATAATATTAGAAATAAACTACAATAAAAACAACCCCAAATACTCAAACACCTGGAAGCTGAATAGCATGCTATTAAATATTGATTGGCTTACCAATGAAATCAAAGAAGAAATTCAAAACATCCTGGAAACTAATGACAATGAAAACACAACAATCCAAAACCTATGGGACACAATGAAAGCAGTCCTGAGAGGGAAGTTTATAGCTCTACAGGCCTATCTCACAAAACAAGAAAAAATGGTAGGAAATCATCTAACTCTACAACTCAAAGAATTAGAAAGAGAGCAACAAGAAAACCCCGGAGTGAGCAGAAGGAAGGAGATAATAAAGATTAGAGCAGAAATAAATGACATAGAGACCAAAAAAACAATACAGAAAATCAATGAAACCAAGAGCTGGTTCTTTGAAAGGATAAACAAGATTGACAAACCTCTAGCCAGACTCACCAAGAAGCAAAGAGAGAGGACCCAAATAAACAAAATCAGAAACGATAGAGGCGAAATAACAACAGACCCCCACAGAAATACAATTGATTGTTAAAAAATACTATGGACAGCTCTACTCCAACAAACTAGACAACCTGGAGGAAATGGACAAATTCCTAGAAAAATACAACATTCCAAAACTCAATCAGGAAGAATCTAAAAATCTCAAGAGGCCAATAACTATGGAAGAAATTGAAGCAGTCATCAAAAAGCTTCCATCAAACAAAAGCCCAGGACCAGATGGCTTCACAGGGGAGTTTTACCAAACATTCAAGGAAGAACTAAAACCTATCCTCCTCAGACTACTACAAAAAATTGAAGAGGAAGGAACACTTCCAAGCTCATTCTATGAAGCCAGCATCACCCTAATACCAAAACCAGGTAAAGACAACACAATGAAAGAGAATTACAGGCCAATATCCCTCATGAACATAGATGCCAAAATCCTCAACAAAATCTTAGCAAATCGGATCCAGCAGTACATCAGAAAGATCATACACCATGACCAAGTAGAATTTATCCCAGGAATGCAAGGATGGTACAATATCCGCAAATCAATAAACATGATACATCACATAAACAAATTGAAAGAAAAAAACCACATGGTCATATCAATTGATGCAGAAAAAGCATTTGACAAAATTCAACACCCATTTTTGATAAAAACTCTCAGTAAAGCGGGAGTAGAAGGATCATACCTCAACATAATAAAAGCCATATATGACAGGCCCACAGCCAGCATCATACTCAATGGACAAAAACTAACACTATTTCCCCTAAGAACAGGAACAAGACAGGGATGCCCCCTCTCACCACTCCTGTTCAACGTAGTACTGGAAGTGTTAGCCATTGCAATTAGGCAAGAAGAAGAAATAAAAGGCATCCAAATTGGAAAAGAGGAAGTAAAACTGTCCTTATTTGCAGACGACATGATATTATACATACAAAACTCTAGAGACTCCATCAAAAAGCTACTAGACTTAATACATGAATTTGGCAATGTAGCAGGATACAAAATTAACCCCAAAAATTCTGAGGCATTTCTATACACCAATAGTGAACTTTCAGAAAGAGAGATTATAAAAACAACCCCGTTTACCATCGCAGCAAAAAAATTAAGCTACCTAGGAATAAACTTAACTAAAGAGGTAAAAGACCTCTACTCAGAAAACTACAGGACGTTGAAAAAAGATATAGAGGAAGACATAAACAGATGGAAGAACATACCGTGTTCATGGATTGGTAGAAGCAACATCATTAAAATGTCCATACTACCCAAAGCAATCTATAAATTCAACGCACTTCCCATTAAAATAGCAACGTCATACTTCATAGATCTAGAACGAACTCTCCAAAAATTCATCTGGAATAAAAAAAGACCCCAAATAGCTGCAGCAATCCTGAAAAAGAACAAAGTAGGTGGGATCTCAATACCACATATCAAGTTGTATTACAAAGCCACTGTTTTCAAAACTGCCTGGTACTGGCACAAGAATAGGCATATAGATCAATGGAATAGAATAGAGAGCCCAGAAATCGGCCCGAACCAATATGCTCAATTAATATTTGACAAAGGAGGCAAGAACATACAATGGAGCCAAGATAGTCTCTTCAATAAATGATGTTGGGAAAATTGGACGGATATATGCAAGAAAATGAAACTAGACCACCAACTTATACCATACACAAAAATAAACTCAAAATGGATAAAGGACTTAAATGTACGACAGGAAACCATAAAAATTCTAGAAGAATCCAAAGGCAACAAAATCTCAGACATATGCCGAAGCAATTTCTTCACTGATACAGCTCCTAGGGCACTTGAAACTAAAGAGAAAATGAACAAATGGTACTACATCAAAATAAAAAGCTTCTGCACAGCAAAAGAAACCATCAACAAAACAAGGAGAAAACCCACTGGGTGGGAAAATATATTTGCCAATGTCATATCTGATAAGGGCCTAATCTCCAAAATTTATAGGGAACTCATACAACTTAACAATAGGAAGATAAACAATCCAATCAAAAAATGGGCAAAGGACTTAAATAGACACCTTTCAAAAGAGGACATTCAGAAATCCAAGAGACGTATGAAAACATGCTCAAAGTCACTAATCATCCAAGAGATGCAAATCAAAACAACAATGAGGTACCATCTCACACCTGTCAGACTGGCTATCATCAACAAATCAACAAACGACAAGTACTGGAGAGGATGTGGAGAAAAAGGAACACTTGTGCACTGCTGGTGGGAATGCAGACTTGTGCAGCCACTATGGAAGACAGTATGGAGTTTCCTTAAAAAACTGAAAATGGAACTCCCATTTGACCCTGTGATCCCACTTCTAGGAATATATCCCAAGAAACCAGAAACACCAATCAGAAAGGATATATGCACCCCTATGTTCATAGCAGCACAATTCACCATAGCTAATATCTGGAAACAGCCTAAGTGCCCATCAGTAGATGAATGGATTAGAAAACTGTGGTACATCTACACGATGGAATACTATGCTGCTCTAAAAAGGAAGGAACTCTTACCATTTGCAACAGCATGGATGGAACTGGAGAGCATTATGCTAAGTGAAATAAGCCAGTCAATGAAGGAAAAATACCACATGATCTCACTCATTCATGGATAATAGAGACCATTATAAACTTTTGAACAATAATAGATACAGAGGCAGAGGTGCCTCAAACAGATTGTCAAACTGCAGCGGGAAGCCCGGGGAGGGTTGGGGGGCAGGAGGTAGGGGGGTAAGAGATCAACCAAAGGACTTGTATGCATGCATATAAGCATAACCAATGGACATAAGACACTGGGGGATAGGGGAGGCTAGGGGACTGTCTAGGGCGGGGGGAAAAATGGACACATATGTAATACCCTTTGTAATACTTTAAGCAATAAAATAAAAATAAATAAAATAAAAAGAAGAAGAAAAAATCCACCAAGCTTGTGACTGAATCAGAAAACAAACAAACAAACAAACAAAAAACCAAGTTCTTTGTCTCCTAAGTCAATGTTCTTTCCACTTTTTTCACTCACTAATATCAGCTAGCAACCTTACAAGAAGTTACCCCAGTGATTCCTTCATTAATTACTTCATGTATTCATTTACTTATGAGATATTTATTGAGCACTTACCATTTGTCAGGCACTGTGAAAAGTCCTGAGACAAAAAGAAATAAGCAAGAGGTTGTGTTTTATTTTGCCAACCCATCATTGCTCTTACTAGAACAGGTGAGAGGGCAGGAGAAAGTAAGGGGAACCTTGTAAATCAGCAGTCTTTGACTAGCTAAATACTAGGATGACCTTAGAATCTCTTAAAAATGCTAATGCCTAAAATGTGTAGGGACCCACCCTAGACAAGTTGAATGAGAATCATTGCAGTAGGGCCTGGGCAGTGATATACTGTGCTCCTAAAATTGGTAACCAATGCTGTAATTGTATAATTCTTATAAAAGTAGTCACATAGGATAGCTCATACAACACTAAGGCTTAACAGGAAATTGCTGTTGCAGGTTAAAAAAGGTATGGTTGCAAAGGGAATGGCTTTAGATACAAATATATTAAACTGGAGAGCTCATAGCTTAGCACACTCATGAGTAGATCATGTCACACTGCACATGATATTGGGTATTTTCTTATTCCTTATACTGAGAAGATTTTAAATTTATGAATCACCTATTGGGTGACACACACGATACTAGACACTTTCATATATATGAGTGCATTTAATTCCTACATCACTGTAAGGTTAGTGTTATTATTATGCCTGTTTTCCAATTGAGGAAATGTAAATTCAAGGAGATAAATTTACTCAAGATCACAGAGGAAGGGCAGAACCAGGATTTAAATATGCCTTCTGACTACAAAACCCTTATCCATCATATCATGTTGCAAAGGAAAAGCCCTTTTAGAAAATAAACAGCATGTGCTATTAGGACATGTGTAATTTAAATTGTGTAGTCAGAATGTTGATAATAACATTTTAGACTGCTCTCTACCCACCTGATTCTATTGCCTCTCATATTCTGTGCCTGCTTCTAGTATGTCTTGCCATACTAATCAAAGGTGCTGTCATGAAAGAGAAAAAAAGCAGACATTTGACATTCAACCCTCTCTCGTCTGGGAGGTATGACCATAAACTCTTATGACTTTAAAATTACTTCTTATGAGTTTAGCCAGAGAACAGGTACAAAGAATTATTCTTAGCACATATTCTAAGCATGCATTTTTTTTCATTGAATTTATTAGGGTGATATCCTATATAATAAAAGCCTAATATGCTAAATGTCCGACTGTTCATTCGACCTTTTGACCAGTCACTATGATGCTCACTGACCACCAGGGGGCAAAACAGGCCGGACACACTCTGGAACCCTCCCTCAGTCCCTCCCCTGCCCTGATCATGCACCAGTGGGTCCCTCGGCCTGGCCTGCACCTTCTCACAATCCACAAGCCAGGCTGAGGGACCACCAATGGTGCATGAATCTGTGCACTGGGCCTCTAGTTGGTTAATAAAATTATATAGGTTTTGGGTGTACAATTCTATAATACATCATCTATATATTGTATTGTGTGTTCACCCCCGCCCCAAGTCAAGTCTCCTTCCATCACCCCTTTACCTTTTTCTATCTCCTCCACCCCCTTTCCCTCTGGTAATCACCATAATGTTATCTGTATCTATGAGGGTTTTTCTTTTGCTTAATCCCTTCATCTTTTTTGTCCCAAACCCCAAACCTCCTCCTCTCTGACAGCTGTCAGTTTTTTCTCTGTATCAATTAGTCTGTTTCTATTTTGTTTGTTGGTTTATATTGTTCATTAAATTCCAAATATAAGTGAAATCATATGGTGCTTGTCTTTCTCTGACTGGTTTATTTCATTTAGCATAATCTCCAGGTCTATCCATGCTATCACAAAAGGAAAGATTTCCTTCTTTTTTTCAGCTGAGTAGAATTCCATTGTGTAAATGTACCATAGCTTTTTTACCCACTCATCTACCGATGGTCACTTGGGCTGCTTCCAAACCTTGGCTACTGTAAATAATGTTGCAATTAACATAGGAGTGCATATTGTCTTTTGAATTAGTGTTTCATGTTTATTTGGACATATTCCCAGAAGTGGAATCACTGTGTCATAAGATAATACCATTTTTTTCATTTTTTGAGTAAGAGATGCAAATTAAAACCACAATGTGATTTCACCACACACCTGCCGGAATGGTTGCCATTAATAAATCAACAAAAAACAAGTATTGGCAAGGATGTGGAGAAAAATAAAACTCTTGTGCACTGTTGGTGGGAATGCAGTCTGTGGCAGCAACTGTGGAAAACAATATGGAGTTTCCTCAGCATGCCTTTTAATGACTCCTGTGGAACCAGTTCCATGCATGGTATGTTTCTATCTATACTGAACATTAGCAATCACAAACATTTCTTTACAATGGTTTGAAATTAGCAAGACAATGTTGAGCAGAGTTCTTTTGTTTTGAAAACTAAAATATTGATTCCCTTTCTTCTGAAATAACCAAAAATTTCAGACTACTCTATGCCTATTTTAGCTGCATTTAAGACTGAAAGGAAAGCATACCAGGTGACATACTATATACTATGTACATACATGTAGATTTGAGCCCTTGCCTGCAAGTACTTCTTGCAGGTGGTAGGAAGAATGATTGAAGTATTTTTAAAATATATTTTTATTGATTTCACAGAAAAAGGGAGAGGGAGATAGAAACATCAATGATGAGGAGGGGAGAAAGATGGCAGCATAAGTAAATGCAGTACTCGCATCCTCCCACAACCACATCAAAATTACAGCTAATATACAGAAAAACCGTTGTTCATGATCACCTGAAATCTGGCTGAATGGAAGGCCTACAACAAGAGAATGAAAAAAGAAACAACATTGATGCTGGTAGGAAGGGTGGAGGTACAGAACAGGCCGGTCTTACAACCTCATGTGGCAGTTTAAAATTGGGAGGTTTATCTTGGCTGAGGGGGCCTCCTGTGAGGAGCAAGGGGTCCCAGCCCCACACCAGAACCATCTGTCCAGGATTCCAGTGCCAGGAAGAGATGTTCCCGTAACTTTTGGCTGTAAACAACAGCAGGGATAGTGGCTGAGTGATGCAGAGACAGCCAAAGACCCAGGCAGTTCCTCTTCAAGGGCCCATGCATAGACTTACTTGGACTCACTCCATCAATCCTGCTGGGGTAGAAGCTTGAAAGGATCCAGGGACATATGGTGAGGAACTAAATTGTCTGGCATCAGGGCTAGAATGGGGGACAGCTTTCTTCCAGACAAAAGTGCTAGCAGAGGCCATTGTACCTATGCTGAGACCTCCCCAGCCACAGAGCTGACTGGCAGGCACCATATGTGAGTCTCCATAAACCTGCTCATACTGAACACCCTGCCCTGTGATTCCTTGATATCCTGCCCCACCAAAGCTGTTTGCAGTTGCCTTTCCATATGAATGGCCTGTCCTGGCTCAAGCTTCAGACTTTCCTAAAATCTCTCAAACAAGTAGTGACTGGACTCAGTGTGCCTCATACCTCTTAATAAGTGGCCCCAGGCCCAGCACTAGTAGTTGCTGAATTGGTTCACATTATGGCCTCCCTGGGCATCTCCAAGCCCAACATATTAACAGCCATCTGCAGATCACTCTATAGCTTGTGCCAAGTGGCTCTAGTCAGGAGACAGGCAGTGGCTGACTTTGCACTTCTGGGGAGGCTCCAGAGCTAGTGCACCTGGTGGACAGCTTCAGACCACAGATTAAAACTCTGTCACATCCATGAGTGACACACTCAAGGTGACTCAATGAACACCAAAGTCCCAGTGAAGCAAGTCCTGTTCTATAAGGGTATTTCCTGCACAGCAGCTTCTACTGTAGTCACAGCAGGTGCTCACAGCCAGTTGTCCTGGGGATCAATTTCTCCCAGTGATGCCAACAGCATTCAAGGCTCAACTACAACAAAATAGTGCACACAGCCCACACAGGGGCACACCTAGAATGCCCACCTCAAGTGACTGGGGAGGCTGAGCCACTGGGCCCTATAGGACACTTATTATACCAGTCCACTCTACCTATTCTAGGAGACATATCAGATTTACTTAATACATAGAAACAAGCACAGGGAAGGAGATAAAATGCTGAGACAAAGAAACATGTCATAAATGAAAGAACAGAAGAAATATCCACAAAAAGAACTAAATGAAATGGAAGCAAGCAAACTACTAGATACAGAGTTCAAAACAGTGGTTATAAGAATGCTCATGGAACTTAATGAGAACTTCAAGGAACTTAGTGCGAATGCCAAGGAACTTAGTGAGCATTTCAAGGCAATTAGTGAGAATATCAACAATACAAAAAAGGATCAGTCAGAAATGAAGGATACACTAACTGAAATGAAGACTAAGTTACATGGAATCAACACCCAATCTCTGAGAATCAAATCAACAATTTGGAATATGAGGAATAAAAAACCACCCAATCAGAAGAGCAAAAAGAAAAAAGAATCCCAAAATATGAAGATCGTGTAAGGAGCCTCTGGGACAACTTCAAGTGTAGCAATATTCACATTATGGGCATGCTGGAAGGAGAATGGAGGGAGCAAGAATTTGAAAACTTATTTGAAGAAATAATGACAGACTACGCCCCCTACCTGGTGAAAACAGAAATAGACTTATGAATACAGGAAGTGCATAGAATCCCAAAAAAGAGAAGCCCAGAGAAGCCTGCACCAAGACACATCATAATTAAAATGCCAACGGTTAAAAACAAAGAGATAATCTTAAAAGCAGCAAGATAAAAGCATTTAATTACTTACAAGGGAGCACCCATAGGACTGCCAACTGATTTCTCAGCAGAAACTTTACAGGCCAGAAGGGAGTGGTGATAAATATTTAAGGTGATGAAAAGCAAGTACCTACAACCAAGATTACTTTACCCAGAAAAGCTATCATTTAATATTCAAGGTCATATAAAGAGCTTCACAGATAAGAAAAAGCTAAAGGAGTTCATTACCACCAAACCAGAATCACATGAAATGTTGAAGGGTATTCTTTAAGAAGAGGAAGAAGAAAGAAAAGATAAAAAATATGAATGATAAAATGGCAGTAAATGTATATCTATTGACAAGTGACTCTAAAAATCTCAATAAACAAGGAATCTAATGAACAAAAGAAACTGATGAATAAAATAGAACTAGAGGCATAGAAACATGGAACAGACTGACAAATCTCAGGAGGAAGGGGCAAGTGGGAAGAGAGTGGGAAAAGATTAACCAAAGAACTTACTAGAGGCCTGGTGCACAAATTCGTGCACTGGTGGGGTCCCAAGGGGGGTGGTGGTGGGGGGAGCTGGTACATGATCAGCACTCCAGGCAGGCGGTGGGATGCCCTTGCTGGCCCAGGATCTGATCCATCCCACTGACATTTGCACTGGTTGTTGGGAGCCACCTGGCAGCCGCTTTTATATCATTTATTCCTTGCAGAGCATCTAGGGAGAAGAGGCAGCCATGGTGTCCAAGGCTGACTTCCAAGAGGCTGGCAGCACTGTTAGGATTGTGCCACGGGCACTGGTCCATTGGTGCCTGGCCCATTCTCTGGAGATTGGACGTCAGGACTACTGAGGAACTGAGTGGTTGCCACCGGGCTGGTGGGCCACCAGGATGGGTTGGTCAGCTGAGCAGCGCTCCCGCTGTGGGAGCACACTGACCACCAGGGGGAAGTTCCTGTGTTGAGCGTCTGCCCCCTGGTGGTCAGTGTGCATCACAGAGACTGGCCATTCTGATCATTTGATCGCTTAGGCTTTTAAATATAGAGACTAAAGGCCCAGTGCATGAAATACGTGCATGGGGGGGGTGTCCCTCAGCCTGGCCTGCACCCGCTCCAATTTGGGACCCCTCTGGGGATGTCCGACTGCCGGTAGTAGGACATCCCTCTCACAATCCGAGACCACTGGCTCTTAACTGCTCGCCTGCCTGCCTGCCTGATTGCCCCTAACTGCTTCTGCCTGCTAACCTGATCGCCCCCTAACTGCTCCTCTGCTTACCTGATTGATGCCTAACTGCTGCCTGTTGGCCTGATTGCTCCCAACTGCCTTCCCCTGCTGGCCTGATCGCCCACAACTGCTCTCCCCTGCCAGCCTGATGGCCCCCAACTGCCCTCCCCTGCCAGCCCCATCACCCCCAACTGCCTTCCTCTGCCAGCCTGATCACCCACAACTACCATCCCCTGCCAAGACCAGCCTCCTCCGCTGGGACCCACCTCCACACGAAGCAGTGGATGCACCGGGACCAGCCTCCTCCGCACTGCACAGAGCCGCAGGACCCTCAGGCCTCACCATGCGGAGTGGCCGCCAGGCCCCACCTCCGCTGTGCATGTGGCCATCTTGTGGTGGCCATCTTTGTTTTGGCCATCTTGTGAAGACGTCATGCACGAGAGCCACCTAGGCTTTTATTAGTATAGATATGTATTACCCATGGACACAGACAATGGTGTGGTAAGGTCCTGGGGCAGGGTGGGATCTGGGTGGAAGAGTGCAATGGGGGACATCTATAATAATCTCAAAAGTAAAGATATTTTTTAATAAACATCAATGATGAGAGAAAATCATTGATCGCCTGCCTCCTGCATGCCCTCTACCAGGGATCAAGCCGGAAACCAGGGCATGTGCCCTAACCGGGAATTAAACTGTGACCTCCTGGTTCCACCAGCCAGGCTGATGGAAGTGTTTTTATTTCTCTTGTTGACAGCCCATTCCCAAGTTCAATGTGCTCATGAAAAGTCTCTGCAATGGAAAGCCACCATAGGGTGTCAGAAGAAATAAAGGCAAAACAAATTTAAACTCTGGATTTTTATGCACACTATGAAGGAAACATAAATGTCACAATGCTGCCTGCAAGATGCTATTATTTGCACACCAGTTTCCCTTTCTAGTGTGACTTATCAACAAAGTTTAGTAGCCACTCAATGAAAAGCTTTATTTTAGAATAAAAACATGTTCACACAAACAGTGGCTCCAAGACATTCCCTCTCAAATGAAGACAGACCCAATCTTGCAATGTCTGCAGTTGATACTGCACTGTTGTCTTTGGAGAGCAGTGGCATATGTGAAGTCTGCCATCTCCCCCAAAGTCATTCATGCTTAGGCTTGGGGTAGGGTGGGTTGAATGTAACCAAAATTGTTTTAAAAAAAATCATTAGAGCAAACAACCACTATGGTTTCATGCTACTCTGAGGCAGAAGGAGGAGGCCTCTGTGCTCCGGTTGCCAGAGTAAATTAGGTAGTAAATTGATCTTCCAAAACTCTCACAAAGCCCGAGAAGATAAGAGATCATCTCACAAAATAATGTTGAGTTTCCTTTCACTTTCCTAGTGACTGTCTAGGGCTGGTCTTAATAGTCTGTTCACAGATCTCAAACATCATCAAGTATGTGGGCTTTTATAAACCTTGCATTGATACTGTGGTTTTAAAAAGTGCTTGATAAGTAAGACCATAACAAGGGCATTATGCTGGTTGCCAAATGCCCTGCCCAGAAAACTAAAAAAAAGTGGTGCATTTTTTTCCAGAATTATACAGTATGTGTTCTCTGTGACTTCCCTAAGTACTGTCCACTATAGTGCCACCTTCACACACTTTAGGTAAATATCTTGACTGCTGCAAGGTTTTCATGGAGAACCTGCTCTCAGAGACTTGGGGGAGAATAACTGTTCATGTCTCATCTGAAATGAGTGTCTCCCTGGGTCACACTTCTCCCTAGGCAGGACAAAAATAGGAATAGCCAATGCCTTATGTCTGTCAAAGCCCATTGGGTATTGGACACCAGACAAACTGGTGCTCTGAGTGGCATATGAAGCTTACTGCCACTCCTGCTCCCAAGAGCATGGCTATTTGGACTCTGGGCACTGCCTAAATATTTCTTGGGCATAAAAGTCTGCCAGGCCAGGGCTGAGTGTCACAGTAAGAGAAAACAAAAAATGAAACAATAAAGGAAATTTCTCTTTTATCAAAACCCCAAACTAAAAATAAAACACAAGGCACTATGAACTACTACAAATGCAAACCAGGACAGCGGGAAACACCTGCAACCTTGCACATACACATACTTACTCATAGGGTGCTTGTAAACCTTCCATGAATTAATACATGCAGAGTGCAAGGAATATTGTATGCCACAAATTAAGTGCTATATAATTATTATTTTTATTAAGATGGACCTATATTGTGTCCGCTATGATATGTGTCAGCTTGTATAATTTATTGGTTATATAAGACATTACCAGTCAGGGAAATTGGGTTAAAAGCCCACAGGACCTCTCTACTGTTTTTGCAACTTCCTAAACTATATAATAAAAGCTTAATTTGCAAATTGTCCCCTCGGGCCATTGTTTGACCAGGAATTCGACCGGGAGACCAGTTCGACCACTCGCTATGACGTGCACTGACCGCCAGGGAGCGGCACAGAACATGGTGGGCTTCAGGGACCTGGCACTGGCAGTGGGCAGCAATGGAGGCACTGCTGGCCCCAATGGGCCCTGATGAGAGCGGGACTGCAGCGGGATGCTGGAGCAGGTGAGCGGGTGGTGCCAGGCCAAGGCAAGTGTGAGCAGGGGCCCAAATGCCCCACCAATCACCTCGCAGACAGCGACTAGCGGCCCGCAGGCCCTGACTACCCGATCAGGGCCAGGCCCTGGGCTGGGACAGGGAGCTGGGGGTGAGTGGCGCCAACCAACTCCCCTTGACGCCTGGGCGGGGGGGAGAGGGGGGGGGCGGGGAGGGCAGTGACCTCTGGGCAGCTACCTGGGTGTGTGGGTGACAGGGACAGAGGTGCAGTAAGAATGCTGGTTGTCTGCTGAGCTTGCTCTTACTCCCCCTGATACCCTCCCCTGGGACTCCAGGGCTTGTACACTGTGGAAGCCCCCATGTTCAGGTGCCAGGCACCAGTGAGGAGCTCGCCCCGCACCCGCACAGCCTCTTCTGGGGGAGCTGGGCTACAGCCACTGGGACCACAGAGGCTGGTCAGGCTCCCTGTGGGTTCGCGCAGTAGCCAGTCTGCGAGGCTGGCAGGGAGAGAACAGCGCTTATCCACCCAGCTTCCCGGCAGCGTTGCTGGGCGGCCTAGAGGCCCACGTTGCTCTCCAGCCCACGGTATCCAGCCATGCTTACCACATCTCCACATGGACTCGGGTACCGTGATTCAGGCGAAGGGGGGCGCAAGGGGCCTAGGGGCCCAGGTGCTGCCTAGGGCCCAGAGTTCAGCTGGGACCTGCCCTTCCACACCAGATGCTCACACTTCAATCGCTGGCCAGGCCTAGGGACTGGGCCTCTAGTAAAACAATAATCATTTCAAAATACATAGTAAAAAAATGATCATATTTGCTTTTCTCTGGGATTCTCCTTAGGATATTCTTAGAATTTTGTTTTATTTTCTATGCTTAGCCTGATCATAATTGTTCCCATTATTTCTTTCATTTCTCTTTCTGAATTGATTTTAAGGTACAAAGGTGAGTCCTCTTACAACAACTGATCCATTCTTTTTTTTTTTTTTAATATATTTTATTGATTTTTACAGAGAGGAAGGGAGAGGGATAGAGAGTTAGAAACATCGGTGATATTAGGTCATTCAAAAGAATAAAATGTACTAAGTTGATCTAGGTATTTGCTTCATAGTAAAGTCTCTACAAGAATGGATCAGTTGTCACCCTAACAGGTTTGGCTCAGTGGATAGAGCGTCAGGTTGCAGACTGAAGGGTCCCAGGTTTGATTCCAGTCAAGGGCATGTACCTTGGTTGCGGGCACATCCCCAGTAGGAGGCGTGCAGGAGGCAGCTGATCGATGTTTCTCTCTCATCGATGTTTCTAACTCTCTATCCCTCTCCCTTCCTCTCTGTAAAAAATCAATAAAATATATTTTTTTAAAAAAGAATGGATCAGTTGTTGTAAGAGGACTCACCTTTGCACCTTAAAATCAATTCAGAAAGAGAAATGAAAAAATATTATGGGAACAATTATGATTAGGCTAAGCATAGAAAATAAAATTCTAAGAATATCCTAAGGAGAATCCCAGAGAAAAGCAGATATGATCACCAAATATGATCATCAGATTGACTTATGAAAACCTTTCAGAACCCTCACATTTTTCATTTCAGGGGTCTTGTGAGCAGCCTTGAGATTACAGAGGTGAAAAGACCCACCCAGGCTTATAACCCCCAAAAGCTGAAATTATTTTCCTATCTACTTACCTTCTACTGGAGGTCAGAAACTCCCTGCTTTAGTTAGTATGGTTGTCAGGCTCTCTGGATTTATGTAACACAACTTAGACTGAACCTTCCCTGTTCATCATTTGGTTCAATAGAAATGTCTATAGCTGTGATTTGTGAATGGCCTTATCCACTAGGGTGCTTCTCACACATAAGCCTAATTCATCACTCTGTTCAATTTTCTCTTCAAGTTATCATGCATGAGACATATTTAGAATACTGGAATGAGAGAGCCGGAAGGGGCTTTGAGATCAACTAGTCCAACCTCCTCATTTTACATTCATAACTGATAACTGCATTCTAATTTGTCATCAATATTGCTTCTGATATGATTAGGGCTGCTAACACTAGGAAAATGGGAAGTGTTCTTCTTCCCACATTCTCAGAAGGCCAAAGTCACAGCCATCTCTCCCCCAGCCAGCCTCACACACAGTTTTCAGTGTTTCCTTTCTGGTGCTGTGTGAGACAGCTTATAAAGCAACAACGCTTTGTTGCTGAGGGAGGATAAAACCCAGGCCTTCCAGCAGTGATGATATTTATGAGTTCAAGGAAGGTCCAAAGGGTAAATTACCCAGTGACTTGTATGTAATCAGCATCTTTCTAGCTACTACAAGGAAAGCAAAGGTGAACAAAAAGGGAGCATAAATAATTAAAGAAAATCAAGCTCAAATAGGTATGATCCTCATTTTTTTTTCAGATTTTACAGAACATTCTGATTAACAGTTTTTGAAAAAGCATTTAAGAAGAACAACGTTAAATATTATTTCCAGAGTTATTTAAAAGTGGAGAATAAGAAATGACTTGATATTGTGTGACATTCTTTATTTCCAATCAAAAAAGAATATGACCATAAACTGGAAGAAATAGTCCAGAATTGAGAACTGTAATTATTGAGGAGTCACTTCCTCTTAGAGGAAGCAAGGAAGGTTTCATAGAGAAGGTGCAACTTTCACATTCCTTTCTCCTCTTCCCGTTTTCATTCTCTGTTGTTTCTTTCCACAGATGACTGAGAGAATGTGATTATATTTAGGTAAAATTAGATTAAGCACATATCTATCTATCATCTATCTATCTATCTATCTATCTATCTATCTATCTATCTATCATCTATCTATCTCTCCCCCTCTATCATACATAGAAACCTCAAGTGCCCATTGCATTCTTGGAACTTTCAGTCTCTGCTTAACCCTACCTTAGTATTCAGTGGGTTGCACTGAGAGTGCTTCTTATGACATAGTAAGCTCCATGAAGGCAGAAACTTTGTCTGTGTTATTTATCACTTGTGCCTTGTGCTAGTCATAGTGCCCAGCATAGAGGAAGTACCGAATTGGTTGAATGAATGAATTATTATGGCACCAGTTCTTTGGAGAGCTATGTGGCTGTGATTTCAAATGAAACTTAGAGGAATATATTTTTAGGCAGTATTTTCCCACACACCCTTGATCTTTATAAGGGTTATTGCCAGTCTGCTTCAGATATGCAGGATTCCAGGACAAAGCATGGTGTAGACTCTTGAATATTGGTGTAATGGCTTATATGATAGACCCTTTTAATCTAAAATACACAAGCCCCTTTAACAAAAATGAGAAAGAATCAAATATAAGTAATGACTCAATTACAATTTTATATATTTTTAAAATATATTTTATTGATTTTTTTATACAGAGGAAGGGAGAAGGAGAGAGAGTTAGACACATTGATCAGCTGCCTCCTGTACCCTCCTCTACCCGGGATGTGCCCACAACCAAGGTACATGCCCTTGACTGGAATCGAACCTGGGACTCTTCAGTCCACAGGCCGATGGTCTATCCACTGAGCTAAACTGGTTAGGGCTACAATTCTATATTTGTATGTTTTCCAGCAATCACTGTGTGTAAGACATGAATGACACCCAAATTCTATTTGGCCATCCACCTAAAAGTAATCCTAGTTTTACAACAAATTCACGTTACAGGGTTCTTATATTCCATATAGAATTTATATGCTCAGAGAGTCACCATATACATGTCCACACTATATGGGACTGTAGTGTGAATACCACACTATATGGGATTATAAAGAGTGAATATCAGCCCTAGCTGGTTTGGCTCAGTGGATAGAGCATCGGCCTGCAAACTGAAGGGTCCTGGGTTCGATTCCAGTCAAGGGCACATGCCCGGGTTGTGGATTCAATCCCCAAAGGGGGGTGTGCAGCAGGTAGCCGATCAGTGAGTCTCTCTCACCATTAATGTTTCTATCGCTCTCTCCCTCTCCCTTCCTCTCTGAAATCAATAAAAATGTATTAAAAAAGAGTGAATACCAGCTAATGTTTATGATACAAAGGAACTGTTAATACATTCATTAATTAGAACATTTGTAGATGTTTCTGTTGGAAGTACAGCCATTTGTCTGAAGCAAGATATCCTATATATTAAAAAGGTAATATGCAAATTGATCAAACAGCAGAACGACCAGTTGCTATGATACACACTGACCACCAGGGGGCAGACACTCAACGCAGGAGCTTCCCCCAGCCCACAGGCCCTGATTGCCCAATTGGGGCCTGCCCACCAACCTCTCTGTCCCTTCCCCTGGCCAGCAGGTTTTGATCGCCTAACGGGGAAGGGGGAACCAGGAGTGGGTGGTGGTAGATGCAGGCAGTGCCAGGCCAAGGCCTCTGCCCCACTGGTTGCCCCCCACACAGAGGGTGACCCGACAAGTGGGCGGGAACAGCCAACCTCTTGGTCCCTCCCCCCTGGCAGCCAGCAAGCTTCATTCGTCCAATGGGCAACAAGGAACCGGGGTGGGTGGTGGCAGGGGGCGGGGCTGGCTGCTGGCAGCCAGGGAAGATGGCTCTGATCGCAGGCCAAGCCTACGGGCTGTACCCATGTAAGAATTTCATGTGCTGGGTCTCTAGTTTATCTATAAAAGCTTTTAGTGCAGCCTGGCTGGTGTGGCTCAGTGGTTGAGCATCGACCTATGAACTAGGAGGTCAGGGTTTGATTCCCAGTTGGGGCACATGCCCAAGTTGTGAGCTCAATCCCCAGTGGGAGGGTATGCCCAATCAATAATTCTCTCTCATCATTGATGTTTCTATCTCTCTCCCTCTCTTTTCTCCTCTGAAATCAATAAAAATATATTTTTAAAAAGCCTTTAGTGCATATGAAGAAGTGAAAATACCTATGGTTCTCATAGGTACTTTGGAATTCCACACAAACAGGGATAGACACTTAGTAAATGTGTTTTATGCCAAGGCTTTATTAATTATCCAAAGCTTTAGTTAAGTATATGTGATCATTCTGTATGATATCCTATCTAATAAAGAGGTAATATGCTAGTTGACCCTCACACCATCTCAAAGATGGCAGAGCCCACAGCCAATAAGGAGGGAATATGCTAATTGACTGCCACACCCTCAAAGATGGTGGCGTCCACAGTCACAAGATGGCCAGCAGGAAAGGGTAGTTGGGAGCAACCAGGCTGGCAGGGGGGGGCAGTTGGGTGTGATCGGGCTGGCAGGGGAGCAGTTAGGCATCAATTAGGCTGGCAGGGGAGTGGTTACGGGGTGATCAGGCTGGCAGGCAGAAGCAGTTAGGGGAAATCAGGCAGGCCGACACACGAGCGGTTGGGAGCTAGCAGTCCCAGATTGTGAGAGGGATGTCCCACTGCCAATTTAGGCCCGATCCCCGCGGTCATCCCCCGAGGGGTCCCAGATTGGAGAGGGTGCAGGCTGGGCTGAGGGACAACCCCCCCCCCCCCCCAGTGCATGAATTTCATGCACCGGGCCTCAAGTAAACATATAAGATTCTAGAGGATTTGACCCCTCCCTTTTTCTCATCTTGCACAGATAACTAATAATAGATCCTCTAATTCTTTTTTTTTTAATATATTTTATTGATTTTTTACAGAGAGGAAGGGAGAGAGATAGAGAGTTAGAAACATCGATGAGAGAGAATCATCGATCAGCTGCCTCCCGCACATCTCCTACTGGGGATATCCCCGCAACCCAGGTACATGCCCTTGACCGGAATCGAACCCGGGACCTCTCAGTCCACAGGCCGACGCTCTATCCACTGAGCCAAACCGGCTTCGGCAGATCCTCTAATTCTTTACCTCCTTTTGTCATTAGGACTTCCATATCCTCAGTTTCAACTGCTCGAGCTCCTGTTTTGACTTCCAAATTGTTTTTTTCCACCTCTGGTTTCTCGATACACTAGTCCATTCATTATTCAAGGCAATAAGTGATTTTTCTAAATACAGATTTGATTGTTACTACCCTTCTCAAACTCACAATGCCTTTAGTCTCCTAAGCATGACATTAAAGGTCCTTCATGATTAGACTGCAGCCTATTTTCACAGCCTCATCCTTGCCATTGTCCCCTTGTGCCTTATCCTGTAGTTAGTTACATCAGATGTCTTACCATGGCCAAAACATGTTATGCCCTTGCACAGGTCTGTGCCTTTGAATCTGCTGTTTCCTTTCCTAACTTTTGTAGCCAACACAATTCTATTCACCCCTCTAGGTCCAGCTCTAGTGTCACTTGCTAGGTCTTCCTACCCAGATTGAGTCAATGACTGCCTCCTTTCTATTCCCAGTGCACTCTGTGTATCCTTCTATTGTGTCATTGACAATTCTGCATTAGCATTCGATTTATGCATGGCTTTCTGCACCACTTGATTGTGAACCACCAGAGGATTAGAGCTCAAGTTGTGCATAGTGTTTAATAAATGTTTGTTACATGAATAAATGAATGAGTTAATGAGTTAATTATTTTCCCCTGCTATGGACATTAGTCAGCATTCAAAATAGTCTTTTTCCATTTGGGAATTTCTTCATTTCCATACAGCATAATGAGGCCTCTTAAATTTAACAGAAGTCTGGGAAAGGAAATGTAATAAATGGGAAAGTATTTTTAAGTAGGCATGTGTGGGCATTAGCTTAAGCCCTTTAAAGACAGAAGTTATACTCCGGAAAGCATTATGAATGAGGATGTTGAAAAAAATGGTTTGTTTCATAATAGTTAGGAGTGAAAAGTTATTTTCTTTATCCCTCGGAACAATAAGGTGATAATCCTTATTTCAACCCCCTCCCTGTACCTGTTCTTAACAGTGTTTACCACATGAAAAACACACACACACAAACAAACAAGTTCTTTCATCCAGATTTCTGGTCTCTAAAAAGTAAAAAGATATATTTTCATATTAATTGTTCTTGAGTTTCATAATTTTATGAAGGTCAGGTAAGATTTACAAATGTGGCAGCATGGTTTAAAAAGTAAGTTGTTTGCTGTAGGTCAAAATCTTTTGTTCAGTTTACAGAACTGTGGGAATTCTTCAACCAAAATTTAATTCATATGTTCATTTTAATATAATTTAAATCATGGCATAATTTGTAAAGTAAGCCATAGAATCATACATTTTCAGATCAAAAGAGGTCTTATGACACATTTTGTCCAATGTAGATGACATATTTGGGGAGACTTTGATGTTATTACTACTTACAGAAAAAATAGCCATTGACAATATAAGAGACGTTATGTTTTTAAAATGCCACAGAGTAGTTTTTAGTTTACCAGTTCTAGGAATAGCCAAAAATAAATGCAAATGATTCTTGTTTTGTCTATAAATAATTAAGTCAGAGATCTATGGATTTATTTACCAAATCAGTCATTAAGGTTTATTTCTAGAATCTTTACTTATTTTGATTGTTTATGAGCCATGAATAGAATTCAATAACATTAAAGTTATTAGGATAAAACAAAACAAAACAAATAATGCCAGAAGTTTTCTAAGTCACAAGCTAGCTCTCTACAGTGTGATTCAGCAACTTTCAGCAGTTGCAGAGCAAAGCTTTCTGAATCTGGGGCCATCTGACCAGTCCCAGAGCTCAAGGAGAGAGGCCTGAATCCACATTTCCATGCTTGAGGAGGCAAAGCAGCCAGCCCAGCAGCAGAACCTATCTTTCCTCTGGGCTCAGGCCTCAGGGCTCAAAGCCTCTGCCCTACTTGGCACTATTGGGATTTTGTCAACCTAAGGAATCAATTGGCAAAGTGCTGAGTGCTTTTATTTTTTCAAAAAAATATAAACCCTAAGCTTTGAGCTTAACATACAGTCTGCACTTCCTAAATCACACCAATGCCCACACAGCCCTTCAGAAAGACCAATACATCAATCAAAGACACCTTTGTCCCTAAGGCTCATTCATTTGCATTCTAAGTAAGACCCACAGTTTGTGGGTCAGATATAAACAAAAGACCAATATGTGGCCCAACATCTCAGGCTTCCGAAAACTCCAGGCTTCAAAGGCAGCTGTGAGGTTTGCCTACAAACCACTCCTATGTGTCTGACAAATGCTTGATAGAAATCTTTGCATGGGCAGCCGCAGGAGTTTTTGCTTGTACAATGCTGTCATGATGTGACCTTTCTCATTTACTATTTAAAGAGTTTTGCTAAGAATAACTGAAAATTTATTCGGGTGCTGTTTAATGGAAATCCTCAAAGGCTGTTGAAGCAATTTCATTTACAATGAAGCAATAGAAAGTAATAGAAATATCCTGATCCTGTCAATCAGGCTTTAATCCACCCCTGCTCTAACTCACTGTGTCAACTTTTCCAAGTTCCCTTTCCCTGAAAATGCTTCTGTTTCTTTACGTTATTAAGTGGAGAAAATGCTGTTCTCCGCTTTTTCCTTTCTTCTTAAGGCTATTCTGATGAATGAAACCTGGAAGTTATTCTTATGGTCACAGTTTAGATGACAGAGGTAAATGGAGAGTTTTAAAAACTACACGTTTTCTTTCTTACAAAGTTTACCCAAATCATCTAGAGCAGGGGTCCTCAAACTACGGCCTGCAGGCCACATGCAAATACAAATATTGTATTTGTTCCCGTTTTGTTTTTTTACTTCAAAATAAGATATGTGCAGTGTGCACAGGAATTTGTTCATATTTTTTTAAAAAACTATAGTCCGGCCCCCCAACGGTCTGAGGGAGAGAGAATTGGCCCCCTGTTTAAAAAGTTTGAGGACCCCTGATCTAGAGCCATTTTTTTACCTGCCTTACAAAGCCCAAATTGCTCTTCTCATACTGCTGAGTTATTCCATTGCTTTCACCAGCTGTGTACCATTGAGATAAAAACTGAGTACAGAACAGAAAAACTGCACCTCCCATCACCACCACAACTGCCTTAATATTGGATGCTTTTATTTTTCTTTTTACATTTGTATTGTTGACACTATTGCAGATGTCCTCCTATTTTCTCCCCCTTTGCCCACCTCCACTCAGCCCCCAACCCCATCTCCTTCAGCCCTCATCACACTATTGTCTGTGTTCATGGCCTATGCATATATGTTATTTGACTAATCCCTTCACCTTCTTTCATCCAGTCCCCCCCATCCCCCTCCCCTCTGACGTTTGTCAGTCTGTTCTGTGTATCTATGCCTCTGGTTCTGTTTTGTTCATCAGTTTATTTTGTTCATTAGATTCCACATATAAATGAAATCATATGGTAGATGTTTTTATTTTTGTTAAACACACACATTATGAATTAACTAAAAAAAGTTGTGTAAATGTGAATAAGAATGCTTAAAAAGAGAAACATATGCACTTTCATTTAGTGCAGTGGTTCTCAACCTTCCTCATGCCGCGACCATTTAATGCAGTTCCTCATGTTGTGGTGACCTCCAATTTCACTATTACAAATTGAACATAATTAAAGCATAGTAATTAATCACAAACACAATATCAATATGTAATTATATATGTGTTTTCTGATGGTCTTAGGCGACCCCTGTGAAAGGGTCGTTCGACCCCCAAAGGGGTTGCGACCCACAAGTTGAGAACCGCTGATTTAGTGTGAGACCGCATATGAAAGGTCAGTGGAATAAGGCATACATATCCAGGAAAATAGAGGTTGCAGGATGTTCACAAAGGAGTGGTTCTAGTAGAAACAGATCTGCCTTAGGCAAGAGAAATTTGTGGCAAGTTAATTGACCCAGGACTGGTTAGATCATTTATGAAGCCCAGTGCAAAATTAAAATGTAGAGTGTAAATGTTCAAAAGTTATTCATATTTTCAAGAGCCATCAATGCAGCAAAATATTAAACCAAGTGTGGGTCACTTCTAAGCTTGAGTCCCTGGGCAACTGCACAAGTTGCACACCCATGAAGTGGTCCCTGCATAGATTTAAGACCCAGATTTCCTGCATGAATCTTGGGTAAGCCTGAAATTTTTCCCCAGGTGGCCTCAGGTTTCTCCCCTTATAACCAACCCCCGTCAAGTTTCTCTTTCTTCAGAATCCATGAGGAAAACTCCTTTTTTTCCTCTTTGCCCATTTTGACTTACACTTTTTCCTTAGAGAATACAAATACTCTTAAGTTAAGACTCTGCTGATGATAAAAGATGTATGTGTTACTAAATACGGCTTTCTAAAAGATCAATCTGTACTCACAGGTTTTGGACAGTCTGTGGTTGAACATAAGAGCAAGGTCTCTTGCTTTCATCTTCTCTCCATTTCCCTAATCATTTCTTTAAACCTGAATCACCATAGCAGCTACCTGAACCCTAGTATCCTCTCTGCCCAAATGCTCAGATCGCTCTTTATGCTGGAGAGCTCATGGCTTCTCTGTTTCTCCAGTGGGATCTGGTGATGAAGTAGACAAGACATGGTTTTAAAGTAATTCAGAATGTCTGCTCTTAAACACTTCTCTGTGCTGACTCATTGAACTAGGTGGCCTCTCCCTCCACTCAAAGGGTCACTGGACCAAGCATCAAATCTCCCCAAACCTTGGTTTCCTCATTATAACTCAGATATAATAATCTCAAATGGTGATTATAAGGATTAACATTAGAAATGCATGTGAAACACTTAAGAAGACTCTATGCAAATATCAACAGTTCTACAACTTTTACTTTGCTTGAAGAATCTTCCATTATTTATGAAATCAAGTCCACATTTCTTATTTTAGCTTTTAAAGCTATTAAAAGGTAACTCAAGTCAGTCCTTCTATTCTCACTGTTTTTCCACAGGATTATTTCTGTCTTTACATTTTCAAGCTTGATGATTCCTGAAGCCTTTCCCTAATTCAAGGCTCTTTATGTGTCCTCTCTCCTTCAAGCAGACTTTTCAGATAATGCCAGTCTAGTCTGCATTGATCTTTTTCTGTTCTGACCCTGACCACTCATACCCGTTTCATGGATAAAGCAGAACATCTTCCCAACTTTGTTATTCATTCCCTGAGGGCAGAAACCATGTCTCTTTTTTAGTGCACATGTTGTGTTTCCACAGGACAGTGATTAGTGGTGTTTCCATTTCTCCCCAGATTCTCATCCCAGTGCTAGGCACAGGCTGGGCCTTCAGAAACATTTGTGGGTTTGTCTTATATGTGCATATCATATGTTCATGTATGCAGCACACAATGAGCACTTCATAAATTGTATTTTTAGAGATAATCTGTTGCCACATATAGACTATCAGAAATTACTCTTTGTGTAAATGGTTTTATACAATTAAATGTTTAGGAACTGGAATAAGGATGAGGGAAAGAAAATCATGACATTGTTGTTGTTTTTTTAAACTGAAAAGAACAATAGAACTTCTAATCCAAATGGTTTCACTGGTGTGTCACAGAACAGGTGTGAGGTTTGTTGAAAACAATTTGCTATTAATTATAGTTAATATGTCAAGTTTGTGAATGATTTACTATTGTTTTGTGAATTGAAATGGATTCTAAGGTTCCCTAGTAATAAGCTCATTTGTATTCAATTGTTTTCTTAACTGACAAGGCTAAGTGTTGCTGCTTTTTTTCAGATAAGGAAACTGAGGCTCAGAGACAAGAAGGAACTCATTCAATATCACACAGCATGTTTGCAGAGACATGGAAGCCAAATCTTAGGGCCCCTTGACCTCTGATGAATGGTCCAGGCACTGTTCTCTGATCCTGCTCAGTCAGTAAATCATAAGGAATCAGTGTGATTGAATGCCAAAATCACACAGAATTCAGTAAAATCCAATGTCTTACTCATATAGGAAAATGTTTATTTCCTGGTCAGGGATCAAAACTTGGGAAAGATTTCTCTTGGAAAGGCAAGGGAAGAGGATTTTGTGAAACTACCTTATCCCTGGCCCTCAGTTAGAAATCATTCGAGAAATTGTATATTTGCCCTTCTCTTCCTAAGACTATACTTTCTCTTTGTACAAATATCCATCCTTGTGTATTTGATTTTGTTTTAGAGAGACACACAAAAATTCCAACTTAAAAACAACCAACTGCATCAACACAGGCAGAACCTCCCCATTTTAATCTATAAGAGCAGAAAAAAATCAGTTAATTTTACATTTTCAGAACATTTGAACTATTTGCATAGTATAACTAAAAAACTTTCTGATAAATTTTCACACAAAAAATCTGAAAAATAATGAGATTCTTTTAACAAACCCCTCTTTGAAATTACCCAGATTATTGTTTTAAAAGTGCTTACTTGCCCTAGCTGATTTGGCTCAGTGGATAGAGAGTTGACCTGTGGACTGAAGGGTCCCTGGGTTGTGGGCTCAATCCCCAGTAGGGGGCGTGCAGGAGGCAGCCGATCAATGATTCTCTCATCATTGATGTTTCTCTCTTTCTCTCCCTTCCTCTCTGAAATCAATAAAAGTATATTAAAAAAAAGAAACGTCCTTAAAAAAAAAAGTGCTTGCTTTGCAGAGATCAATTCAGTAACTAAAATATATATTTTGTTCCCAAATTTCAAGTTACACGTTTGAAATGTAATCATATTCTGCCTTTAATATCTCAATGGCATCCAGTTTATTTTTTTAAGATAATGCCTTAGACAAGGATAACCTTTACCATATATCCCTTTTCATAGCCTTCTGTAATATGACAGAAGAAACCACACAGCAAAGTGTAGCTGGATGTTCCTTTCATTCACTAATGCATTTAATAAACCCCTCAGAAACCTCTGAAAAGCAGAGGAAAATTTTGAATCGATGTTTTTTTACTCTTTTTCATTCTTGCAAAGATCATGTCAGCTGAATATTACAAGATTGAGGGCTTTATTTCTTTGTTTGTTTCCATTTAAAAGCTATTTGACCAGATAGAGACACACTGGCCCAGCAGTAAAACAATGGCTGAAGCTTATGATCAGGAAAAGGCCAAACACCACTTGTCAGGTAAGAGCTTTGCTCACTGGAATAAATCATTGATTTTCTGAAGCTCAATTGAGTTGGTCAAGGGTCCATCAGTTTCCCTAATGATAAGAAACTTGACAGTGTTGCCTAAAAGGGTGGGGTAATGAACAACTAAATGGGCAAACTGGTCTATGACCTGAAATGTGATAATGGGATCTTTTTAGATTCAGTTAAACTTCCTTAATTATCACACAAAATAATTAAACTTATCAACCCCATAGACAACTCCCCTGAAAACAGCTAAATGAAAAATCTGTCATCTCCACTGCCACCCCATTCCCACTGCCAAAAGAATCAGTAGGATATTGTGCTTTACAAAAAAGTAAGGAAAGTGGTTTAAATATTTAAAGTCAAATATAGGAAGAGAAATTAACCCAAGACAAATGGTGTATTTGAATCCTGCAAAAAGAAAATAACAGTAAAGCTAAGTCCAGATTAGTTAACTGAAAGGAGAAGAGGGGTAAGAGATTTTCAGTCTTGATCACCTGAATAATTATCCCAATGCCCTGTTTTGTAAGTAGCAACAACTCCCCAAAGAGCCAAGAATCATAGAGTATTACAGTTAGATATGTCTATTGAGTTCATCCAGTTCAATGCTATTCCAAAATGGGGGAACTGAGACCCAAGGAAAGCTATGACTTCTCCTCACCACTTTTAGCAGCATAAAAATCAGAACCTCAGATCTTAGGTCTTTTTATTGTGAAACATTACCTGTAGGTTCTTATTTTGTATAAATCAGAACTTTATGAGACAACCATGTTCTGACAGAAATATAATTTTATATAGTTTTGAGCACAAAGAAGTTCTCTTATCTGGAAGACTTAAATCAATCAAATACACAGAGCCATAGGAAGAACTAAATGATAAGCTCTGGAAGAATTCATCATTCAAGCTTGTCAGGGAGTGTATTTTCTCTCAACTCAGAATCTACCAATTCTGAAAGTCAATAACAAGGCAATCTCACAGCTCAGCAGTAAAGCTACTTTTAACTCTAGAATGAGATCATTGGGTTCAATAGACAGACTCAAGTAGCACTTAAAACTGGGCCTGCCTGCATGTAATAAACTTTGGATCTTAGCTGTGTGTTACCATAATTTCTCTGCCATCTTTATGGTGTGTGTGTGTGTGTGTTTCTCATAAATTCTGAAATGTTTCAACTAAATGATCAGATAATCTACTGTACTAAGCACCAACTCTCATTCTTCAACAAAACACTTTAAAATGAGACTACCATATGACTGCTATGTAAATAAACTGAATATATTGTGCATATAGCAAATTAATAATCTCAAGAGAGGATAATCTCTTTTAAGTCCTCATGTCCACCACAGGAATCTCAAATCCTTTGTTTTGTTATACATTTGTGAGTGGCAGGTATATTCTGCTGTTCAACTAAAAGCAAACAGCCAAAAAAGTCACTTTGCTGTAATATCACCACAATAACAGCAACAAATCCACTCCCCTTCCCTGCATCTCATTTGTTTTAACTCTAGACTTTGGGAATATAGTAATAGCATTCCATTAATGAATTCAAAACTTCTGTTCTTTGGATTTACATATAAATCTGTCTCTTATTTTATAAAATATAAATTTATTAAATCAGTTATGCTATTAGAACTTTATGATGAAAAGTTGTTGGTTGTAGTATGGGTGAGAATGCATGGTGGGGGGAGTCGGAAATCAGTAGAGTTTCAATTCCTAGGGAGATATCTCTATTTGAATTGTTTTTATTGATTGCTTAGTCTGATACTAATGGACGTTCATGGAAAAGTGCCAATATATTTTTTAAAAGAGCTAATTTTCCCCTTAATATGTAAAATTATTACCTTCATTTGTAAACATTTAAACAGCGTATATCAAGGCTAAGAGGATGGTTCCAGTAATACTTTGTCATTAATTTCTCTTAAGATTCTGAAGATTTTTTCTAATTCAACTGTTCATTTTCAGCAAATATTTATTAACTAAAAGCTAACTACAGTATAAAATATCGATGTAAACAGTTTATCCAAAAAAAACACAATATCATTTGATCACATTTCCAATATTTCAGTTTGCCTATTAACAGCACAAAATATGACATTTATTTTTTGAAACAATGTCAATATTTGGCGCAGAAGTCTATTTACACGAGGGCTTGTTCATTTGCCATTTATTCCAATAACTTGAGAACAATTATTTGCAACTAAATCTAAATTTTACACAAGTACTTTCAAGCTAAAATACTGCTAAAAATCCCATCATACATGCAATTCAATATGTTTGCATAATAACATATTAATTATAAAATCTGTGACTCTATGCACTTTATAGGAGTCATTCTACCTTCTAATGAATCATATCCACATCTGAGAGGAGACACTGCTGAGCAGAAGAGTTCTGTGTTCAATTGAGTTGAAATGGGTTGGCTACTTAGACTGTTCAGGACTGTTTCTCCACCATTCACTTGATAGTTCAATTCACACAAAACTGCAGCAGATTTTCAAGTATAAGCCCTTAGCAACCAAGAAACTGGTAGCACAAGCAGCATTGGCAAAGCACACTCTTATTTTGCAGATGGATTCTGTTTTAAGCAAAGTTGATATTGAAAATCCAGATATACAAAACATAAGTTAGGGAGTGATTATTTGCGTTATAAAATGGTTTTCTGCTTTATAAAAAATTTTCTGCTTTATAAAAAATTTACAAGTTTCCTCTAAATGATAGCTCCCCTAATGCATTTAAAGTACAATTTGATTTATAAAACTTTAATTTACATGTGACATTTTCATAACAATAGTGAGAAGCAAAGTACATGGATATACAGTACTTAATTATCTCTTTCAGGATTTAGATAAGTGCCTTTGTATTGTATTAGTAAAAGACACTTAAACCAAAATGTTATCTTTTAAGCCACTGATATATAATGTAAATATTGACTCTAAAACATGGATATTCCAGAAAATTTAATTAGGTTTGTAATTTTATATTTACATTTTTGGGATTCATCTTTACAGTGGAGATCTTTAGATAGCACATGTATGCAGCTATCTTCAGGCCACAATATTGGGCTCTGTTTCTGCAGAAATTTGTTTTATTTTAATGATTTTTTTCCTTCTTAGCTATATAACTCTCAAGAGATGTTAATGGTAGTTACAATGTAGCTGGTTTATTTATGATGTATCTGTTTATATTTCATTGTACAGAATCACCTTTAAAAAATGCAACTTCCTGCATTTCAATACTGTTCCCACTGTTTAATATGAGTGATTGTCATTCATATTCTTTATTAGCACTAAGCTCATTGCAGGGGATGGGAGTGATGGGGTGGGGCAGAGATCCTGTTTACTGTATCTCTGTACCCCCTCAGCAAGCAGCATAGAACCTGGCACCTAAGAAGCAAGCACTTAATAAATATTCTTTGAATGAATGAAGAAATGACTGGATTAGAATTGTCTGGAAGGCTTTGTTCACGCTAGCATTCCATTCAATCCAGTATGTTTCTGGAATGTTTAAAATCAAAATGAATTTCCAGAATCTTAAAAATCACAAAACTCGCCCTAGCTGGTTTGATTCAGTGGATAAGCATAGCCTGCAGACTGAAGGGTCCCAGGTTCAATTCTGGTCAAGGGCACATGCCCTGGTTGCAGGCTGGGTCCCCAGTAGGGGGCTTGCAGGAGGCAGTTGTTGATCAATGACTCTCTTTCAAGATTGGTGTTTCTATCTCTCTCTTCCCTCTCCCTTCCTCTCTGAAATCAATACAAATATTTTTTTTAAATCACAAAACTCTCTTTAATTCCTTATAGACTTTAGTAAAATCCATAAAATATAGAGTCTGATGATATGGAAATACTTAGAAAATTAAATCACCTTAGAGGTCAGAGGACAAAGCAGAGGAAATTGAAGGGTCATTTCCTTACTCACCAACTGCTGGAGTGAAATAACAAGGCATGCAGGTTGACCAAAGTCCAGAACCAAATTAGAGTCTTGGCAATTGTGTCCAGACTGAGAAGTGGTACTTTCGAGTGTTTGAATACAAACTTAGCCATAAGTATATTCAGAAACAGTGAAAGCAATGAATTAAGAGCTAGAAGCAAAGGGATTTACCATGTGCCATTTGTAGGGCCAGACACATAGATCTGTTCCAGGCAAGGCCAGGGTAGATCACATTCTATTGGCTGGAACCATTTCACTTTGCTGATGTTCACACCTATTACAAGCTGCATGTGAAATAAAAGTGAAATCACAAAATCCAGCTGTACAATATCAAAATAAAAATCCTAAAATAAAATATGTTTGAAAACACTTGAGTGGGTAAAGCAAAACAAGATAATCAGTGGGGATGTTAATGAACTAATAAACATAAAGTGTTTGTGATTACATTAGAAAATTAAGCTTCAAAATATATGGTGTATTATGCCTTTAAATGAAATCGTCTGGGCCAAATTCAAATGATTTTATTTTAAAACCTAATATAAATAAAGCACAGATCTGAAAAGTGTGAGAATCTAGAATTAAAACATAATTATTAAGAGAGTTTATAAATCCAAATTCTTCCAAGGAGGCCTTTTTAAAATCATGTGACTAAATGAATATTAAACTATCTTTATTTAAAATTAATGAATTTGTTTTTCTATGAATAATGGCATTTTATAGTAATAACTTTACTTTCAGGATAATAAAAACAAATGCTGAAGTAGAATCATACATTAGTAGTTCTAGTCATATAATTTAAATCTAAAAACTATCTTGATGGAATACATATAGTACTAATTTACCTTCACAATCATTTCCCAAATTACCTACATCTGTATTCTGTATTTATCATTGTACCAAATGAAAGCAGTAACAAGAGGATTTTTGCAACTTTTTTATATATAAACACTTCACTCAAAGAAGAGTGGTTTCCAGGAGATATCTCAAAGTTCAACTAGCTTCTGTGAAATGTAAAATCTCTGTACATTAACTTTCTCTTAGGTCATTTTCAGCCCACCCTTTTCAATTTTTATCTAATGGATTTAAATAAGAATTATGATCTCTAATCAAAGAATGAACATGTTAGCTTGTCACTGTAGATATGTAGAGGTTCTAGGTTGTTAGAGGCATTCTTTTCCCTGAAATATATATATAATTATATATATATATATATATATATATATATATATATATATATACATATATATATATATATTATATATTTACCTTCTATTGTTTAAAAACTATTTTGCACCAGTCATTATTAATCCAAATAATTTGTATTTAAGTAATTTCTAATTGAAAGCCTGTTACATGAATTGTTTATACTGACAGACAATATACTATTAGTCATTTTAAAGCTTTAAAAGTAAATTATTAGGATCCACTTCAATCTTCACCGGATAATAAAGGATTATTATGTGCAGTAACCTATTTATGAAAAGGAAACAGTGTGCTTCTTTCAGACGCCATCAATTGCTTTAATAAGGATTTGAAAAGCTGGACTACTTTATATGCAGCTCACTATCCCAGTTGCATAAGGATTTACAAGAGACAAAACAAAACTATTTTTGTTGCAAAGAAAGGCTGTTTGTTTAAATTACACAATAATGTTTGCATCTAAAATTATTTACAGGCTAATAAGGCTTCATAAATGTTATATAAACTTGGTTAGTTAAAAATCACTTTAACGCTAAAACCAAAACAAAAGGCTTGCTCAAACTGACAAGGAAAAATTCCAGTAACACATGCCTAAAAAAGGCACAAGAAAAAAAGATGCTTACTTTCTTGGTTTAGGTATTTATTAATCTATTTGGAGGTGCAAATAGTACATGATTTGATAGCACCCTGTCGATGCTTCAATGAACTCAAGAGGAAAACGTTGCTTTCTCTGAACATGTGAAAATTGAGAATTCTGAGTCTAACTTTTAATTCTAAAGGAAAGTAATGCTTACATTTGTCTCTGCTGCCTTGAATTTATAGATAATTTACTTGGGAAGTTTTAATCTCACCTTTGAAATCTTCCTTCAAGGTATTTAATGGCTCATATGTCTTTATTAAATGAGGTGTGTGGCGGCCTCTACTGGTGTATGTTTATAGAAAATGTTTCAATAAGCAGAAAAAATATTAATTTCAATTAAAAAGTTAGAAATACAGTCTCTATTATTGAAATATATAAAAATATCTAATTTAAAGCAGAAAATATATTACAAGTTGTGTAATGTATTCTTAATTAGGAAAATAATCTAAAACACTGACCATGTTAATGTAAAATAATGATTTACAGAAGGGCATTAATTGTTCAATTCACTCTGATATTGGGTTAAATATATTTTATTAATGAATTACTAATCCAGACTGAGGCAGTTTATTACCTCTAGTCCACTGTTAAATCCCCTTAGTTGACTTAAATAAAATCACTTAGAACAAACCCAGCAGAAAGGAAATATTTTACAGTTAAATCTATAAAGTCCTAGAACTAGAGTCATTTGATGACAGGCTGGTTTCTATAACTCAAGCAAACTGTACATTGACTTAATATAGCTGACATTTTTATCTATTTTACAGTGTTTTAATTTCAAAAATACAACACATTAAAATATGTTCAGCTTATCAAAGCTAAAAGCAACATATAAGTAATGTACTTAAAGTGCAAAGGCACTTTAACACAAAGAAGTGAGGCCTATTGGCTATACTTGGTAACTAAAGATGAAAATACCATATATCATTATTTACAGAAGCGTTTATAGACTCAAAAGATCTTTTGAGATCTTTTACAAAATACACTAAATAGCTAATTTCATTTGAAAAGCTTGCTTACTCTTTCTTCATTCACTATAGTCTCCTCTTCCCATCCCCCACTGGAAAAATCAAAGCAGAGCAACAAAACCATAAACAAAATATATGAAAAAATGCATTGTAGAAACATTCATGTTCAACGATGATTCCTAAGAAGAGAAAGAAAAAGAGGTGGGGACAGGAGTAAGAGAGAAATAATTTAAAAGAAAGCTTGAAAAAGCATTATCATTTGCTTCACTCCATCCCCCACACATCTTCAAAAACCCCCACTGACAATGGGAAAGGGAGAACACAGACAGGAAAACAAATGCCCTGCTTCCAACAGTTTGGAGCAGCATCCTTTGATGCTTAGGGTTATAAATGATTTCCCTTCACAGCTGACTGATTGCAGTTTGTTTTTCCAGAACTTCGAGGTAGTCTGGTTCTGATTGTGGCTTAGCTTGCAGTAAAGGGTGGTCAGGTTTTGACTGCCCCACAAAGCATTTCCTGGGAGTTCCATATAAAACGGTTTTATTGATTCTGTCTTGGTTTTGGCGTCGAGATTCATATGAAGGGGCGAACTGCCTTTTAGGTAAGGTACAAAAGTTATAGTGGACTAGTCCTGCACTGGGGAGTTCCTTGACTCGCTCAGCAATATTCTGATACAGTAGCTCAGGCTCCCTTGGTGTGGCCTGCTTTTCTAGCAATTCAGTGGCACTTATAGTGTAAGCAACAGTAGCTGGCTCATCTTTTTTCTCTTCCAGGTTGCTGTAGCTGAATTCTTGCAGGTTTCTGTAATAGGCCACTGGGTCTCCTTCCTTCTGCATGTAGATGGGGTTTTGGCACATCTGCCCCACAGGTGGGGGGATATAATTATAGACATGGCCATCTGTTTTATCTTGAGTCTCACTGTTGTAAGACCCATACTGTAACTGAAAGGAACTTACATCTAAGTTGTTGGTATTCCTCGGAACACTTGGCACCCCCTTTCGGCGTTTCAGGACAAAGACGAATAAGCCAGCCCCAAAACAGACAGATAAAATAAAGACAACAAGCAATCCTAAAATTAAGACAGAAAGTGGGACTTCAGTGTGTAGTTCAGGATAGGAACTGGGAGACACACTGAGTGACCGAGGTGTGTTTGTGTTGTGATTCATTGACAGAATAGTTCCGTCTGACAAGTTTGGACTGTCTGGACAGATAGCCTCCCTCCCCAGAAACTTCAGGATCTCCCCTGCATGCTTAGCAGGAGACTCACAGGTCACCTCATTGATGATGACAGGGGAATTGGCATGCTCTGTCCAGTCCTTTAACCCCATGATATCACAGGTGCAGTCCCACGGGTTCTCTTGCAGATCTATCTGGATAAAAGCTGGAAGCTGATCCAGAACCCCTTTCACAGGCAGGTGAGAAAAATGGTTGTTTCTCAGATTCAGCCTGGTGAGGGCTGTGCCCCCAAATATGTTATCAGGCAAGGACCTCAGCAAGTTGTTATTCAGAAACAGTAGCTGTAGGTTAATCAAAGCATCAAAGGTTAGCGGCTTAATTTCCTTAATGACATTATATTCTAAATAGAGATACTGCAAGCTTTGCAGTCCATCAAACATAGAAGGATACAGCACTTCAAGGTAATTGCCATTTAGATAAAGTCTGCGTAAACTGGTCAAGTTTGTGAAAGCACCTTCCTGAATGACTGCAATCCTGTTGTTTCCTAAATGTAACAAATCCAAAGAACTATAATCTAAGAGGTCATTTTTATAGACAGTTTGAAGATAGTTCCCTGTCAGGTAGAGTTTCTTTGGACTGGTAGGTTTGGGCTGCAGGTCGGATATATTAGTGAACTTCCTTTCTTGGCAGTTTACATTTAAACCATTGTCTGAGCTCTGAGAGGTGCACACACAGCTACTGGGGCAGGTTAGGGGCACAGGGGACTTGGTCTGGTACACCATGATCGGGCCAAAGCTCTGCCGTTCCTTTGAAACAGTGACCCGGGGAGTTGGACGATTTCTCATTTTGGGTGGTCGGCTGGCTTTTGGGGCCCTGGTTGGGTTGAGAGCAGGATTCATTGTAGGTGACAGCCTTTGGATGTGTGTGTCAGCATGGCTGCCCCTGGAGTCACCAGAACTTTTTCTGGGACAGAGGTCTTGCCTGGTCAGTTGGGTCACATCTTTCCCATGCAATCTAAAGGGAGTTTCACAGACAATCTCTCCCACAAAAACAGTTATGGTGTCCAGCCAAGCCTTGAGAGGAAGTAAGTCACAAGTGCAGTTCCATGGGTTTTCCTCCAGCTGAATCTCCATGATCCCTCCAATATGTTCAAGGACACCAGCGAAAGGCATCACTTTCAGCCTGTTTCCTCTCAGGTCTAAGTGGGTCAGCAGGACAAACCGGAACACATTGCTGGGCAGTGACAGAAGAAGGTTGTCATTCAGTATGAGTACTTTGAGCTTATTAAGTTTGCTGAATGCCCCTGCCTCAATGGCACTGATGTAATTGTAGTCAGCCTGGAGGTATTCAAGGCTTTCCAGGCCCAGGAAGGTGTCCTCCCTCAGCACCTCCAGCTTGTTGTTGTTGAGGTGTAGTCTCTTGAGTGTTTTCAGGCCACTGAATGCTCCAGTTCGGATCTCCTGCAGACCGTTGTTACCTAGGTGGAGAGTCACTGCGTTGGAATAATTTACAAACTCGTTTGGGTACAGTCTTGTCAGGAGGTTTCCATTGAGGAAAAGCTGGTAGATTCTATACTGGGGAGGCTGGAGCAGGCTGACAGTAGTAAATCCTTTGTTTTCACAGTTAATATTCAGTACGTTTTCCTTCTCTTCACACAGGCAGCGGATCTTGCAAATGTCTTTGGCAGTTTTTCGACTCTCTGTCTGTAAGAACCCGGCCACCATTAAAACACTGAGGAACCAAACGCTGCTCAGCATCTTTAGGCACCTTTGGTGTCAGCTCAGGTACCTACAGGCAAACCTTGGGGGGGGGGGCAGGAGAGAGCAGGGTTCAGGAAGAAAGAAACAAGGAAGCCTGATTAAAATGGCAAAGCAAGAGGGCAGACTGGGAGGAAGGGAAGGAGAGTGCAGGGAGTGGACCACATGGCATAATGAAATCACTGCGTTTTTCAAAGCGGTTTCTTTTCTCAGGGTTCCCCCCTCCCAGCACCCCCCCCCTCTCCCCCAGCACACCCACACACGCGTCTCCGAACACACGTGCTTGCACCTGATTTCCCTGCGGGTCTCAGCCAGCTCTGGAGTTATTAGTAACCGAGTTGTCCTACTAAATCCAACCCATCTCCTCCTCCCCTGGGGCATATTTAAGAGCTATCAGGCGAGCGGCTCTCCCATTTCTGGGCTCGAAGCAGAAATTGCTTCACTTTTTTTTTTTTTTTTTTTTTTTTTTTAGCTGCGCAAAAAGGGGTTTGGAAAATCTGGGGAGTGGCGAGGGGAGAGGGGGAGGATAGAAGAGCAAAGATAGCGTGGCATGGGGGTTACTCACACATCAGGAGAAGACGGGACTCCTCTCCTCTGCAGTCCGCCAGTAGTTTAGCATCTTCAGGAAAAGAGGGAGAGCAAGGTAAAAGGAGGCGCCGCTTCCGGGGAGGGGGGTGCTCTGCTTTCTGTTGGTTGATTCAATTTGGCTGGGGGTGGATGGGGGTGAGCAGAAATAAGATATCTGGCAGGCAGCAGGAGAGGAAGAGGAGGGTTGGAGCGCAGGGAAGCTGAGCCGAATCCGACCCTGGGTGCGCTTGCGTAGGATGGTAGGGGAGCCCGCCGGGTTGGCAGGCTGCGGGATCAGCCAAGCCTAGGTGCGCGCTTCCAATCCGGTGGCAGTGGTAGCAGTGCGCCTAGCAGTTTGAATTTGAGAGGCTTTGCAGGCTCCCTGGGACAGGGCTAGGGTGACGTCACGGGGAGGGGGAGGGGGCAAGGGGATGGATCGAGAACGCGCTCTGGGGGAGGGAGGGGCAAATGCTTCCCTTCCCAGCTAGTGGTTTTGCAAAGCTCAAACCGGGGTTGCGTCAGTTTATCCTGAACTACTCCACCTCCAACCCGGCGGGCGGCTAGCGGTTAGCGAAGCTCCCGAGGAGGGTCTCGCCAGCAGGGGCACACTAAGGGGGGCTGGGACTCTCTTAGAGGTTTCCTCCACTTGCCCCTCCCTCATGGCCATTCTAGGGGGTCTCATTCCAGATTCCCAACCAGGGGTCTAGATCCTCTGTCTCAGTTTCTCTCCCCTCCCCCCCCCTCCCCTTGTGTGTAGATGTGCCTCTTCTGCTACAGGACTGGGGCCCGCCTGCCAGCCTCCTAGCTCAAACGCTTTTGGTGCAAGGGTGGGTGTGTGCATGCAGCAGTGTGTCTGTGTAGGAGGATGAGGAGTTCTCCTATGTATGCTTTACATGCAGAGCTTTGTTTCAGTGCTTAAAGAATTACTTTCTGGGTTGTGACTGGCCAGATATTTGCCTGGATTCAGAAAGCTAGCTCAACATTAGCTTATAGACTGAGATAAACAACAAAACCCTTCTCCTCCTGAGGTTTACACTTATTCAGATAATGAGGTTTAAATGTGTGCTTTTTGCCCAAAGGAAGGAGAAGAAGAATGGGTGTCAGAAAGACACTGCCAGGCTGAACCTCAGCTGGGAGTGGGAGCCCCCAGAAGGGTGCCTTAAGCCCTCCAGGCTGCAGGCAGGGGCCAGGGAGCTAGGAGGACAGAAAACAGCAATGCAGGAAGACTGGCTCCTGAGAAAGAGAGGATTGATGATGGAGTCCTGCCTGACATCCAGTAGACCTGGGTTCTGATCTAGCTCTGTGGCAAGGTATGTCACTTATTTCTGAATCTTCCCGTTCCCATTGGCAAAAGGGATGGACTATATGGGCCCTTCCAGCTCTGACATTCAATGGAATTCAGATAAGCTTCCCACAGCATTACTAATGGCCAGGTGTTGGGGTTTGCCTTCATTATCTCATTTCTTCTTTGTTATCTTAAGGTCCTCTGAACTCAGGAGTCTCCATGTGGAGTCCATTTGCAACATGTGAATGTTTGCTATTGCCAGGAATTGCCAAGGGCTCTCTCTCAAGGGAAAAAGAAGGAAAAGAAGGGAAAGAGAGTGAAAAAAGGAATTGACCAAGCCATGTTCCTGTCCCACAAAACATTTCCCTGTGTCTTCAGTCCTAGCTTGCAGAGGGAGTCAATACAGGGTGCCATTTCTGGGCGAAATTCCAGAGAGATGATCACATAAACAAACCAAGCCATCTGAGAAGGGAAAGCTCCCCACTTCTCCCCTCCTCCTTTCCTATTAAACTCAGATCCTTGAATTGTTCTCCTGCTTAAGCTCTTCCTCCCCAGGAAGGGCTCCGGACAGTTTATAAACTTAGGCGCTAAGGCCACCTGTAGCTCTGTAGTTCTGGCAGTCACCTTGGTAATTTTTCTAGGGCTTTTTTCTTTTCTCCTCCTTTTCCTTAGGGGAAGAGCTTTGAAGCACAAATCATAATCTTCCTCCCCATTCTGTAATTCTTACTTGGTTTTGGGCAAGATCCTTTCCTTCTGGGGCCTCAAATTGCCCTTCTGTATGCCAAAGGGCAACATTGAGAGGAGTTGTCCTCAGAGGGGGAGGGGGCCTCACACTCTATTTCAGTTGCATCATTAGATGCAAGCAGAGTGATGCAGTGCGAACATGATTAAGCATCCTTTCATAACCAAGGGGCATTTGTTTCTACATATTTCCAAATATTAGATATACATAGTTCCTAGAGAGATACGGTGTACTCATTCAGTCGTTCATTTAACAAACATTTATTAATTAGGTTAATATTTCATTGAAGTAGAAGCCAGCATGAGAGCTGGACAAAAATATTTGAAATCAGATTCATTTTATAGATGAGGATAGTCCTCAACCAGGGAAAATGCTGACTTGCTTAAAATAGAAGAATCTATAAAATTAGAAACAGAACCCAGGAATTCTAAATCCCAGTCCAGCAGCTTTCTAAAAAGCTCACTACTGCTTAAGGTGAATTTGAGAACTACCTAAACTTAAATACCGGTGGTGGTGTTTTACCCAAATGTGGTCTTTTTAAAAAAATTGTATTTGAAATTGAAATATTAAATATTAGTTTTCGTTCTCAAATATAGTAACTTCCTTCAAGGCATTGATGATACTGTCAATACTTCTTGAAAACACTCTTTTCATAGGAATTTCAGAGAGGGATATGTAAATAGATTCGGGGAGCTGGAGACACTTGAAATTCTTGATAATCACAATAAAAGAAATGAGGAGGTACGCTAGCTGCTGGGAACAACATGGGGGACCCTGAATTATTGTGCAGATCTTCCTTCCATGGACCCTCTTACCACTCATGCCTCTACTGCCTGTCCCTGAGCTTCCCCAGCCGCTTTCCCAAACATAGGTATTGCTACCAAATTATCCACAACCCCGATAAAGCACTTTAAGTAAGTTTGATTGGGCCCCATGTCTCTGGGAAGAACGACCGCAGTACCCCGCTAGGTAAAGCGGGCTTTAAGGCAGCGGTAAGGTGAACTGGGAGCCCTAGAGAGGCAGAGGCGGACACTAAAATAAGGCAAACGCTACCTCTCCTCCCGAAGGCGAGGGAGGCAAAAACTGGGACTCGGTGGCCTCAGTCTCACTCGCATTTAACCAAGTAGTCTGGCACCGGTCACCAATGCTTCCCCAGGGTGCTGTAGGTGAGGCGAGCGTGCAACCCACCCTGCCGCTCGCCAGGCCACCAGGGGCTTAAGAGGAGGAGGAGTCCCTAAGCCTGCAGTGGTGTGTGGGGGGATTCAAGTGCCTGTCCGCGGCCTCCTTTCCTTCCCTAACCACCAGCCCAATCCTCAACAAATACCATTCCCCAAGGACTCTTCAGGGCGACCTGGGGACTAGGCAAGTAGCGCATCGCCCAGCCACAGGGCCTCCACCGCTAGCGCATTCCTACCTGCTCTCCCACTGCTGCTAGACGCCAGATGCCGGGTGCGGGGCCCGTTGCCGCGACGGCCACCCGCACTTTCCTTGCTTTGGGACCTGCCCGGCTCGTGGGCCGCCCGCAGCAGCGGCGGTGACCGCGGGGTTGAGCGATGCCCCCAGACTGACCACGCCCGCATGGACGGTCCGGGAGCCAACCAGCCCTGGTAGGGTTGGGAGGTGAGGGCGGCCTTAGCGCGAAGTCGCAGGCGGCAGGCGCTCTGTCCTCCCACGCCGTTCCCTCCGCTAGGGGAAGCAGCCACGAAGGGGGCTGGGGAATTCATCGGAGCCCGCTAGCCTACCGCGGGCCGCGGCGTCCCCGAGTGCTCAGAACTTACCCAGCGAGCGCGCCTCCGGGGGAGGCGCCCACAGCATCTGCGACCAGGAAAGGCGCGGGAGCCGACACAGCCTGGGACCGGCGCGGCCCGTGAGCGAGGGCAAGGCTGCGAGCGCCAGCGGCGCCCCCGGGCAGGCAGATTCCCACTGGAGCGGCTCGCCGTGGGGCAGGGCTTCCAGCAGGAAAGAGGGAGGGAGCCGAGGGGGAGGAGTGAAGCAGAGCTGGAGGGAGCGGGAGGAGGAAGAGGGAGGAAGGGACGGTGGCCCCTCTCCCACTTATCAATCACTCTGCAGATCAAAAGTCCCTGCTGTGCACCCGGGAGGAGGCGGGGAGGAGATAAACCAGTCCACAGAGGAGCTACAGCTCCATTTCTCTGACAAGCGCGGTGGAGCGCTGTTCATGCCTCTGGGCCCCTCGCACCTGGAACTCTGCCCAGTCCTTGCAGCTTCTGCCGTGGGCTGCAGCTCAGATTCAGTCAAGGGAAATAAGGGTGGCACTAGGTCGGTACCAAAGCCAAGGGGAGATTAAGACCACTGGGTGGAAGTTATGGCAAGTGCAGGAGCAGCCTGCCCTCTGACCTGAACACCCTCTGGGCGGGCTGCCTACTAGTATGAGCCCAGTTACTGGAGGTTGCAGGCAGATATTTAAGGACCTCCTAGGAGGATGGTAAACAAGGAATTTCCATAGAATGTGCCACTGAGCTAGACTAATGCCAACGTGTTAACAAAAGCAAACCCTTAGCATCATTCCAGTCCCTGTTTTGATTCTTTTTCTTCTTTATGACGTAGCCTGGATCTATTATACTTTTGGCCATCCTCCCTTCCTGATTCTCCTTTCTTTTTCCACTTAAAGTAGTCTCCGTGGTTGTGACTCAATTAAAAGAAGGCTCTCAGTGAAATAATCATTGTAGTTCAAGAGGTAGGTGTGATTTTTGCCAAGATCATTATAGCTCCCTTCAAGACATACCTTTCCTAGGGCCTCTCTTCAACCTCCCAGGGTACCCCGGGTGGATGAAGGAAGTTGCAGTTTATTAACATAACCCAGGGTAAGGAGTTTATTTGATGGCACCAAGACATTCCCCCTCAACCTTGCAGAATAGTGGCTTTAAAGTTGTCACCATCCCATGTCCCATCCCAGAGTCTGGAAGTTCCCCAAATCTTGAGAATATCCACAACCTTGATGGTGGACAATAGAAGGGATGGTGGGAGGAGAGGGTTGCAAAATTACAGCAAAATTTAGCTCTCTTGCTAATGAATTCCTGTTGAGATTTGTCTGATTTCAAGATTATTTCCTTCTTATACATTTAAACCAGGTTCTCACAGCACTGACTTCCACCTCATTCTTGTCCTTATCCTGGGGAATCTTTTGTGCTTCCTCCTTTTCTTCTTGGCTTTTTTTCAGAATGGAAGGAGACCATGCTAGGCCTTCTTAAAGGAAAATTACTGATAATTTTATATTTTGAACACATGCAGAATTTACTTAATATACTCCAAAGAACAATCTCTTATAATCATATTTCTGACATTTTAAGGATCATTGCTGCTGTTTTTACTTCATCTCAGAGAAAAACTTTTTGAGATTTTCCTGCCAGTCAGATAAGCTGTTTCAAAATAACACAGTTCTCACATATGCACAGGGGCAGGCTATTTACAATTACATATTCAGAAACATTGCCCTGTTTTACTAATATTCTTATTTGTGTAAAACATATCACTGTGCTGTTTGCTACAGACTATAGCAGCAGCCTGTGCACATGATTACCAACTGCAGACAGTTAATGCTGTATCCTCTCTGTCTTTACATCATTTCAGACCATGTCATATTTTACTGTAGTTATTTAATGGGTGCTATAAACAACCACAAAACACAGAGCTAAGAGTCCATTCACAGGCAGAAATAATGAGACAGTCAGGTTGAAGAAAAGGAGACAGTTTACTGAGAAGGGTGGTGTGTCTCTAGCTAACGGGAACACACACAAAAGCAATAAATTGTATACAGATAAGATGAGGAACATGGCATCAATGAAAAAAACTGGTATTTTATTTAGATCCAGTACAAAAATGTATAATATGATGTGTATCCATTTTACTTAGCCTCATGTGTTTACCAGCCTTCATAAAAGCATTTAGAAACCTGCCTTTCCACAAAGGATTACACTGATATTAGATAAAATGCAAAAGCACAGACTCCTTTTTGTTAGCATCAAATGTGCAAGTAGGTGGGTAGTTATTTTGAAGGGTGTCTTGAATGCACACATACACAAAATGATGAGCAATACAAAACTTTCTGTGAGGGTTGTTGCATAGATAATTGCAGAAGAGTGCTAGAAGCTTGTGAGAGTTTTCACTGTATCAATTTATTTGAAAGATGTTATATACTGACTTTTCTAAAAGTTTCTGTGTATTTTCCTGATATAACTGAATATCAAAGACATGCATATTAATATACTTTTGTTAATTAATAAAAGTGGCATGATTAATGTGCTGTTCTAGTGGCATTGCAAATGCATCTAGATATTTCTGTCCTGTTCTCTATTGCTTAGTTCATATCACTACTGGTAAAGGACTTAAAGATTCCTGATAGCAATGTTAGTGAGGATATAAAAATATAAAATTATGCTTGTGATTTTATAATTTTATTCTCAGATTAGGAGAAAATCAGATATATCATCTAGGATGAATATAAAAAAGACATGTGCATACATTTCTAGGATGATGGAAATGTTGTCTTATTACCATGTAATACATAGTTTGCATAAGACTGTTGTTTCTCCATCTTTCCACACCTAGCCATACCTGGAAAGCTTTAAGAAAATAAACAAAAAATATACGAAGTAGAAACCTCATGCAGAGTCATAAATTCTAAGGCAGATGTGAGGTGTTTTCAGAGAATACTGTCAGTTTTCAACCAAATGTTTCAAAGAATAGTTCAGAAAGAGGAGGACAAATTTGAAATAAGGAGATTCAACACAGAGGGCACACTGTTAAGACCAGTAATTATAGTTTAAAGGATATTGTAGACTTTGGTTCTGCGATGCTGTTGAAAGTGTAGATATTTTTAAATTTAATTCATTTTTTATTATCATTTTGAAGGCAGGTTGGCTTGGTTGGAATAGTCCTAGGCCAGAGCCAAGAATAATTTGTCTTTCAATCAAATACATGTCTAAACCCTTGGAAACCAACAACCTGGGTTCAGTTCTACCTCTGCTTCATACCAGGAAGGCACGCACTTCTCTCAGCATCCCTACGTGTCAGGATGTATACTAGAACCTGCCATGTGCAGTCAGTAAAGATGGGATTTATACCAAAGTCCTTGAAAATTGTGAAGTGAAACACATATGTGAGAGGAGAACTAGAAATGAGGGATTCTTTTTTAAAATACATTTTATTGATTTTTTACAGAGAGGAAGGGAGAGGGATAGAGAGTAAGAAACATCGATGAGAGAGAAACATCCATCAGCTGCCTCCTGCACACCCCCCACTGGGGATGTGCCCGCAACCAAGGTACATGCCCTTGACTGGAATCGAACCTGGGACCCTTGAGTCCACAGGCTGAAGCTCTATCCACTAAGCCAAACCGGTTAAGGCGAAATGAGGGATTCCTAATATCACTTCTTAAAACAAGTAAAATCTACAAAACAATGATTTTAGTGATAAAGCAATATTTGAATTTAAATTGGATACTAAAATCAGGATTAGAAAGTTATTTATGATTCTGATTGGAACTATATAATGACAAGCATTCAAATGAAAACTTTAAAACATTCCATCTTTTTCTTAGGTTTTTCCAAATAGTTGGATATATGTATATATCAGGGTTTCTCAACCTTGGCACTATTAACGTTTTGGACCAGATAATTATTTATTGCATTGTCTGTTATGTGCAATATGGGAAGTTTAGCAGCATCCCTGGCCTCTACCACTACCCAGTAGCACTAGTATCTATATTTATATATCTACTAGAGGCCAGGCGCATGAAATTCATGCACTGGGGCGGGGGGGGGGGGCAGGGGTGTCCCTTAGCCGGGTCTGTGCCCTCTCGCAGTCCAGGACCCCTCAGGGATTGGGCCTAATCTGGCAGTCAGACATCCCTCTTGCAATCCAGGATCCCTCGCTCCTTACCACTCAACTCGCTGCTCCTTAATGGCAGGCTCCTTACTGCTTGGCTTACTGCTCCTTAGCACTTCAGCGGAAGCAGGAGAGGCTCCCACCACCCACCACCGCTGCTGCGCTTGCCAGCCATGAGCCCGGCTTCTGGCTGAACAGCACACCCCCTATGGTAGTGCACTGACCATCAGGGGGCAGTTCCTGCATTGAGAGCCTGCCCCCTGGTGGTCAATGTGCATCATAGTGACTGGTCATTCTGGTCGTCTGCCATAAAGGTTGCTTAGGCTTTTATTATTTCTATCTCTATCTCTATCTCTATCTCTATCTCTATCTCTATCTCTATCTCTATCTCTATCTCTACCTCTACCTCTACCTCTACCTCTACCTCTACCTCTATCTAGCTCTAGCTCTAGCTCTAGCTCTAGCTCTATCTCTATCTCTATCTCTATCTCTATCTCTATCTCTATCTCTATCTCTATCTCTATCTCTATCCCTATCCCTATCCATACCTATATCTATATCTATATCTATATCTATATCTATATCTATATCTATATCTATATCTATATCTATATCTATATCTATATCTATCTATATCATCTATCTATAATCATCTATATCTATCTATACAACTGTTATATACGTATGCTTTGTGTGTGTGCATATATAATACGTGTGTGTGTGTAAGTATCTTATGCTTATTTAACACTTCAATAAATGGAAGGGACATAATGTACATTTTGACTCAGTGACAGAATCAGAGCAAGATCTTAGGTTCCCCGATGCCCTGCAGCCTGCCACCTCTTATACTCCAAGTACCGTGAATGGAGACAGGCAATGTACACTGGTGCTGATCTTTATGAAGAAATATATTTTCCATCATGACCAAGGGCACAGTCATGGGTTGAAACAAGTTTCTGAAACAATATTACCCTTATCATAGTCATGCACCCTGAAATATTCTATTGTAGTTGATTTTTAAAATGGCTGGCTGAGGCCTACAAAATTGATTTTATGGGTTACTAATAGATTGTATCTCACAGCTTGAAAACCTCTGACATGCTGGATTGATCAAGGGAGGATGGGAAAATGGGACAAAACCAAGAAAATGGCAGTAAAGAAAAAGGAGCAAAGGTATAGAAAAACGTATGGCTCTCAGCCAATTGTATCAAGCATCACATAGCTATGGCACCTGCTTCCTAAGGGTTCTAGATCCCCCTCCTTGTTGATTGAGTCAAATGATTTATCAGTAAGAACCATATTTAAATTTACTGCACTTGGGAGTGAATATACATGGCAAAAGCCGTAGACTTTATAGATAAGGCTTAGGACAGCATTAGTAGGTATTTCATTTATCTTGACACATTCCATCCTATTAATCTCACTGCAACTGGAAGTTGGTCTGGAGTTACAAGCTAATGTGCTCGGGAAGAAACCAAATTTATTGAGTTTGACATTGCTTGTCATTGGCATAATATAATGCAGTTGAGCCTCTGGACTAAGTTCTGTTGATTTTATTTATGTATTTATGTTTAGCTAGTACAAATATATGGTAAACTATGGGATGTAGTAGAGGGCTTAATGCTGACTCTGCTGGAACATGCAAAAGTGTCTGTACACAAGTTGCCAAGTTCTAAAGGGTTATATCCAGAAGAACAGCTACTAAGGATTTGCATTAAGTATTTGTGATTTTTTTTGAAGTCACCATTTATTAAGAGGACTGGGCTATTAATATTAAAAAAAAAAATCAAGGATGACACATTCCAGATTTTCCCTGAACTTGTGATTTGTACAAAATGAAGCAGGGTTTAGAAAGTATGGGTTCAGAGGGGAGGTGCATAAAATCTAGAAAGTAAATAAAATAATTTCCCAGGAATAGCTGGATGCAGCATTCAACCCTCATTGCAAAGCAATGAAGAGAATATATTTTTTACCTTGAATCTTGATGATGATGATTTATTACTCATACTAGAGGCCCGTTGCACGAAGAGATTTGTGCAATAGGCCTTCGCTTCCCCTGGCTGCCGGCACCAGTTTTCCTTTGACACACGGGACCCAGGCCTTTGCTCTGGAGCCTTCAGTCTTCATGGCTCCGGACCGAGCCTCCAGTCTTCACTCTGCCACTTTGCCCCTACATATGCAAATTAACTGCCATCTTTGTTGGGTTAATTTGCATACTCTCCTGATTGGCTGGTGAGCATAGCAGAGGGACAGTTAATTTACATATTTGTATTTTATTCAGTAAGATGTGATCTCAGTTCTTTTTTTCATCTCCTAGGAAATTTCCTAAGTGACATTACAATGACACAGGGTACACACCCCTATTCACCTGATTATTGCAGGTGAGGCCACCTCTAAGTCAAATGTAATGGCCCCAGCACAAATGTCAAACAACATTTGCATCTGTCTGTGGTAATACTGTGGTTCCTAGGCAAATTAAAAAAGAAAAATACTTTCAAATTTTATGAAACTTTTGATAACCTAAATATGCCCAAAATTCTCAAAGAAAAATAGCTTGAAGTCTATTTGGGGTGGAGGAACCATATGCAGTTTCTCTAAAGCATCACTTTGGGGAAATCCCAGGAAACCATGACAAAACTGGAGGCATAATCATCACCAGATCTGTCCCTCACCCTGGGCATCAAATAACACAAGTACAGTAGTAGCATCAGTATCACTTTATTAATATTTTGAAAAGAAGCAAAAGCAAGCTCATTTTTTTCTACACATCATTGCTCTAGAATAATGAATTCAGTATGCTGATCCTTTAGTGCTTTATATATAGATCTAGTTGGTACAGCTCAGAAAATGACACCATTTGAATTAGACAATTTATTTACCATCATTTAAATATATTGAATTGTTTCATTTAAATACATTTTTCAATAGAAATACTAATATTTATGAAGACATGTACAGTATTACCAAGTGGTAAATGTAAGTTATTAGTTGCAGCAAGAAAGGACAATTGTCAAATTAATGAATCGATGTTCAGCTTACAAGTTTTATAAAATATAATCACTCAACTGAAGATAACTCCTATCTCTTAAATACAAATAAATAGTACATAACAATTTTTGATAAGCCTGAGTCCCTGTTATACAGTTCTAGTTACTCAGAATTCAAATATATAGGATTTACTCAAGGGTCTTTACAGATCCACTATGATTTACATTGACAATATTGGGGTATATAGGCAAAAATGAAAGTGTTCATTTGTTACTCCTGCTATGGCCATTAGCCAAACTGTCTTGAGCTGTAGAGATGATATTGATCACAGGCCACCCTGCTTCATTAAATTATACTTCACTGATTTTTAACTAAGTGGTTTACCTAAAAGAGTCCTAAAATCATAATGAAACATAATACCTACATGGAGTTAAATTACACAATTTTTATCAGTTTCCACTATTAATATGCAATAGCACCTTAATTTTAAAAAGCTACTAAGATATATTAATATAACAAAGTAGTCTATGTAGAAAGGTATTAAAAAATATAGGGGAGTAGGAAGAGTGATCTATAATTGCAGATCTACAAGGCTGCTTTCATTCGTGTTCAATCATCATTCATTGAGATACCAAAGTAATTTGTTATCTTTAAGAATTTTTCTACTTGCAAAATGTTAGTGATTATTATTTTTTTAAAATATATTTTATTGATTTTTTTACAGAGAGGAAGGGAGAGGGATAGAGAGTTAGAAACATCAATGAGAGAGAAACATCGATTAGCTGCCTCCTGCACACCCCCTACTGGGGATGTGCCCGCAACCAAGGTACATGCCCCTGACCATAATCGAACCCGGGACCCTTGAGTCTGCAGGCCGACACTCCATCCACTGAGCCAAACCGGTTAGGGCAGTTAGTGATTATTTTGAGTATAGTTGTTGGCTAAAAGCAATTAATTGCCTAAGAATCTCTGTTTTGTGTATAGGCCTGCTGCTTTCTTTCCTACCTTCTTCCCTCCTTCTTCTTTTAAAGTTGATTCTGGATTTTTTTCATCTGCTATTTAGATGTTTTTTCAAAGAAAACTGTAAACACTACAGGCAGCAGTCTATATCCTGAGAAAATGACTCCTGAAATGGGCCAACACCACATAAGAGTTTCTACAATGAAGATGCCATCTTGATTGCTATTTTTACTGAATTTTCCATGGACTAGGCCGCAGTGGTCAGCAAATTCATTAGTCAACAGAGCCAAATATCAACAGTACAACGATTGAAATTTCTTTTGAGAGCCAAATTTTTTAAATTTAAACTATATAGGTAGGTACATTGTTATTAACTTAATTAGGGTACTCCTAAGGCTTAGGACGAGCCACACTCAAGGGGCCAAAGAGCCGCATGTGGCTCACGAGCCGCAGTTTGCCGACCACGGGTAGGGGAATGGTAGAGCTGGAAAGGGATTTAGATTTAGTGCACATTACCATGTGGTTTGTGTGCATCTCCGCATCCATATTCCCTGGGCCCTTGGTAAGCAAGCAGATTTCTGGGCCCCATCCTAGATTCACTGAATGGAATTTTCTTAAGATAGATTCTGGGCATGGTATTTTTATAGAACTCTCAAGGGAATCTGATACAAATTGCAAAGCCAATTCTAGTCCAACATCTTCATTTTATAGAAGGGGAAACTAAGCCTCAGAGTTGTGAAATTACTTATTCAAAGTCACACAGGCAAAGCTAAGAATAAACTTAGATCTCCCAACTCTTATGTAAATGCTGCTGCTTGATTGTTTGATGTTTGGATAGTTTAGTTTTAGAATTGCATTTTTTCATTGATAATCAGTGTTAAAATTTAATGCAGCACAATACACTCTGTTTATGAACCATGTTACATTATGCCCATAAAACGTGGCTTCTTGGTCAACCACATGAAGTGATAAAATTGTACTTTCAAACTCTTTTAACACAAAGTTTATTGCTATTTATTTGCACTTTGAGTGATAAACTATATAAAATATAACAAAATGGTTCATAAATACTTATTGAAAAAATAATGAGCACAGACCTCTGCATTGAGTCTGAAAGATTTACTTTATTATTGACATATAGATGATTCAATATCAAATTCAGTGGAATCTGAAGTAGCTTACATTTCATGCTATCATTTACTAGGTCTATTGAATAATTTTGAAGATATTGCAGGGATACTGAGGTTATAGCAGTTGTGTTTTTTTAATTTGGCTTTCTTCTTCATTTCAAAATTTTGAGTAAAATTATATAAACCCTTCAGAATAGGGGGGCTCAGGATATCTTGAAACTCTCTTGACCTATGTGTCAACTTCAAGAAAATTTCTGTAGAAACTTTTGAAGATAAAATAGAACATCTAATTAACATTTAGAAGAGAAAGATATATGTCCATTTCAAGTAACCTGACCTGGATTTCAGCAGCAGAATCTCTTCTTGACACATTTGTAACTCATTTTAATTCCTAATAGGCACTATGTGTACACATCCAAAGCAGAATAAGATTTGACCTCTCAGGGTTACAAAGGTGGACTAAGTTAAAATTAAACAATAAATTTTTGCAAAGATATATTTAATTTGGTGTGATCTAATACTGCATCAAATGCATGTGATTGACAAGCACCAATTATTTTCACAGAAAATTGGGTGATTTCATGGGTATGTGGAAAGTAGAAAGTATGTGGGCTTTGGAATCATACAGTTAGGTTTGAATCCAGCTCAACCATCTAAGAGTTCGAGTACGGGCAAGTTACTTAAATTTTCTGAGCCTCACTTTCCTCCTTTGTAAAATCTGGGTAATCATGGGGGTTTTTGTGAGAAACATAGATAAAAGATAGAAATTGTTTTCTAAGGTGCCTACCATTTAGTAGGTGAAGAAAGAACCTTGTTCTCTTTTTAGTGTCCTTAGCTTGGTCTGTAAAGTAAGAAACCTGAAACACCAATCAGAAATAATGCATGGACCCCTATGTTCATAGCAGCCCAATTTACAATAGCTAAGATTTGGAAACACCCCAAGTAGCTATCAGTAGATGAGTGAATAAAAAAGCTGTGGTACATTTACATAATGGGATACTATGCTGCTGTAAAAAAGAAGGATCTCTTACCCTTTGGGACAACATGGAGGGAACTGGGGAGTATTATGCAAAATGAAATAAGACAGTCAGCCAGGCTGGCATGGCTCAGTGGATGATTGTCCACCTATCAACCAGGAGATCATGGTTCAATTCCTGGTCAAGGCATATGCTCAGGTTGTGGACTCAATCCTTAGTGTACAGTGTGCAGGAGGCAGCCAATCAATGATTCTTTCTCATCATTGATGTTTCTATCTCTCTTTCCCTCTCCCTTCCTCTCTGAAATCAATATTTTTTTTAAAAAAAAGAAATAAGCCAGTCTGAGAAAGACAAGTATCATATGATATCACTCATATGTGGAATCTAGTGAACAAAATAAACTGATGAACAAAATGGATCCAGAGAGATAGAAGCATGGAACACGTTGTTGAATCTCAGAGGGAAGTTGGGGGGAGGGGAGGGGAGAATGGGTGGATGGGAAGAGATCACCCAAAAAACTTATATGTATATATTCATAACCCATAGACACAGAAAATAAGGTGGTGAAGGCCTGGAGCAGGGGGTGGGGGTGAGCTGGAAGGGGTCAATGGGGAAAAAATGGGGTCATATGTACTATTTTCAACAATAAAGATTAAAATATGTTTTAAAATAAAGACCAGATAAAATTTTTGTCTGCTTGGGAATTTTGTATCAATCTATATATATAAAAACTTAAGTGACCCAACGACTGTACAACCGAATGACCAGTCAACCGGTTGACCGGTCGCTATGATGCGTTCTGACCACCAGGGGGCAGATATTCAATGCAGAGCTGACCCCTGGTGGTCAGTGTGCTCCCACAGCGGGAGTGCCACTCAGTTGACTGACGGGTGCCAGATGCAGGGCTTACAGCTGGGGAGTGCCGCTGTGGCAGCACAAGCCTCTCCTGATTGGGACTGACTGGGCACGAGCCCAGGGCAGGTGCAGCAGGGCTGGGATGAGCGGGAGCAGTAGGCAGAAGGGGCAGGCAGTTTTGGACTGACAGTTTCTTCTCAATCTCCTCAGGCCATGCCAAGGGACCCCACTGGTGCAGGAATCCGTGCACCTGACCTCTATTATAAAAATAAAATCACTCTGGAATGTTGAACTAGCATTAGTAAAGTGACAAATGAAGCCTGTCTTTACAGTTTATCAAAAGCTCATTAGTTGGATTTTTTGGATTATTTGAATGCAGGCTACCCTGAAGTTTATCTTTGTACTATCTAAAAAATCTTCAACAAGTCTGCAGAGTAATTATTGTCTTACTTTAGAATCCAACTGCTTTCTAATTGAAAGTTGGCAGCTTCCTATATTCATAGAATCAGTTAATGTACTAATGTTTTTTTTAAAAAATCCATTTACTAAAATAGTCTGGCAAGACCTTATTATTGTCACTCAGTGTAGTGAGGTGGTCCAAGACTGAACCTTAATATTTCTGATTCCTTGATGACTGGCAGCTAGGATAAAACTGACTTTAAAAATGCAGGAAATTACTTCCTGAGGCTGGAAGAGTGAACGTGGGAATGTGCCTTGGGAGTAGGTAGTCTTTCTCTTTGTTCTGGAAGGGATTAATTGTGAGCTTTATTGACCTGCAGAAGTAAGCTAAGTACTTATTCTTTGTCCTCTGATATTGGAAGTAATCTAAGTGTAAATAATTCCAAGTAGAATGCTAACTGTTTCAAATAATACAGAAGTTTATTTTTAGTTAGGTTGGAAGGATTGTAATCCAAGCCTTGACGTCTATCTAGGGATTTTTCATTTCTTCTGGCACGCCCTGGGACCAAAGCTTGAAAGCCTTGAAACTGGGGAGAGAGAGGTGATGCCAGAAGAAACTCTAGTAGCTGGCCTATAAGAGACCCTCCATATTGGGGTGTGTCTTATGAATTTGGGGAGCAAAAATATTTGATACGGCTTTGTAACATTCTGATGAAATGATCAAGTTTCCAGCAAAATGTGTTAACCATCACAACCTGGTTTCAGATTGGTGTTAGCTTTGAGAACTGGAGTGGGTTGTTGTTTAATGGTAACTAGATGGACCAAAGTCAGTAGTGATCCAGAGAAACTAGGGGAAGCATTTTGGAGCCAAATGTCAAACAGAAAAAGTAGGAGAGATAGATTTATACTCCCCAGGAATCATTTGAAATATGCAGATGACTATATTGCTCATGGTCATTTAGGGTAAGATCTCAAGTTATTTCACTTACATATTCAATAAAGTAGATTCCTAAAATGCTATAAAACTTGGGGCACTAGGATTCCATAATAATACAACTGCTATTTCTGTTGAGTGTCTACATTATTCTATTCCTTATTTAATACATGTGATAAACATTGCTCATAACACCTGAAAGTCAGCATTATCTTCATTAACAAAAGAGACGCATGCTTAGAAATATTTTGATTGGAAATTTGTCATAGTCTGTGTTCTTGTAAAAAAGTATTTTTTCTTTACCTTTCCCCACCACTAGTCATACTGGCTTTCCTTTCAATTAACATGAACTGGTGACATTTTGGTAGTCAGATTATGATACAACTTTCATGAATTACTGATCAATAGGTTTTATTTCCAGGAAGGACATAGAAATATGTCTGCTACTCCAAAGTTTTAAAAACATAATAATTATACTTAAAATATGCATTGGACTAGTTTTTATAGCTTATAATTAAACTGAACTTCATAAAAATAATAGTATATTTGGTTTTGAATCATGATACAAAATAACAATGAGAATATTGTGTTTAATACTCTAGTATTAAACAACTTAGTTACTGTATTTACTAATGATCTACATGATTTAAATTTTATTTTCATGTTCCAGTAGGAGTAGAGTGACTGTTGGCTGCTATTATAGTATACTTTATGCAGACTTCCTAATGAATAAATGCAGCAAAACCAAAAGGCTATGTTAATAACATATAATAAAGGCAGAGGAGCTCTTAATGGTGAGAAATATTACATTTGCTGAGTCTGCTGCTTTTCTTTGCTAGTGTTTTACTATGGAGGGTTTAATACTTATTTCTTCTTTTTTTCTTCCTTAACGAATTAGATGGCTGAACATTATATGAAGAAATGCACTCAAGTATAAGTGGAAACACCTGGCAATAAAGTAGATTGGCTTTTTAAAAAATATGTTTTTATTGTTTTTTTTTTTAATTTAATTTAATTTAATTAATTAATTAATTTATTTATTTATTTATTTATTGAAAGAGGGAAAACTGTCCATTGGCTGCCTCATGCATGCTCCCTAGTAGGGTTCAAGCCCGCAACCCAGGCATGTTCTGTGACCCCTGACCAGGAATTGAACTGGCGATCTCTTGGTGTACAGGGTGACAATCAAATGAGCTACACCATCCAGGGAAGATTGGCCTTTCTTAAAATTAGGAAAAATGCTTATAGTCATTCAAAAAACAGAGGTAGTTGATTATAAAAGAGAGTACAGTGTGAGCTCTTTAAGAGATCTTTTTGTCATTTTCTCATATGCACAGTGGTACATAATTGAGCTAGTGACTTGGTATGATTTAAAAAAGGGATGCCTATAGTATTCTTTTTTAAAATATATTTTTATTGATATCAGAGAGGAAGAGAGAGGGAGAGAGAGATAGAAACATCAATGATGAGAGAGAATCATTGATCTGCTGCCTCCTGCACACACAATCCCCCCCCACACACTGGGGATTGAGCCTGCAACCAGAGCATGTGTCCTGACTGGGAATTGAACCATGAGCTCTTGGTTCATAGGTCAACGCTCAAACACTGAGCCACTGCAGCCGGGTAGCTATAGTATTCTTATCACACTTCTTCCCCCAATTCCTTTTTACTGTCTATTAAATAGTTTCTTAGGATGCTCCTGAAGTTATATACCCAGTGTAAGGCAGCACTGTAGCCTGCCAAGTCAATGAAGATTCAAGAAGGAAAGAGTGGTGGTCAGCTGCTTGGAGACAGAGGTTAAGCTAGAGGTGCAGTCACAGAGAATTGGTTGGGACACAGGTCCCGGTAGAAATTGAACCAAAGTTTTGTTCTTAAACGGAAGTGAGGCAGTTTCAAATGATTTGTCAGATTGAGGCATGATCCCAAAGACTGGGCAGGATCAGTAGACAGGAGACTGTCATGCTGAGCATAAGGCAGGAATAAAGAAGGCCAGGAGTCATACTTTGGGATTAGGATCTGGATTCCAACAAGACTAGTTTCTAATGAGTCTTGAAGCTACTCCAGAAGCTTACAGCAAAGTCAGCAGCCTAGGATGTAAAGCCTCTTTGGACTGACTGTTCCTAATCTCCAGCCAGGGAAGGAAGCTAGAACTCTGTCCTCTGAGAAGCCCCCAATACCCATAGCATATAATAATATCACACTATCTGGTTGTATTATGGGCTGTGTTGGGTTTGGGAGTGTTTGTGTACTACCTGGCTACTAATACCTTCTCAGGCTCATTGTCATCTTCTTTACAAACTTCTCAGCCCAATATTCTAACTTCCTCCTCTCTCTCAGGTCTTGACAGCTAGACTCTTGGCAGTATGTTTTTAAAGATGCTATGTTAGTTGAGCCAAATGGTACCTGGCTAAGTAAAAAATGTATTAGTAGTATCTCTGGTAATTGTCTATGCCTTCTCTACCTCTATTACAAATGTCAACAAATATTGATTGTTTTTTAGATAAACTGATGTGTAGTTGGCACTGTGGTGGCTACAAAAAGGCACATGTGATATAACAATTTCCCTAAGGAGAAGACAGAAAATACACCCACAAATATTACAATAACAATTCAAGGCAGTATCCACTTAGTTGCCAAATCAGTTTGATAGCCAATAAGTATTATGTGGTTTGGGAGTTATACCAAAGGTTTCATGTAAGAGGGGAAACCTCTGGGGTTTAAAAAACAAATGGGTAGGATTGAGATAGAGGGAAAACAGTGGGATAATCTACTTATTCATTTGACAAACATATATAATGCTTATTATATGCAATGTCTTATTTTGAGTACTTCACATGTAGTAACTCATTTAATGCTCATAACTACCTTATTATTAAATCAACTTATTAGAAAACCAAGGCACAGAGAGGTTAAGGAACTTGTGCAAGGTCATACAGCTAAGTAGTGGAACTGGGAGTTGCACCTAAATGGCCTAACTTAGAACTGCACTGACCAATCTGGTAGCCACTGGTGGTTATTTAAATTTAAATGCATTTAAATTACACAGTATTAAAGTTTAGTTCCTCATTGTGCTAACCACACTTCATAAGTTCAATAACCACCTGTAGCTGGTGGCTAACCATAGAGGAAAACACAGATGTAGAGAACAATGGATCATTGCAGAACTTTCTGGTGTACAGTGCTTGGCTTGTTTGATTTCTATGCATTCAACCATATTTCTCTCTGCCATCTCTTATTGGGGGTAATGATAGCATGTGGAGGGTGACTACATATTTATGAGTCCTTGCATAGAGTTAGAACAAAGAGCAGTAAAAGACAATTTTGCAAAAACAAGAAATGGAAACTGGTCTTGAATGCTAGGTGGGGAATTGTTTTTAGTTTTCTATTGTAGTGTGGCAAACTCCCACAAAATTAGCAACTTAAAACAACACACATCTATTATATCATGATTTACATGGGTCAGAAGTCCAGGCGTGGCTCAGCTGGGTCATTTGCTTAGGGTCTTACTAGCTGTCAGTCAGAGCTTTAATCTCATCTGAGGCTTGGGATACTCTTCCAATCCTATTGGTTATTGGCAGAATTCAGTTTCTTGAGCCTGTAGAGCTGAGGCCCTCTGCCTCAGTCTCTATGCCATTTAGAGTCTCCTTGCCATTCCCTCTCATATTACTCTCTATGTACTATGGCAGTTTGTTTCTTCAAGGTCAACAGGAGAGTATTTACTGCTACTAATCCTGTCTCTGAACTCTAGTCTCAGTTTTAAGGGGCTCACCTGATCAGGTCAGGCCCACACAGAAAAATCTCCCATTGGATTAACCTAAAGGCAACTTAATAGGGACTTTAACAAACATCTGCAAAATCCTTTCACCCTTTACCTTGTATATAAAATGTTCATATACTCATGTGAATGAAATCCCATTATATTTACAGGTCCTGACCACAGTCAAAGGGAAAGGATCCTACAGGGTTTACACACCAAGGGGGTGTTTTAGAATTCTGCCTGCCACAGTTCTGTAGATTTTAATAAATGAATGGGGTTCCTGAGTATGGAAGTTACAAGGTGGGGCTGTTATGCTTTCAAGAGGCTGTTTATTTCTGTAGTAATTTGGCCTCTAATTTACATATAATATCAAATTAAAACTCTGGTTTTCTGGTGCAACCATCTATCTTGTTTATTGATATATAATCTTAAAAGGTGCATTTGCATGGTTTGGAAACCTAATTATGCTTAAAATCAAAATGATAATTTTTGCCATGAGTTTTTTTTTTATTTGATATTTTATTTTTTTAATTAAATCTTTATTGTTCAGATTATTACATTTGTTCCTCTTTTTTTTCCCCCCATAACTCCCCTCCTCCCAGTTCCCGCCCCACCCTCCGCCCTCACTCCCCACCCACTGTCCTCATCCATAGGTGCACGATTTTTGTCCAGTCTCTTCCCGCATCTCCCACACCCCTTTCCCCCCAGGAATAGTCAGTCCATTCCCTTTCTATGTCCCTGATTCTATTATAATCAACAGTTCATTCTGTTCATCAGATTATTTATTCACTTGATTCTTAGATTCACTTGTTGATAGATGCATATTTGTTGTTCATAATTTGTATCTTTACCTTTTTCTTCCTCTTCCTCTTCTTAAAGGATACCTTTCAGCATTTCATATAATCCTGGTTTGGTGGTGATGAACTCCTTTAGCTTTTCCTTATCTGTGAAGCTCTTTATCTGACCTTCAATTCTGAATGATAGCTTTGCTGTATAAAGTAATCTTGGTTGTAGGTTCTTGGTATTCATCACTTTGAATATTTCTTGCCACTCCCTTCTGGCCTGCAAAGTTTCTGTTGAGAAATCAGCTGACAGTCGTATGGGTATTCCCTTGTAGGTAACTGAGTTTCTTTCTCTTGCTGTTTTTAAGATTCTCTCTTTATCTTTTGCTCTTGGCATTTTAATTATGATGTGTCTTGGTGTGGTCCTCTTTGGATTCCTTTTGTTTGGGGTTCTCCGTGCTTCTTGGACCTGTAAGTCCATTTCTTTCACCAGGTGGGGGAAGTTTTCTGTCATTATTTCTTCAAATAGGTTTTCAATATCTTGCTCTCTCTCATTTTCTGGCACCCCTATAATTCTGATGTTGGTACGCTTGAAGCTGTCCCAGAGGCTCCTTACACTATCCTCGCATTTTTGGATTCTTTTTTCATTTTGCTTTTCCGGTTGGGTGTTTTTTGCTTCCTCGCATTTCAAATCATTGACTTGATTCTTGCGCTCCTCTGGTCTGCTGTCGGGAGTCTGTATAATATTCGTTATTTCAGTCCGTGTATGCTTAATTTCTAGTTTGTTCCCCAATATAAGATCGAGGGTCTCATTAGTTTTCTTGTAGATCTCATTAAGTTTATCGGCGGCTTCTAAACAGTTCTTGAGAGACCTTAAAAGTGTGGTTCTGAACTCTATATCTTCCATTGACAATTTTGTCCTGTTTCTTTGTCTCCGCATTTTGTTATGCTTCCTTGGTGCACCCCCTAGTGGTCTTTGTTCGCAGTCTTATAGTTAAATCTTGATTGTTGTAGCTAATTCCAGGGAGGGTTTGACCTCCAGGCCAAGTGGCTATGAGAATCCCATGAGTTTTTTAATTACAAAAGTAACACACGCTTATTGTTAAAAAGGTAAAATGATACAGAAACACATTGAATATCAGTAAAATGTAAAATTTACCTACTTCTCACCAACCCCCTTTCTCAATCCTTAGTGATATCCTTAGATTCTTCATTAAACATATACAGACACACATATTTCATATATTTATTTTTATTTCTTACACTTATTTTCTGCATTGCTGCATGTATATAAACGTTCTTCCAGGTCAATACCTACAGGACTTATTTCTTTCTCTCTCTCTCTCTCTCTCTCTCTCTCTCTCTCTCTCTCTATATATATATATATATATATATATATATATATATATATATATGTATATATATATATAGTGTCCCCAAAAATGTATACATACTTTAATAACTGATAACTCACTTAATTTTCACTCCTTTTCAGGTTTAACTGATTTGAAATAATGGTTGAAGCCAGACTAAGCTTTGAACAAAGAAAATGTATCCTAAAGTGCCAGTAGACTTTTTTATGGGGATACATAAAAATAAAGTTTATGGTATAAAATTGGCAACAGTCGAATTGAGGGCATACAAATACTAAACAAAATGATTCTTGATCTTTGTGATTCCTTTGTTTCACGTTATCAGCAGTGCCTGGATCAGAATGGTTATCGGTTTAAAAACAGGCATTGACAAAGGAAAATTATTAATTTTTGTAGGTTCTTTTAAATTTTGAAAATGCACTGTATGTTAATAAACATTGACTTTATAATCATTCAAAGTGCATATACATTTTTTGGGACACCCTGTATATACATATGCAATATATATCCATATACATATAAATTCATGAATGTAAATATTGAAAGAGGTCTTTCTAAAGGAAAAGTTATTATAAAGATGAAATCCTCAGTACAATTCCTTATCTTATGCATGTAATAAATTGATTTTTGGTCTAACCCTGGTTTTAGCCTCCTTAGAACTAAGGAGAACCCATCTTTAAACTCACCTGAATCTTTAATCTTTGTTTTATGTCAAGAACTATTTTCAGACCATAATCACAGTTCTGGGGCTTTAAAGCATTGAGGTAATTCGATATCAGAAGGATCTGACTTTGTTCTTTCTAGGGAGGCAGACAGAAATGCCTGCTTGAAAAAATCAAATGGCAGCAGAATTGGCTAATTCCTTTTTCTCCTTGGATTAGGGAGCATAAAGAAGAAATTGTTCAAGGAAAAGTGAAATATAACATGTATCTGAAGTCTTCTATCCACAACCTTTGGCTTGTTTCAGGGATGCAGTTCCAGCTCTTATTCTAGCACCAATCCTGCTCCTTAAGGGAGATTGAAAAAGTCCTGAGCCAGATGTTTTCCTGTTGCTATTGATATGATAACTGAATTCTAAAAATTGGCTTCTTGCCTTGTTCCTTATGATTAAGATGTCATTTGGGGACACTTTTGTGAGTGAAAGTGGGTGCTGTTAATAATTAATATGGGATCAGAGATATAAGCCTAGGTTGTAGCATGCAAACTGGACATATGATCTTTCAACTTGTGATCAAGAAGTGCTGAGTCCCAATTAATGACAATAATCATATTGCACATTTTTCATTTCATTTATTTATTTCAAGAAAAATGATCTTAAATATAATAATGTTACATGCAATAAACATTAATGTCTCCAGAAAAATGATTTTACATATAATAATGTTACATGCAATAGACACAAATTATTCAAGAAAAATGATCTTAAATATAATAATATTACATTCAGTAAACATTAATATTTCAAGAAGGATTTTATTTTTATTTTTTAAAATATATTTTATTGATTTTTTACAGAGAGGAAGGGAGAGGGATAGAAAGCTAGAAACATTGATGAGAAAGAAACACCGATCAGCTGCCTCCTGCACACTCCTTACTGGGGATGTGTCCACAACCGAGGTACATGCCCTTGACCGGAATCGAACCTGGGACCCGTAAGTCCGCTAGCCGATGCTCTATCCACTGAGCCAAACCAGTCAGGGTAAAAAAGGACTTTAAATATAATAATATTACAAAAACTATACTAGCATAATATGATATCACAGAAGTTGTAGGAAATATTAAAAATCTGCAAATAACAGGATTACTTCTATTATATTTTAAAATATTTTCCCCCTCTGGCTCTATTCTTGTTCATCAGTTTATGTTGTTCATTATATTCCACAAATGAGTGAGATCATGGGATAATTATCTTTCTCTGACTGGCTTATTTTGCTTAGGATAATGCTCTCCAGTTCCTCCATGCTGTAGCAAATGGTAAGAGTGCCTTCTTTTAAAAGCAGCATAGTATTCCATTGTGAAGACATACCACAGTTTTTTAAACTACTCATTTGCTGATGGGCACTTAGGCTGTTTCCAAATCTTAGCTATTGTAAATTGTGCTGCTATGAACATAGGGGTGCATATATCCTTTCTGATTGGTGTTTCTGTTTTCTTCGGATATATTCCTAAAAGTGGGATTATTGGGTCAAATGGGAGTTCCATTTTTAACGTTTTGAGGAAATTCCATACTGTCTTCCACAGTGGCTGCACCAGCCTGCATTCCCACCAGCAGTGCAGGAGGGTTCCTTTTTCTCCACATCTTTGCCAGCACTTGTCATTTGTTGATTTGTTAATGATAGCCATTCTGACACGTGTGAGATGGTATCTCACTGTTGTTTTGATTTGCATCTCTCAGATGATTAGTGACTTTGAGCAAGTTTTCATATGTCTCTGGTCCTTTTGTATGTCCTCTTTCGATTAGTGTCTATTTAGATCCATAGCCCATTTTTTCATTGGATCATTCATCTTCCTTTTGTTAAGTTGTATGAGTTCTCTGTAAATTTTGGAGATTAAATCCTTATCTAAAATATCATGGGCAAATATATTCTTTTATGCAGTGGGCTTTCTTGTTGTTTTGTTGATGATTTCATTTGCTGTGCAGAAGCTTTTTATTTTGATGTAGTCCTATTTGTTTATTTTCTCCTTAGTCTCCATTGCCCTAGGAGCTGTGTCGGAAAAGATATTGTTATGACATATGTCTGCTATTTTGCTGCCTATAGAGTCTTGTAGGATTTTTTTGGTTTTCTGTCTTACATTCAAGTCCTTCAGTCATTTGTAGTTTGTTTTTGTGTATGGTGTAAGTTGGTGATCTAGTTTCCTTTTTTACATGTATCTGACCAAATTTCCCAGCACCATTTATTAAAGAGACTGTTTTGACTCCATTGTATGTTCTTGCCTCCTCTGTCAAATATTAATTGAGCATTATGGTTGGGTCAATTTCTGGGTTCTCTGTTCTGTTCCATTGGTCTATATGTCTGTTCTTGTGCCAGTACCAGGCAGTTTTGAGAATCATTGCTTGGTAATATAGTTTGCTATCTGGTATTGTGATTCCTCCAACATTGTTCTTTCTTGGGATAGCTGTGGCTATTTGTGTCTTATTTTATTCCAGATGAATTTTTGGAGAGTTTGTTCTAGATCTTTGAAATATGCCATTGGTATTTTAATGGGGATTGCAATGAATCTGTAGATTGCTTTGAGTAGTATGGATATTTTAAATGATGTTGATTCTACGAATCCATGAACATGGTATGTTCTTCCATCTGTTTATGTCTTCCTCTATATCTTTTTTCAATATTCTATAGTTTTCTGAGTACAGGTCTTTTATGTCCTTAGTTAAGTTTATTCCTAGGTATCTTAATTTTTTTGGTGCAATGGTAAATGGGATTGTTTTTTTTTTCATTTCTCTTTCTGTGAGTTCATTATTGGTGTATAAAAAGGCCATAGATTTCTAGGTGTTAATTTTGTATCCTGATACATTGCCAAATTCATTTATTAGGTCTAGTAGTCTTTTGGTGGGGTCTTTGGGGTTTTCTATGTATAGTATCATGTCATCTGCGAATAAGTACAATTTTATTTCTTCTTTTCCAATTTGGATGTCTTTTATTTCTTCTCCTTATCTGACTGTTATGGCTAGCACTTCCAGTACTATGTTGAATAGGAGTGGTGAAAGTGGACATCTCTGTCTTGTTCCTGTTCTTAGGGGAAATGAGTTTAGTTTTTGCCCATTGAGTATGATGTTGGCTGTAGGTTTGTCATATAGGGCTTTTATTATTTTGAGGTATGATCCTTCTATTCTCAGTTTGCTGAGAGTTTTTATCAAGAAAGGGTGTTGGAGCCCTAACCGGCTTGGCTCAATGGATAGAGCGTCAGCCTGCGGACTCAGGGGTCCCAGGTTCGGTTCCGGTCAAGGGCATATACCTCGGTTGTGGGCACATACCCAGTGGGGAGTTTTCAGGAGACAGCTGATTGATGTTTCTCTCTCATCAATGTTTCTGACTCTCTATCCCTCTCCCTTCCTTTCTGTAAAAAATCAATGGAATATATTTTTAAAAATACTTCTAAAAAAGAAAAAGAAAAGAAAGGGTGCTGGAGTTTGTCAAATGCTTTTTCTGCATTGATTGATATGATTATGTGATTTTTATCTCTCAGTTTGTTTATGTTATGTATCAGATTTATTGATTTGCAGATATTGTACCATCCTTGCATCCCTGGAATAAATCTCACTTGGTCATGGTGTATGATCTTTCTAATGTAATGCTGTATCCAATTTTCTAGAATTTTGTTGAGGGATTCAGTCTCTATGTTCATCAAGGATATTGGCCTGTAGTTTTCTTTTTTTGCAGTGTCTTTATTTGGTTTTGGGATTAGGGTAATGTTGGCTTCATAGAAAGAGCTTGGAAGTGTGCCTTCTTCTTGAATTTTTTGGAATAGTCTGAGGAGGATAGATTTTAGTTCTTCTTTGAATGCTTGGTAGAACTCTCCTGTAAAGCTCTCCAGACCAGGGCTTTTGTTTGCTGGAAGATTTTTGATCATTGTTTCAATTTCTTCAGTTGCTATCAGCCTATCCAGGTGTTTTGATTTTTCTTGATTGAGTTTTGGGAGTTTGTATTTTTCTAAGAATATGTCCATTTCATCTAGATTGTCCATTTTGTTGGAATAGAGTTGTTCATAGTATTTTTTCATAGTCATTTGTATTTCTGTGGGATCGGTGGTTACTTCACCTCTTTCATTTCTGATTTTGTTTATTTGGGTCCTCTCTCTTTGCTTCTTGGTGAGCCTGGATAGAGGTTCATCAATTTTGTTTATCCTTTCAAAGAACAAGCTCTTGGTTTTGTTGATCTTTTGTATTGTTTTTTTGTTCTACATGACATTTATGTCTGCTCTGATCTTTATTATTTCCTTCCTTCTGCTTACACTGGGCTTTTCATATTGCTCTCTTTCTAACTCTTTTAGTTGTAAGGTTAGATAATTTATTGCCATTGTTGCATGTTTTTTGAGATAGGCCTGTTGAGCTATGAACTTCACTCTCAAGACTGCTTTCACTGTGTCCCATAGATTTTGGATTGTTTTATTTTCATTGTCGTTTGTTGCCATGATGCTTTTTATTTTTTCTTTAATCTCTTTGGTAACCCAATCATTGTTTAGTAGCATGCTATTTAGCCTCCTGGTATTTGATTTTTTTTATTGTTTTTATTGTAGTTGATTTTTAGTTTTATGCCAGTGTGATCTGAAAAGATGCTTGTCTCCCCCTTGACAGACTATTGAAGCAACTGCGGTGAAAGAACTGGAGTCCTGGTGTTTTTGGGTTCACAGTTGAGGCAGCTGGTCCCTGGGCATTGTGGTTGTAGGGTCCTGGGAGGTATCCGAGGTCTCCCCAGTTGAAGTTAATGCTGGGCTTCTGATCACAGCCACTCTCCCCTTCAAGATGGCACTATCTCTACAGCAGAGCTGGCTGCTTCAGGATAGAATTCAGCAGCAGTAGATGTTGCCAGGCCAGGGGAACTGGGTCCAGCAGTCCCCAACAGTCTCGGAATATAGCTGTCCCTCACTCACAAATACAGACACTCCCTGCACATCCACACACATTCCTTTTGTTCTCTCACTCACACAGTATCTTGCAGCCTGCTGTCCCATCAGCCACCATCTTGGATCTTCATTGAATGATATTTTCAACTCTGTCTTCTAATTCACTGATTCGATTCTCAGCTTCCCCTAATCTGCAGTGTATTCCTTCCAATGTGTTCTTTATTTGTGTTATGTAATTCTTTATTTCAGACTGTTCTTTTTTTCATGGTTTCTATATCTTTTTTTCATACTGTTGAGGATTTTTACCGTCATTACTCTGAACTCTGTTTCAGATAAATTTCTCATCTCTGCTTCATTTATCTCTTCTTTTGGAGAATTCTCTAGTTCTTTCAATTTTTTTTTTTGTCTCCTCATTTTGGTTGTCTGGGTTTGTGACTATGTTTTAGGTAGATCCTCAGTCTACACCTCTCAATCTCTAGTGCAGGACAGTATTGAAGGCTATTTCTGACTGATTGGATGAGGCGAAGACTCAAAACCTCCAGAGACCACCTCAGTCTACAGACTAATAGGATTCTGACTTAAATTGCCCTTAAGCAATCATCCTCAGGTGTATCAAGAGTTTTTTTCAACAGGGTGGGGCAGATGCTTCTGCCTGGAGGCTAACTGTACTTTTAATCTCTTAAGTGGCCTCAGGGTAAGGTGATTTCCAATAGGGTGTGTCAACTGTCTTCCCCCCAGGCAAGGAAAATGTATATGTGGGAAAGATGTCCTCCACTGCATGAGGGAATGACTCAGCCCAGGAAACTTGGGGTGTCTGCCTTCTGAGTTCTATCCCCCAAGTCCTCAGTCCTGGGTTCTGCTCTCACAGCTCCAGCCCACTTCAACCTTCCTCTGCCAGAGCCCAAGGTGGGTGGTTCTACAGAGAATTTTTGTTCATTAGCCCTTCAAGAGGGTGGCCGACCCCCCAACTGCCACTTCCTGGTAGATAGCACCCTGTTGCTTTTCACAGCTAGATGTTATGTAGGTACCCTTTTCAGATTTGGTGCTCTCTGCTGGTGAGCCTAGCTTGGGGATTAGATCACAGAGTTCTCAGTGGCACCCTTCCCACAGCTGAGATATCTCTCTGGGACTTCAGTTGCCGTCTGTGGGCACCCGGCCTATCCTTTTGCACCTTTGCACCTCCTACCAGTCTCTATGCCATCTCCACCTTTGGTCCTTCGGCATCAGAGTTTTCTCCTGTGAGTTTTCCGTTGATTATTCAGGAAGTCTTTCCATATTTCAGTTGTAATTTACTTGTAATTCCTGGGAGCATGTCATGCAGCATTTACCTACTCTGCTGCTATTTTTAATCTCCATATTGCACTTTGATTGAGGACTTAAAAGGCACTGCACTAAGCAATTTATTTACAGTGTCTCATTTAATCCTCATAGCCAACTACCCTGTGGGATAAGTCTTGTCATCATTCACATTCATTTGTTTTTTTTTAATTGAATTTATTGGGGTGACATTCATTCACAAAACCATACAGGTTTTAAGTGTACAACTCAACAAAATATAATCTGCACACTGCACCATGCACCCATCACCCAAAGCAAAGTCTCTTTCTATCCCCATTTTCCCCTTTTTGCCTACCTGCACCTAACCCCACCTCCCTTTCCCTCTGATTATCATCAAACTGTTGTCTGTGTCTATGTGATATATATGGGTTTTTGTTTGTTTTGTTTTTGCTTAATCTCTTCACTTTCTTTCAACTGGGAGGATACAAATGGTGATTGACAAAAATGAAATTACAATGAAAATATAGAGCAATCAACCTGAATAACCAATTGAAGACTAGCTGAAGAGAAGTTTTATAACCAAAGATTTATAGAAGACTTATCAAGAGTAGTTGGAAGACTGGAGACATGAAAATGGCTAGCTCTGCACCCATGGGCAAGAGCTGAGATCCCAGAGGGATATCTCAACTATAAAGGTTCCCCCTGAGAAGTGTGGGTTCTGAACCCCAAGCTGGGTTTCTCAACCCAGAGCACCAGAGACAGGAAGAGGAGTCCCCATAACATCTGGCTGTGAAAATCAGCAACAATTCTCTCTGCCAGGGAGAGATGGGAAACTGCTAAAGACACAGGAACCCTCTTAAAAAGACAAACACAAAATCTCATTCACAGTCACTCACCCTGGGCTCTGCAGCAGGAACAGCAGAATGGACTACAGTTGTGAGAGGACAGACCTGGCTTTGTGACTCTGGGGAGAGAGCTAAAGAAACAGCTGCCAGGATTCCTGTGCTGATTCCCTCTGCCAGACTATAGACACCATTTTTCTTGGGTGGGTTAATCCCCTCCATTTGGTAACAGCCTGGGAGAATGCAGTAGTTCCACCATCTGGACTACCTGTTGCCCCAACCTGTGGTGTTTATATCCTGCCTAGACTAGGTTGTAGAGACCTAGACAGACTCAGGAGGGTGTCAGATACAACTTTGTGTGGCTTTGTGGTAAAGACTATTCCCACTATCCTGATAACCTGATAGGTGCCTCTCTGACAAGGGAGATCTGCTAACTCCATTCTCTGGGCTTCTGGTGGCCTCAACCTCCTGACTCCTGGGGCACTGTCCAGCTAATATTGGGCTCCTGGCAGAATCTGGGATAAACTGAGTTGTGTGGCTTTATGATGGTGGTCATTTTTCCATCATACATCTGACCAGTGTAGAGCCCTCCATTCTCAAGGTAAAATCTTGGTTATATGGGGCCTGATAAACTCTTCTGTCTTCACCTTGATGACTCCCTCAGACCTTATCCCAGCATAAAGGTCTTCGGACATTCTGTGGGGAGCAGCTAGACTTAGTACAACCTGGGAAATTTACTGAGTGGATTCAGAACCAGCATTGACAACAAGTTTGAACCTGCTTCAGTCTGGTGAACACCACTCTCCCCTACCTGATGACTCATTGAGAACCTACCTCATGCAACTCAAGTAATGCCAGAGCATTTTCAGCTGCTGAACCTAGTAGTCAGTCAGCAGATGGAGATAGGTGGAAATGGACCTCAGGATATCTTGGGACATTTGGTCACCTGCCCCCGGGCTTGGTGTTGGTAAAAATCAGGCTTGGCAGGTAGCTGTGACTTTCCCATGCACACACAGAACCAGGAGTGTCAGCCACCAACTCTGGATCACTTTGTAGCTCCAAACAGGTTACCTAGTCACAGGAAGTATCTGATATTGGCCTACACCAGAGACCCTCCCAATGGGCCTCAAAACCAATACAACCAGTGGGAAGCTTCAGAAAACATCAGAGTAGGATCCCAAAAGCTCCACAAGAAGCATAGCTAAAGGGAAATCTTGGCAGTTACCAGACGCTGCTGAGGCAAATTCCACTTTGTGTGATAAGCACCTGCACAGAAGCTCATGCACTGTAGCCAGAATTGACCCTCATGGATAGCCAGCCCAAGAGTCCACCTCATGCATGAACAAGCTAAGAATAATCAAGACTCAATTACAACATGAGGGCTCAAATAACCAACACAAGGGATATTCTTGGAGCATCCAGGTCAGTTGATCAAGGAGAGTGCACCACTGTCTCCCACCAGACACCTACTACATAAGGCCACCCTACTAAGACAGAGAGTCATAGCAGCTCTACCTAATATGTAGAAACAAAAACAAAGAGGTAGTCAAAATGGGGAAACAAAGAAATATGCCCACATAAAAGAAAAGGAGAAATCTTCAGAAAAAGAGCTAAATGAAATGAAGGCAAGCAATTGACCCAATATAGAGTTAAAAAAATATGGTTATAAGCATGCCTAAGGAACTTAGTAAGAACTGAAACAGCATGAAATGATACATAGTAACCATAAACAACAACAACAACAACAACAACAAACAGAATTGAAGAATACACTAGAAAGAATAAATAGTAGGTTGGATGAAGCAGATGACCGAATCAGCAACTTGGAAAACAAGGTAACAGAAAACACCTAATCAGAGAATTACAAAGAAATAAGAATTTTGGAAAATGATAATAGTTTAAGGAACATCATTCACATCAAAGGGATACCGGAAAGGAAATAGAATATAGGATCAAATTCTTATTTGAAGAAATAATGACTGAAATTTTCCCTAACCTGGGAATGGAAAAAGACACACAAGTCCAGGAAACATGAAGAGTCCCAAACAAGATGATCCCATAGAACCTCACACCAAGACATATCATAATTAAAATAACAAAGGTTAAAAACAAAGATACTTTTAAAGCAGTAAGAGAAAGACATGTAGTTACCTATAATGGAGCTCTGATAAGACTGTCAGTTTATTTATTCACAGAAACATTTCAGGCCAGAAGGCATTGGCATGAAATATTCAAAATTATAAAAAGTCAGACTTTTCTACCCAGACTACTCTACCCAGAGAAGCTATCATTTAAAATTGAAGGAGAAAAAGAGTTTTCCAGATTAAAAAAATAATAATAATAAACACTAAAGGTGCTTTTTTTTCTACTACCAAAACAGTAATACAAAAAATGTTTAAGAAGAAGGGGAATAAACACAGAGGAATACAGTTAAAATAATAAAATGCCTATAACTATGTAGCTATCAATAATCACTTTACCAGTAAATAGTTTAAATATTCCAATCAAATGACATAGGGTAGCTGAATGGATAAAAATGCAAGACCCATATATATGCTGTCTATAAGAGATTCATCTCAAAAAGAAAGATGCATAAAGACTAAAGGTAAAAGGATAGAAAAAGATATTTCATGCAAATGGTAATTTGAAAAAGCTGGGCTAACAATATTTATATCTGACAAAATAGTTTTTTAAACAAAGGCTATAGTAAAAGACAAAGAATGGCGCTACATAATGATAAAGGGTTCTATCCAACAAGAGGATGTAATCCTTATAAATATTAATGCACCCAATATAAGAGCACCTCAATATATAAAGCAAATCTTTTTAAAAATATATATTTTATTGATTTTTTACAGAGAGGAAGGGAGAAGGATAGAGAGTTAGAAAAATCAATGAGAGAGACACATCGATCAACTGCCTCCTGCACACCCCCTACCAGGGATGCACCCACAACCAAGGTACATGCCCTTGACCGGAATCAAACCTGGGACCCTTCAGTCTGTAGGCCGACGCTCTATCCACTGAGCCAAACCGGTTAGGGCTTAAAGCAAATCTTGATAGACAAAAAGGAGGAGATCCTGAGTAATACAGTAATATTAGGATATTTTAAGACCACATTGACATAAATGGATAGATCTTCCTCACAGGAAATCAACAAGAAAACAGCAGCCTTAAAGGGCACACTAGATAAGATGGATTTCCAGTGGTCAGCAAACTGCGGCCCCTTGAGTGTGGCTCTTCCACAAAATACCACGTGCGGGCACACACGTACAGTGTGATTGAAACTTCGTGGCCACACTCAAGGGGCCAAAGAACCGCATGTGGCTCGCGAGCCGCAATTTGCCGACCACTGGATTTAACTTATATCTTCAGAGCATTTCAACAGAATATACCTTCTTTTCATGTGCCCATGGAACATTTTCTAGGATAGACCACATGTTGGGACACAAAACAAGTCTCAATAAATTTAAGAATATTAAAATTATATCAAACATCTTCTCTGATTATAAGGGTATGAAACTAGAAAGAAAACCTGAAAAACACACAAAGACACACAGGGGTTAAATAAAATGTTATTCAGCAATGAGTGGCATAACAACGAGATTATAGAAGAAATAAAAAAAAATTCTTTGAACCAAATGAAAATGAGAATATAATAATCCAAAATCTATGGGACACTGTAAAAGCAGTACTGAGAAGGAAATCAATAGCATTACAGGCTACCTCAAAAGAACAAGAAAAATAAGCAATCTAATATTTCACTTAAAGACACTAGAAAAACACTATAAACAAAGCTTGAAGTGAGTGGAAGAAAGGAAATAAAGATCAGAATGGATATAAACAAAATAGAGTCTCAAAAATACAAAAGATCAATAAAACAAAGAGCTGATTCCTTGAAAAGATAAAAAAATTGGCAAACCTTTAACTAGACTCATCAAGATAAAAGAGAGGTCCCAAGTAAATAAAAACAGAAATTAAAGAGGAGAAGTAAATATGAATCAAATACAAAGATTGAAAGGAAGCATTATGAACAACTATATGCCAACAAACTGGAAAATGTGGACAAAAGGGATAAATTCTTAGAAATATACAATCTTCCAAAACTAAATCAGGATGAATCAGAAAATCTCAATAAACTGATTATATAACTAATACAATTGAAGCAAGCAGTAATCAAAATTTTTCCAACAAACAAAAGTCTATGACTGGATGGTTTCAGGTGAATTTTACCAAATACAGTGGGGCCTTGACTTACAAGTTTGATTCGTTCCAAGACCGAGCTCGTTAAGGAGCTCATTAACTCAAATTACTCTATCAACTCAATGCAAAAAATCGGCCGAGAGACAGCTGGTATCTCAAAAAACTCGTTAGTCAGGACACTCATAAGTCAAAGCCCCACTCTATTCAAAGAAATAATACCTATGCTTCTCAAACTATTCCATAAAAGTCAAGAGGAGAGAAGAATCTGAAGCTCATTTTACAAGGCCAGCATTATCTTAATTCCAAAACCAGATAGAGACACTACAAATAAAGAAAATTATAGGCCAATATCCCTGATGAACATAGATGCAAAAATCCTCACCAAAATATTAGCAAACCTAATCCAGCAATAAAGTGAAAAGATTATACACCAGTGTCAAGTGGGATTAATTCTGGTGATGCACAGTTGGTACAATATCTGAAAATCAATTAATGTGATATACCACATAAATAAAAGATAAAAATAATGTGATCATATAAATAGATTCAGAAAAACTTTTTTAAAAATGTACTTTTATTGATTTTAGAGAGGAAGGGAGAGGGAGAGAGAGACAGAAACATCAATGATGAGAGAGAATCACTGATTGGCATGTGCCCTTGGCCAGAATCGAACCCGGGACCCTTTGGTCTGTAGGCCGATGCTCTAACTACTGAGCAAAACTAGCCAGGGCCAGAAAAACTTTTGACAAAACCCAGCATATATTTATAATAAAAACTCTTTAACACAATTCTAATGAAGATACCAATGGCAAACTTCATAGAATGAGAACAAATGTTCCAAAAATTGATATGGAACTATAAGAAAATCTGAATAGCCACAGCGATATTAAGAAAGAATTATAAAGTTAGAGGAATCATGCTACCTGATAAAAAATTATACTACAAGGCCATATTAATCAAAACAGCATGGTATTGTCATAAAAACAGACATATAGGTCAATGGAACAGAATAAACACCCCAGATATAAATCCATGATTCTATAGTATTCAAATTAATATTTGACAAAGGAGGCAAGAACATGCAATGGGGTAAAGATAGTCTATTCAATAAATGGTGCTGGGAAAATTGGTCAGATACATGCAAAAAAAGTGAAATTAGACCACCTTCTTACATTATATACAAGAATAAACTCATAATGGACTAAAGACTTAAATGTTAGACTTGAAACCATAAAAATCCTAGAAGTGAACATAATCAGTAAACTCTCAGACATTTCTTGTAGCAATATTTTTTCTGATATACCTCTTAAGGCAAGGAAACAAAAGAAAAAAATAGAACTAAATCAAACTAAAAAGTGTTTTCACAGCAAAGGAAACAAAATGAAAAAAAACCAAACACTGAAAGGGAGAACAAATTCACAATTAATACATCTGATAAGGGATAGTATCCAAAATGTATAAAGGACTTATACAACTCAGCACCCAAAACTAAACAATCCAATTAAAAAATGGTCAAAGGACCTGAAGAGATATTTCTCCAAAGACGACATACAGATGGGCAACAGACATATGTAAAGATGCTAAATGTCACTAATCATCAGAGAAATGTAAATTAAAACTATAATGAAATATCACCTCACACCTGCCAGAATGTGTACCATCAATAAATCAACAAATAACAAGTGTTGGCGAGGTTGTGGAGAAAAGGGAAGCCTAATGCACTGTTCATGGGAATGCAGATTGGTGCAGCCACTGTGGAAAGCAGTATGAGGTTACTTCAAAAAATAAAAAAAAATGGAACTGCGTTATGATCATGTGATTCCATTTCTGGGAACATCTGCAGAAACCTGAAACACTAATCAAAATAATATATGCAACCCTATGTTCATGGAAGTGTTATTTACAATAGCCAAGATTTAGAAGCCCCTCAAGTGTCCACCAGTAGATGAGTGGATAAAATAGCTGTGGTACATTCATAAAATGGAATAGTACTTGGTTGTAAAAAGGAAGAAAATTTCACCTTTGATGACAGCATGGATAGACCTGAAAAGCATTATGCTAAGTAAAATAAGCCAGTCAGAGAAAGACAAGTGTCATATGATTCCACTTATGTGTGCAATCTAATGAAAAAAAAAAAATCTAGCAAGCAAATACTAGTAGAAACAGACTCAGAGATCCAGAGAACAGAATGACAGCTCTCAGAGGGGAGGGTAGTTGAGAGGCTGCAGGAAAATGGTGAAGTGATTAAGCAAAACAAAACAAAACAAAACAAAAAAAAACAAAACAAAACAAAAAACAAAAAACAGCCCTAACTGGTTTGGCTCAGAGCGTCGGCCTGTGGACTGAAGGGCTTGGTTGAGGGCACATCCCCAGTAGGGGGTGTGCAGGAGGCAGCTGATTGATGTTTCTCTCTCATCGATGTTTCTAACTCTCTATCCCTCTCCCTTTCTCTCTGTAAAAAAAAAAATCAATAAAATATGTTAAAAACAAAGAAAAACACAACACAACAACTTATAGACACAGAAAACACTATGGGATTACCAGTGGGAATGGTGTTAGGGTGAGGTAGAAGAGAGTAAAGGGGAAATAAATGGTGATTGAAGGAAACTTGACTTGGGTTGGTGAACACACGATACAATATACTGATATAGTATTATATAATTGTACACCTGAAACTTATATAACTTTATTAATCAACTAGGGACCCAGTGTATGAATTCATGCACCTTGAAAGGAACTGTGCCCGCAAGGCTGCGGTAGGCACAGGGGCGGGTCTTGGCCTATCCTCCGCACTCCTGTCTGGCCCCACCACCACCGTGGCCCCCGGTCCCCCATCTGCCTGCAGCCCCACTCCCACTACTGCTGCTCACACCCACTGATGACCCTAAGTGATCAGGACCAGCGCTGGGTGCTGGCAGCAGGTGAAGGTGGTGGCTCTGGCACCAGCAGCAGGTGCAAGCAGGGCCATCACTGGCAATGGGTGCAAGAGTTGGCTGCCAGCCCTGATCACCCCTCAGGAGCAGGAAGACGTGGAGAAGCCCTGAGGGGTTATCTGGGCCAACAGCTGCTGCTCGCACCTGCTGACAGCGTGGAGCAATTGGGTCTGGTGCCGGGAGCTGGCAGCGGGTGTGAGCAGTGGCTCTGGTGCCAGCAGTGGGTGTGAGCGGGGCCAGCACCAGCAGCAGGTGCGAGCGCCCGGTGGAACCGCAGCACACAGGAGCAAAGAATTTTCAGTAACCACCAGTGGCTTTCTCTGATGACAGCGACCAGCGTTCCACCTTGGTCTGACACCCTCGCTTACCTGCTCTACCATCTCTCTGCAACTGATACCCACCATGTTCCATGCTCTGCCGCCTGCTGCCGACGCTCGCCCCCTGATTGTCAGCACACATCATAGCGACTGGTTGTTGGATTGCTCAGTTGTTCCGCCATTCAGTCTATTTGCATATTAGGGTTTTACATATATAGATGTCATGCCAATAAATTTCTTCTTGATGGTTTGGAGTGTAACTCCAGGCAACTTCAGTTAAACATTTGGCATGTCTTCTCTCAATATGGCAACCCAATAATGAGACTTTTTTTAACTCAAGAGACTAGAAGTGTCATTTTGTGTTCTTATGCCATCACAGATGTTCCCAAATTGATCTATTTTACTTCCCCATTATCAGGATCCAGCAATAACAAGAGAAAACTGATAGGTCTGACCAAATAATTAAATTGATTTCCCCTCCCTGGGAACTGGCCTTTAGACCACTTCACAATGGACATTCCACTTGCCTAGACCACATTCCACTTGCTAAGTCCATTATCTCTCCCCTCCAGAGTTTCCTAGAATCCAGACCTACACAGAGAATTCTCCACCCATAAAAAGCCCACCCAGAGTCCTTTAATACCTCTGACTCCCTGTCTTTGGGTGCTGGTGACATTTTGGGGCTCAGCCTATCTGGTATCCAGATGACCTAATAAATTCATAATTCTTTACCCCTTTTGACCTCGTGTGTTCTTCCTTTGTCGACCCTAACAAAAACATTTTATTTTATTTTATATTTTATTACTTTATTTTGTTTTATTTATTTTATTTTATTATTTTAATTTAATTTATTTTATTTTATTTACTAGAAGCCCGGTACACGAAATTCATGCATGGGGGGGATCCCTCAGCCCAACCTGCACCCTCTCAAATCCAGGAGTCATCAAGGGATGGCCTACTGACGGCTTAGGCCCACTCCTTGTGGTTCTCTGTGGGGCCTGGCTGCTTCACCACTGGCACAGTAATGAAGCCGCCATGCCCCGCTGTCCTCTGTCTCGGGGCCTGGGGGCTTTGCTTCCATCACCACCATGCGAACGGAGCCACCATGACCTGCTGTCCACTCTCTGTCTGCCGGGCCTGGTGGCTTTGCTGCCATCACCACCATGCTAATGGAGCTGCCATGCCCTGCTGTCCACTCTCTGTCTCTGTCTTCTGAGCCTGGGGGCTTTGCCACCACGGCCATGCAAATGGAGCCACCACGCCCAGTTCCCTATAAATGTTTGAGATTAAACCTTTATAGGAGATATCATTGGCAAATATGTTCTCCCATGCAGTGGGTTTTCTTGTTGTCTTGTTGATGGTTTCTTTTGCTCTGCAGAAGCTTTTTATTTTGATATAGTCCCATTTGTTTATTTTCCCTTTAGTTTCCATTGCCCTAGGAGCTGTGTCAGTGAAGAAATTCCTTTGGCATATATCTGAGATTTTGCTACCTGTGGATTCCTCTAATAATCTTATGGTTCCCTGTCTTATGTTTAAGTCCTTTATCCATTTTGAGTTTATTTTTGTGTATGGTGTAAGTTGGTGGTCTAGTTTCATTTTTTTGCATGTGTCTGACCACATTTCCCACCACCATTTATTGAAGAGACTGTCTAGACTCCATTGTATGTTCTTGCCGCCTTTGTCAAATATTAATTGAGCATAGTAGTTTGGGTCGATTTCTGGGTTCTCTATTATGTTCCATTGGTCTATATGTCTGTTCTTGTGCCAGTACCAGGCAATTTTGAGAACAGTAGCTTTGTAATACAGCTTGATATCTGGTATTGAGACCCCTCCTACTTTGTTCTTCTTTCTCAGGATCACAGCAGCTATTTTTTTTTTTTATTCCAGATGAATTTTTGGAGCATTCTTTCTAGATCTGTGAAATATGCTGTTGGTATTTTAATGGGGAGTGCATTGAATCTATAGATTGTTTTGGGTAGTATGGACATTTTGATGATGTTGATTCTACCAATCCATGAACACGGTATGTTCTTCCATCTGTTTATGTCTTCGCCTATCTCTTTTTTCAATGTCTTGTAGTTTTCAGGTTTAGAGGTCTTTTACCTCCTTGGTTAAGTTTATTCCTAGGTATCTTAATTTTTTTGGTGCAATGGTAAATGGGATTGTTTTTTTTTTTTTAATTTCTCTTTCTGTAAGTTCACTGTTGGCGTATAAAAATGCCATAGATTTCTTGGCATTAATTTTGTATCCTGCTACATTGCCAAATTCATTTATTAAATCTAATAAATTTTTGATGGAGTCTTTAGGATTTTCTAAGTACAGTATCATGTCATCTGCAAATAATCCCAATTTTACTTCTTCTTTTCCAATCTTGATGCCTTTTATTTCTTCTTCTTGTCTTATCGCTTTGGCTAGCACTTCCAGTACTATGTCGAACAGGAGTGGTTAAAGTGGGCATCCCTGTCTTGTTCCTGTTCTTAAGGGAAATGGTTTTAGTTTTTGCTCATTGAGTATTATGTTGGCTGTAGGTTTTTCATATAAGGCTTTTATTATGTTGAGGTATGATCCTTCTATTCCCACTTTGCTGAGCGTTTTTATCAGAAAAGGGTGTTGGACTTTGTCAAATGCCTTTTCTGCATCAATCGATATGATTATGTGATTTTTGTCTCTCAACTTGTTTATGTGATGTATCACGTTTATTGATTTGCAGATATTGTGCCAGCCTTGCATTCCTGGAATAAATCACACCTGGTCATGTTGTATGATATTTCTAATGTAATGCTGGATACGGTTTGCTAGAATTTTGTTGAGGATTTTAGCATCTATGTTCATCAGGGATACTGGCCTGTATTTTTCTCTCTTTCTGGTATCTTTATCTGGTTTTGGGATTAGGGTAATGCTGGCTTCATAGAAAGACCTTGGAAGGATGCCTTCCTCTTTAATTTTTTGGAATAGTCTGAGAAGGGTTGGCTTTAGTTCTTCTTTGAATGTTCGATAAAACTCCCCTGTGAAGCCATCTGGTCCAGGGCCTTTGTTTCCTGGAAGCTTTTTGATTACTGTTTCAATTTCATCAGTAGTTATTGGCCTATTCAGGTTTTTTTTTATTCTTCCTGATTGAGTTTTAGAAGTTTGTATTTTTCTAGGAATGTGTCCATTTCATCGAGGTTGTCCAGTTTGTTGGAGTAGAGTTGTTTGTAGTATTTTTTGACAGTCCTTTGTATATCAGTAGGGTCAGTTGTTACTTCACCTCTTTCATTTCTGATTTTGTTTATTTGGGTCCTCTCTCTTTGTTTCTTGGTGAGCCTGGCTAGAGGTTCATCAATCTTGTTAATCCTTTCAAAGAACCAGCTCTTGGTTTCATTGATCTTTTCTATTGTGTTGTTTTGTTTTTTGTTTTTTTTTGTCTCTATGTTGTTTATTTCTGCTCTGATCTTTATTATTTCCTTCCTTCTGGATACTGTGGGCTTTTCTTGTTGCTCTGTTTCTAACTCTTTGAGTTGTAGGGTTAGATCATTTATTACCAGTTTTTCTTTCTTTTCTTTCTTCTTTTTTTTTTTTTTTTTTTTTTTTTTTTTTTTTTTTTGAGGTAGGCCTGTAGAGCTATGAACTTCCCTCTCAGGACTGCTTTCATTGTGTCCCATAGATTTTGGATCGTTGTGTTTTCATTGTCATTTGTTTCCAGGATGCTTTTTATTTCTTCTTTGATCTCTCTGGTAACCCAGTCATTGCTTAATAGCATGCTATTTAGCCTCCAAGTGTTTGAATTTTTTTCAATGTTTTTATTGTAGTTGATTTTTAGTTTTATGCCATTGTGATCTGAGAAGATGCTTGTTATGATTTCTGTCTTCTTGAATTTGAAGAGACTTTGCCTGTGTCCTAATATGTGGTCTATCTTTGAAAATGTCCCATGTGCACTGGAGAAGAATGTATATTCTGTAGCTTTGGGGTGAAATATTCTGAAGATGTCAATTATAGTGAGTTTTTAGGATTGCTGTTTCTGTGCTGAATTTTTGTTTAGAGGATTTATCCAGTGGTGTCAGTGGGGTATTAAAGTCCCCTACTATGACTGTATTGCTATTGATCTCTCCCTTGATATCTTCCAGAAGCTGTATTTGGGTGCTCCTGTATTGGGTGCATATATGTTAACCAGAGTTATTTCTTCTTGTTTAATTGCCCCCTTTAGTATTATGTAGTGGCCTTCCTTATCTCTTGTTATGGTCTTTACTTTGAGGTCTATTTTGTCAGATATAAGTATTGCAACCCCAGCTTTTTTCTCATTTCCATTTGCCTGAAAATTTTTTTTCCATCCCTTCACTCTCAGTCTGTATGAATCCTTTGTTCTGAGGTGGGTCTCTTGCAGACACCAAACGTATGGATCATGTTTTCTTATCCATTCAGCTACCCTGTGTCTTTTGATTGGAGCATTTAATCCATTTACATTTAATGTTATTATTGGAAAGTACTTGTTTGTGGTCATTTTTATTCTTAATGTTTGTGTTTCTTCTTGTCTTTCTGTTTCTTCTTTTTACAGCAGTCCCTTTAGCATTTCTTGCATTGCTAGTTTGGCGGTAATAAACTCTCTTAGCCCTTTTTTGTCTGTGAAGCTCCTGATTCCACCCTCAATTTTGAATGATAGCCTTGCTGGGCATAGTATTCTTGGATTCATTCCCTTGCTTTGCATCACTTTGTATATTTCATTCCATTCCCTTCTTGCCTGGTGTGTTTCTGTTGAGAAGTCAGCTGATATTCTAATAGGAGATCCCTTGTAGGTTACTTTCTGTCTCTCTCTGGCAGCCTTTAAGATTCTTACTTTGTCATTGCTGTTTGCCCATTTCATTATGATGTGTCTTGGTGTTGGTCTTTTGGGGTTCATCTTGTTTGGCACTCCATGTGCTTCCTGGACTTGTGTAGTTTTTTTCTTGCCAGTATCAGAGAAGTTTTCTGTCATTATTTCTTCAAACAGGTTTTCTATTCCTTGTTTCTCCTCCTCTCCTTCTGGTATCCCTATTAAGTGAATGTTGTTTCATTTTGCATTGTCCCAAAGCTCCCTTAGGCTCTCCTCTTGCTTTTTAAGTTTTTTTTCCCAGTTGCTCTTGTGTTTGTGTGTTTTTTCCTACCTTGTCTTCTAATTCGCTGATGCAGTCCTCAGCCTCTTCTAGTCTGCTGTTTAAGCCTTCTATTGTTTTCTTTATTTCAGCTATGTCGTTCTTCATTTCCTCTTGGTTCCTTTTCATGTTGGTGACATTTTCATTCAGCTCCTTATAATTCTCAATGAGTTGTGTGCATTTGTCATCCAGCTGTTTGAGCATCCTTATAACCATTACTCTGAATTCTTTCTCTGATAAGTTATTAGCCTCAATTTCATTTAACTCCCTTTCTGGTGACTCCTCTTTTTCTTTCCTTTGTGAGTTGCTTTTTTGTCTTCCCATGTTTTGCTGTAATGTTTTAATTGTAGTTCCGATTGCTTTGCTACCCAGCTTCTTTAGAGTGTGGTGCTACTGGTGTGACCTCTCAGGTCTCCTGGGTTTGGTAGTCTAGTGGAGCTCCCTACTTGGGCTATTTGGGTTCTCTTGATGTAGGCCTGTGAGCTGGAAAGGCACAACTGAGGTGTCTAGAAGTCAGCAGCTGTGGAGGGGGTGTTTCAATTTTTGCTGTCTTGTGCCCTTGATTGAAATCACGCATGCCCTGCAGGGACTCACAGTGGCACCCAGGAACCATCTATTAGGGTGGTGGGGATCAGAAAGCCTGAATTCTGGCAAAGTGTGACTGTGGTGTCCAGAATTCTGTCGTGGGGTGGGTAGACTCAGCTTTTGCTACTGCTTCCGTGGTTGGATACACGCGATTCCAGCAGCAGCTCACAGAGGCACCTGTGGTGTGTTTGCCAGCAGGGTGTACTGACACACTCTGAAGGGCCCTGGCACTGAAGCCACTGGATTGCAGTGTCTATGGGCAGGTATCCCAGAAGAGGGAATTCAGCATTTCTACAGCCCAGCAGTGCACCCCTGTTTGTTTAAGTGCATGACCAGCAGGGCTCGCAGTGGGGCCCCAGAGCTGCCTGTGGAGTGGTGGTCTTGGGAGACCTGCACGCTGGAAAAGCATGCACCTGTAGTGTCCAGAGTTCTGCAGCTGTGGGGTGGGGAAACTCAGATTTTTCTGGTGCACTTGTGGTGGATTGGCTCGCGTTCCCCATCGCGGCACACAGGAGCACCCGCAGTGAGTTTACTAGTGCAGGCTCACTGAAGCACTCTGAAGGGCCCTGGCATGCTTTAGGCAGGTATCCAGGATGGGTGAATTCCGAATTTCCACTGCCCAGGGGAGTGCGTCCCTACTTGTCCAAGATGGGACCCAGCAGAGGCTCACTGCGGCTTCCCCAAAGTGCCCTGTGGATAGATGGGCTCAGGGGGAGTGAGCAACTGTGGCAGTGGAGTTCACAGGCTCAGTTCCCTGGCGCTGAGCTCTGATGCACTCTGAGGGGCCCTGGTGCTGAGGGGCCCTGGCGCTTAAGTTGTGCAGCTGGGTGTGTGGGGGCAGTTATTCAGACAGAGGGATTCAGAATTTCTACTGGGGGGCAGTGAGCCTGTGTCTGTACAAAATCACACCCAGTTTAGTCTCCCAGTGACTCCTAAGAGGAGTCTATGGAGTGGTGTGCCTTGGAGACCTGCGCACTGGAGAGGCGCGAATGAGAGAGAGCAGGCAATGTTCCAGGTCTGCTGCTGTGGGGGGGGGGGGGGGACTGCACTTACTACTGTAGTGGGCACGTTGCTCCTTTGGCGCAGAGTCCCAGAGTCTGCGGGTATGGCTGCAGGATTTTTACCAGAGTGGCTGCCGGGTCACGGGCAGTGTCCAAGGCCTGTCTGGGTGGTGGTGCTGCTGAGTTCCTAGGAGAGGCCGCTCTCCCCTTTAAGATGGCATGGGGTCCCGCAGTCCAGGGAGTGCCACAGTGGTGGTAGTCTCTCCATGTCCCAGAGAGCCTGGTCTGTCAGCCTCTGCTGCTCCTGCTGGATTTAACTGTCCCTCCCTCACTCACACACCACACACATCCACACACTCTCCATTCATCCCCTCACTCACTCACTTCCTATCCCTCACCTCCATCCTGCCAGCCGCCATCTTCAAGAACCCGCTATTCCTTTAAATCCATCTTGTGGAATATTTTTTGAGTCTATGAATGACATTTCACACCCATATCAATGGATAATCCTCATAGTTAACCACTCAATCTTGGTAGAAAGTCCTCTGGTTGTTTTCATTTGTAATAGTTTCATTTTAGTAGTGAATATGTGCAGTCCAGGGTAATAATCAAAACTTTGAATTCCAGCGTTAAGCATTCTATCTTTCATGTGCATGTCTCTCCCTTACACATCGCCTCCTTTCTTCACTCCCCACCCTCCACATAAACATATGGTTAGTTTCTGATCTCTCCAGAATAGAAGACAGGTAAGAGGGGAGGTCAAAGTTCGGAAATGTCTACTTTGACCAGAACTTAAGGTATCTGGTGTTAGTGCCTCTAGTCTTGGCAGATGTTCAAAGCCTCTCCTTAGGCTTGATGGATGATAAAGTCTGACTCCTTTCTTTAAGAACACATGTGTATTCTTGGGAGATTCCCCAGTGGCAATAATCAATCAACACTACTCACCTCCCTTTAATCCTGAGAATTCAGCATTCTTACTGTATCTTCTACTGGGGTCACTTTACCCTGCTAAGCAATCTGTTTGAACAAGATTTTTTAAAGGCTTCAGGTGAATCGATTTCTCTACCATCTTGTTCATATCTTATATTTTGTCCGTGAGAAACACTCCTACATCCAATCTCCCACTTGTTGATTACATAGCTAGGATCTAATATTGATTGTTTCCTCTGCAATGACATCTCAGGCCAATAGTCATGACCTCTCTTGATGTTAGATTCCTCAGGTCTACTCTGCTCACCCTCAATCCCAATTTCTAGCTCTAGTTTGTTTATAACTAAACAAATATGTGGAAAATGCCTAACATGTATTTTTAATATTAATATACAATAGGTAATTAATATTATACAGCATGCACTTATATTATTAATATACTAGAGGCCCGGTGCACGGATTCTTGCACATTGAAAGGAAATTAATTAGAAGGTGGCCGGTGAGGTGGGACTGGGTGAGACAGGCCAGACACACCCTGGAGCCAACCTCCCATGGTCCTTTCCTAGCCAGACACACCTGGGGTGGCGCCGGGGCTCAAAGGGCATCTGTGGAGTGAACTGGGTCACTTTGGCAGGTGAGGTCCTTTGGCCTGGCCTGTGGGGATCAGGCTGAAACCAGCAGTCTGACATCCCCCAAGGGGTCCCAGAGTTCGAAGGGCACTCTGCAAAGTTGCTGTCACTCAGCAGCTCCTGCGTTGAGCGTCTGCCCCCCTTGTGGTCAATGTGTGTCATAGCTACCAGCCCATTGGCCAGTCGCTTAGCCATCCTATCTCATAAAAGAGAAACATGGTAATTGGCATACAACCGCTACCCTTCCCATTGGATAATCAGGGCAATATGCAAATTAACTGTCAGCCAAGATGGCAGCAGGCAGCCAGGGAACTTGAAACTAACATGAGGCTTTCTTGCTTCAGTGACGGAGGACTCCAACGTTCCCCGCCAGCCCCTGCAGGCCTCTGAGCTGCAAGCAACTACGTAACAAACATAGAAGCTAAACAAAACCCCAGAAACCTGCCAGGCTTCAGCCAGCAGGATCGTAACATTGTAAGCAAAGGCCAGAAACCTACTTTCAGCAGTGGAGGCCTAAGAGCTGGAGCCAAGCCTCAAAGCTAAAGCTGGCCTAGAATAAAAAAAGAAAAAAGAAAAAAAGGAGTGGTTGGGAGCTTCAGTCACCCCCAGCCTGAAAACAGCCCTCAGCTCCTCACCCAGACTGGCCAGGCACCCCAGTGGGGACCCCCACCCTGAAGGGTGTGTGACCAGCTGCAAACAGCCATCATCCCCTCACCCACACTGGCCAGGCACCCCAGTGGGGACCCCCACCCTGAAGGATGTTTGTCCAGCTACAAACAGCCATCATCCCCTCACTCAGGCTGGCCAGGCACCCCAGTGGGGACCCCCACCCTGATCCAGGACACCCTTCAGGGCAAACCAGCCAGCCCCGACCCGTGCATCAGGCCTCTAATCTATACAGTAAAAGGGTAATATGCCTCCCAGCACTGGGATCAACGGAGCCGCGAGGCCTCCCGGCACCGGGATCAGTGTGACAGGGGGCAGCACCCAAACCCCTGATCGCCCTGCGGCTCTGTGTGTGACAGGGTGAGGCGCCCCAACCCCCTGTGGGCCCTGCTCTGTGCGTGACAGGGTACAGAACCCAAACCCCCCTGATGGGCCCTGCTCTGTACATGACAGGGGTGGCGCCACAACCTCCCCATCGACCCTGCCTTGAGTGTGACAGGGGATGGTGCCACAAACCCCCAATCGGCCCTACCCTGAGAGTGACTGAGGGTGGAATCACAACCTCCCGATCGCCCTGCTCTGTGTATGACAGGGGGCGGCGCCCCAACACCCCAATCGGCCCTGCTCTGAGCCCGACCAAGGGCTGCACCTAGGGATTGGGCCTGCCCTCTGCCACCTGGGAGCAGGCCTAAGCCAGCAGGTCGTTATCTCCCGAGGGGTCCCAGACTGAGAGAGGGCACAGGCAGGGCTGAGGGACCCCCTCCCCGCCAAGTGCACAAATTTTTGTGCACCAGGCCTCTAGTCCTATCTCATAAAAGAGAAACATGGTAATTGGCATAAGACCGCTATCCTTCCCATTGGCTAATCAGCGAGATATGCAAATTAACTGACAGCCAAGGTGGTGGACAGCAGCCAGGCAGCTTGAAACTAACATGAGGCTTGCTTGCTTCAATGACGGAGGACTCCAACGTTCCCCGCCTCACTTGCCGGCCTCTGAGCTTTCAGTTTAAGAAACATTGTAACACATATAGAAGCTAAACAAAACCCCAGAAACCTGCTTTCAGCGAGCCGGGATCTTAGAGCTGTAGTTATACATTGCTTCGATTATAGAACCGAAAAAAAACAGATACCTTCTTTCAGCAGCCAAGGCCTCAGAGCTGGAGCCAGAGCTAAAGCTGGCCGAGAGTAAAAAAAAAAAAAGAAAAAAAGGAGCGGTTGGGAGCTTCAGTAGGCCTGAAAACAGCCCTCAGCCCCTCACCCAGACTGGCCAGTCACCCAAGTGGGGACACCCACCCTGAAGGGTGTGTGACCAGCTGCAAACAGCCATCATCCCCTCAACCAGGCTGGCCAGGCACCCCAGTGGGGACCCTCACCCTGATCCAGGACACCCTTCAGGGCAAACCAGCCAGCCCCACCCATGCACCAGGCCTCTATCCTATATAGTAAAAGGGTAATATGCCTCCCAGCACCGGGATCAGCGTGACAGGGGGCAGAGCCCAAACCCACTGATCGCCCTGCGGCTCTGTGTGTGTGACAGGGGGCGGGGCAACAACCTCCCTTTCCACCGTGCTCTGTTCATGACAGGGGAAGGTGCCCCAACCCCCTGATCAGCCCTGCTCTCTGCCTGATAGGGGGGAGCTCCTCAACCCCCTGATTGGCCCTGCTCTGTGCATGACAGGGGGGGAGCTCCCCAACCCCCTGATTGACCCTGCTCTGTGAGTGACAGGGTATGGAGCCCCAACCCCCCTGATCGGCCCTGCTCTGTCCGTGACAGGGGGCGGTGCCCCAACCCCCCAATTGGCCCTACCCTGAGCGTGACTGAGGGTGGCATCGAAACCTCTCAATCTGCCCTGCTCTGTGCCCGACCAGGGGCTACACCTAGGGATTGGACCTGCCCTCTGCCACCCGGGAGCAGGCCTAAGCCAGCAGATCGTTATCTCCCAAGGGGTCCCAGACTGAGAGAGGGCACAGGCCGGGCTGAGGGACCCCCGCTCCCCCCCCCCCAGAGAGCACAAATTTTTGTGCACCAGGCCTCTAGCTTATTTATATATATATATATTATATATATATATATATATATATATATATATATATATATATATATATATAACTACACTAATAAAAGAGAAACATGGTAATTGGTGTACGACCGCTACCCTTTTCATTGGCTAATCAGCGAGATATGCAAATTAACTGTCAGCCAAGATGGCGGCCGGCAGCCAGGCAGCTTGAAACTAACATGAGGCTTGCTTGCCTCAGTGACAGAGGAAACCAACGTTCCCTGCCTGCGGCTGCAGGCCTCTGAGCCTGCAGTTTGAAACATTGTAACAGATACCGCGGGACTTCAGCCAGCAGATTGGCAACATTGTATGCAAAGGCCAGAAACCTACTTTCAGCCGAGGCCTAAGAGCTGGAGCCAAGCCTCAAGCTAAAGCTGGCCCAGAATAAAAAAAGAAAAAAAAAGAAAAAAACGAGCAGTTGGGAACTTCAGTCACTCCCAGCCTGAAAACAGCCCTCAGCCCCTCACCCAGACTGGCCAGGCACCCCAGTGGGGACCCCCACCCTGATCCAGGACACCCTTAATGGCAAACCAGCCAGCCCCACCCATGCACCATGCCTCTAGTAAAAGGGTAATATGCCTCCCAGCACCGGGATCAGCGTGACAGGGGGCAGCGCCCAAACCCCCTGATCGCCCTGTGGCTCTGTGTGTGACAGGGGGCGGGACCACAACCTCCCTATCCATCCTGCTCTGTTCGTGACAGGGGAAGGAGCCCCAACCCCCTGAGCAGCCCTGCTGTGTGCCTGATAGGGAGGAGCTCCCCAACACCCCCCCCCCATGGGCCCTGCTCTGTGTGTGACGGGTAGAGCCATAACCTCCCCATTGGCCCTGCCCTGAGTGTGAGAGTAGCGATGCCCCAACCTCCTGATCGGCCCTGCTCTGTGGGTGATAGAGGGCGGTGCCCCAACCCCCTGATTGGCCCTGCTCTGTGCGTGACAGGGTACAGAGCCCCAATCCCCCTGATGGGCCCTGCTCTGTGCACGACAGGGGGTGGCGCCGCAACCTCCCCATCAAACCTGCCTTGAGTGTGACAGCGGACGGTGCCCCAACCCCCCAATTGGCCATACCCTGATTGTGACTGAGGGTGGCATCACAACCTCCCACTCTCCCAGCTCTGTGCATGACGGGGCGACGCCCCAACTCCCCAATCAGCCCTGCTCTGAGCCCAACCAGGGGCTGCACCTAGGGATTGGGCCTGCCCTCTGCCACCCGGGAGCGGGCCTAAGCCAGCAGGTCGTTATCTCCAGAGGGGTCCCAGACTGCGAGAGGGCACAGGCCGGGCTGAGGGACCCCCCCTCCCCCCCGAGTGCACAAATTTTTGTGCACCAGGCCTCTAGTATATATATATTAGAGACCCAGTGCATGAAATTTGTGCAGGGAGGGGTCCGTCAGCCGGACTTGGCAGTTGGACATCCCTCTCACAAGGCAAGACCTCTGGCTCCTAACCGCTCACTTGCCTGCCTGTCTGATCCCCCTAACTGCCCTCCCCTGCCAACCTAGTCACCACTATTAACTTTCTTTTTTAATCTTAGCCCCTTCACACACAATTGTATTTGACTTCCTTATTGGCTTCTCCCTCTCACACAATTTTTCTCTCTCTTTTATGTAACACTTTTTTTCTACTGACTCATTTATAAAATTTTCTTTCCTTTTTATTTCCTACTTCTGTTCCATCATCCTTCTTCCCATCTTTCTCCTACCCTCCCTCCCTCCCTCCCCACATTCCTTCTTTCCTTTATCTTTACCCCTGCCCTCCCTCCCCTTTTCCTTCCTTCCCACCTTAATTTTTTTCTTCACTTTCTCCCTCTGACCTGCTTTTCTCCCTCCCCCATTTCTTCCTTCTTCCCATTCTCCTTTTAAGCTCTACTGGCTCCACTTTAAAACTTTTCTTCCCTCCCTGTTTCTCTCTCATCCTACCTTTCCTATACATTCTTCTCTACTTACTTCCACTGTTTTAATATCTATCTATCTACCTGCCTAATTATTCACTAACATTTATCTTTTTTCTTTTCTGACTCCTACTTTTAAAATCTGTCCCAAGTACACAACTACACTTGATTTTCATTATAGCCCCTACAGTTCACACATACATCCTCTTTACTTCTTTAACTCTGCTGTCTACTGACTCCTTTATAAAGTTCTTCACCCCCTCCTTCCCTTCCTTTTTTTTTTTACCGAGAAATTCTATTGGTTTAAGATGAGCTGCATATGAGGTAATAAAGACTTCTGGAGGGGGAGGGGTGGGAGGCCCGGGTGCGTGGCCAGGTCATCTGTCCAGAAGTTGTGTCCCCACTTTTGGCATCTCTGGTAGGTAAGGCAAATGCTGGTGTCTCCACAGATCCCAGAGCAGATAAGGGGTGGGGGTGAGAGAATGGGTGAAATGAGAGAGGGAGGGAGGGAGGGAGAGAGAGAGAGAGAGAGAGAGAGAGAGAGAGAGAGAGAGAGAATAGTCGTATATGTGTCTGAAAGAGAGAGAGAATGTATATGTGTCTATAGAGAAACAATAGCTGTGTATGTATCTATGAGAGAGAGAAACAGAATAGTTGTGTATGTTTCTATGAGAGAGAGAGAGGATCTGAAAGATAGGGTTCTGGGTGTGTTTCTGTGTAAGAAATGGGGAGAAAAAAGATTGAAAATAAGGGAAAAAAGGGGAAAGAGACCCCACCTTCCCCTTAGAGGACCCTCTTCTCCTTGCCATGTAGTCAGCAACCCCAGCACTGAGTTGGCTGGGGTAGGGTGACCCCATTTGCCCTTCTCCATCTTATGCTTCTCCTGTGTCTGGGGCTTGTCCTCTGGATGCCGTTGTCCTCTCGTCAAGAGTCACCTCTGAGCCCCTACCCTGTGGCCTGAGGGGTGATATCAGTTGGAAGTGTCAGAATGATCACTCCCTGGTCCTTCTGTTGGGGACCTCACTGAGGATAGGGTCACAGCCTCCTGCCAGGCTCCGTTTGCCCTCATTTCCCGAGGGCTGTACATCTGGCCTCCCCGAGGTTATCTCCGTAGCCCCCTGGGCCCATCGAGTGTCAGAGTGATTCCACCTGGGAAGCAGGGTAGGAATCTCCGTTGAGCCAGGGCATCCCCAGAAACATGTCTCCGGATCCTGAAAGATTAAAAGAGCCACCAGAGCCTGTAGAGGAAGGGGGTGCTGCGGAGTTGGTGTGGCTGTGGCCCCCCTGGCTAACACACAAGGTGGTCTTTACAACATAGATGTCTGCCTCCTCTTGAAACTTTCCGATATTCTTATAGTGAATCCGCTTGTTGCCAAACCAGTTGGAGATCTGAGAGACGGTGATACCACACTTCTTGTCGAGCTTGTCCTTAGCCTCCTCACTGGGATACAGGTTACTCAGGTGGGAATAGAAATACTCACTTAGGACCTCGGTGGCCTGTTTGCTGAAGTTCCCGCGTTGCCATCTGGCATCCAGGAACTGGGAGCGAAGGATCATGACGGCCTCGCAGGTGCTCTGCCTGAGCTGCATCTGGATGGCACTGAACTTACCTGTATGATGCTCACCACCCGCTCCATCTCCTTGGGTGCCACGGGCCTCGTGTGGCTCTGCTCCTTCAACAGGTTCATGACATGGGTCGTGAACTCGTTACATGCCTGCTCATACTTCTCCAGCTCCCAGTGGTAGATATGATGAATCTGGGCATGTTTGCTGCGATAGTCCGAGTGTTCGATGGAGATGGAGTTGTCCCAGGAAGCTTCTGTGGCTGCAGCTGCTGCTGCTGAGCGCCCCCCGCCCCTTTCTCAGGCCCAGCCATACCTTCTGCCAGAAGCATGTTGTCCAAGCGCATAAGCTGAGGGTCCACCAACTCCTTCTCTTGGGAGCTTCGGATGCTGAGGCCGGTCTTCTCTTTGATTTCACATAGGACGCTAAAGAGAGCTGGCTTCATTTGGTGGCAGTTTAGGGCGTGTTTCTTGGCTTGGGCCTTGTCCAGGCTCTGATCCGTGATGGTCATTATCTGCTGCAGAATGTCCTCAATGTCTTGCTTCCCTCGGCCTCCAGGGACCCCCCCTATCACCCCCACCAGGAGGTTTGCCAGGGCCCCCAGGCTCCCCACCCACCAACCCCAGCCGTCCCCACCCCCACCTGAAGGGGGCGGCCCCAGCAGCAGCTGGTCCATAGTGGCAGGGGAGGCCTGAGACACCCTCCCTCTTCCACCCCTTCACTGAGTGGTTACTTCCTCCCAAACTGGCCCAGGCCTCTGTTCCCTCTGCCCCAACTCCCACCTATCTCTCCTTCTCCTGGCTCCCCCAGGGATTCATCCAGCTCTGAAGGGAGACCTGGGGTACTGGCTGGGCCCCGGTGGTGGAGAAAATGGAGCCAGAGAGAGAGGAGGGTGTGTGCGCGAGAGGGAGGAGCCCTCCTTCCCTCCTTAAAGCTTCCGTGGTGGTGGGGGGGCATTAACCCCCAGCCCAGGGCTCAGTCCTGGTCAAGTGTTCGCTGCCCTGCCTTCCCCAGCTTCCCTGCTGCCATCCTGCTCCCATTCCCTGCCCGGAACTCCCAGCCCAGCGAGGGTGGCTGAGGCCAGCACAGCCTGGGCACTGCTGCAGCAAAGCGGGAGCGCCTCCTCCCAGAAGGCTTCAGCCCGTCCACCCCTCTGTCAGGGGACCCACCAATGGCCCGCACAGGGGTCCACTGCCTTCCTTCCACGTCTGGGTGGGGGTCCCCCGCTCCGCCAGTTTGTTCCCTTTCTGTATTTCTGTTTCTCCTCTAGGCCTGTCTGCATGCAGGCCTGCCTTCCTCTCCCTCTCCTTTCTTATCCCCTCTTATTGTATCCTATTCTTGCAGCTCCCTGAGCAGAGGGCGGGGACACAGCCTGCTGATCTGGTCATGATGTTACCGCATAATGGATAATTAACATATTCCTCTCTTATTATATAGGATTATTACATCAATAGTTTATATAGTATATTAATAATAATGGATATATTATATTATTAGTAGTATGTAATAATATATGTAATTCATAAAAGCAAAGTATTCTGTGTCTATTACATTTATAATTAAAATAATAAACTATAGTTAATATTGGCATTAATGTTAAACACAACTTGTAGACATATAAACATATTGGATAATCCTTTACAGTCTGACACCTTTCTCTTTAAACTTAGGGCAAAAGTAGGCTTCCAAAGACTTCTCTAGTCTTTGGATGATGTTTGTGTCTATGCCATCAATTCATCCTGTTCTTGTGCAGTAGAAAGCCTATAAGGGAAAGAGAATAGAGGGAAGAGTAAAGATGTTGGAGTAAGTCAGATCTAGGCTCAACTTTCACTTGTCTTATTGATTAGCTCTTTGTTGTGGTCAATTTATCCAACACTTCTGAATTAAATGTGTAAAATCATGGCAAGACTAGCGTTACCATGAGCATTAAGTGAAATAATATATGTAAAGCATGTAGCATACAGGAAATGCTTAATAAATGTTAGTAGTCTTGATTCATGCTTTGTTCTCTTTGGGTAATGTCTTGTTAAGGTGAATATTTTGGGATTAGTGTTCTACAGTCTATTTTCATCATTCCTTTAGCATCCTTTTACTCTACCTCAACTTTATCTTTATGCCAAAACTCTCTTCCTCACGGTTCCCCTTTTGTTGTCCTGTTTCTCTTACCCTATCCCTGCTTTAGATTTTCCCTATTCGTTATTTTTACCTCCTGATAAAATTTCACCCTACTAATTTCCAATCTTCTGCTCTAAATCCATATACACATTTCTCTTCTCTTTCTTCACTCTCCAAAGTTTTTTTTTCTCTCTCTGTCATTTTGTTGTTGTTTGCTTGATTGTTGAGTATATTGGGTTTTTTTATGCTTGTTTGTGAGATTGTTTTGCTTTTTCTTTTTATTTTCTTGTTGGATTTTTTTTTCCGGTTATTTTTTTGCTTCTGTTTTCCCTTGCTTCGCTTGATATTAGTTGTTGTTTGTAGTTTGCATTAATCTCCAGGGATCTGTTGCTGGAATTTGTTGAGATTAGTGGCTGTTCTATTGGAGTTTTCTCCCCATATAAATAGTTTCTTTCCCTCTTCTATTTCATTCTCTTTCTTTTCTCTTACTTTTTTTTCCTTTTCCCAATTTCATTTTTGCACTCCTTTTTTTTCTTTTTCTCTTCTTTCTTCTTTATCCTCTAATTCTCTTTGCTCTGTTGGTCACCTTTATTTGGGGTTATTAGTATCGTGAATACAATTGGGTTCAGTGCCTTGTGTGTTGTGCCTTGTTGTGTTGTATTTTGTGCCTTTAAATCAATGCAGCAGAGAGGGAACTACATAACCAAACACCTGGAGAAGAGTGATCATGGGGAGACAAAGAAACAGCCCACATATGAAAGAAAAACAGGCATCACCAAAAAGGAAGTAAACGAAATGGAGGCAATGGAGGCAAGCAACCTGTAAGAGAAAAAATTCAGAGAAATGGTCATAAGGTGGATGAAAAGAATGGAAGACAAATTCAACAATATGTGTAAGTACTAAGAGGAAATGAAGAAAAACCAAGAAGAAATGAAAAATGACATCACTGCTATAAAGAATTCAATAGAAAGCATCAACAGTAGACTAGAAGAAGCAGAGGACTGCATGAGTGAGCTAGAAGACAAAGTAGGAAAAATACCCAAACAGAGCAGCTTCTAGAAGAAAAAATTAAAAAGCAGGAGTAGAGCCTAAGAGAACTTTGGGACAACACGAAACAAAACAACATCCACATAATAGGGGTGCCAAAAGGAAAGGAAACTGAGCAAGGAATAGAAAACCTGTTTGAAGAAATAATGACAGAAAACTTCCCTGATATAGGGAAGAAAAAACTCACACAAATCCAAGAAGCTCACAGAGTCCCAAACAAAATGAACCCCAAAATACCGATGCCACCGCACATTATAATTAAATTGGCAAACACAAACGACAAAGCAAGAATCTTAAAAGCGGCCAGAGAGAGACAGAAAGTTACTTACAAAGGATCCCCCATCAGACTAGCAACGGATTTCTCAACAGAAACACATCAGGCAAGAAGGGAATGGAATGGAATATACAAAGTCATGCAAAGGAAGGGTCTGAATCCAAGAATACTGTACCCAGCAAGGCTATCAATCAAAATTGAGGGTGAAATCAAGAGCGTCACAGACAAAAAAGGACTATGGGAGTTTATTACCACCAAACCAGCAATGCAAGAAATGCTAAAGGGTCTACTGTAAAAAGGAAAAAAAAAAAAAGGAAACAAAAAGGAACACAGGAGTAAAGAATAAAAATGGCAACAAACAAGTATCTATCAATAATAACTTTAAATGTAAATGGATTAAATGCCCCAATCAAAAGACATAGGGTAACTGAGTGGATAAGAAAACATGACCCATGTATCTGCTGTCTACAGGAAACCCACCTCAGAAAAGAAGACACACATAGACTGATGGTGAAAGGATGGAAAAAGGTTTTTCAGGCGAATGGAAATGAAAAAAAGCTGGGGTAGCAATACTTATATCTGACAAATTAGATCTAAAAGTGAAGGACATAAAACGAGATAAGGAAGGCCACTTCATAATACTAAAGGGAGCAATCCAACAAGAAGAAATAACTCTGGTAAACATATATTCACCCAATATAGGAGGACCCAAATACATAAGAAAACTTCTGGAGGAGATCAAGGGAGAGATTGACAGCAATATAATCATAGTAGGGGACTTTAACACCCCATTATCACCATTGGAAAAATCCTCTAAACAAAAAATCAGCAAAGAAACATCAATCCTAAATGACTCACTAGATCAGATGGAATTAATTGACATCTTCAGAACATTTCTTTTTATTTTTTTTTAATATATTTTATTGATTTTTTACAGAGAGGAAGGGAGAGAGATACAGAGTTAGAAACATCGATGAGAGAGAAACATCGATCAGCCGCCTCCTGCACATCTCCTACTGGAGATATGCCCGCAACCCAGGTATATGCCCTTGACCTGAATCGAACCTGGGACCTTTCAGTCTGCAGGCCGACGCTCTATCCACTGAGCCAAACCGGTTTCGGCATCTTCAGAACATTTCACCCAAAAGCCACAGAATATACATTCTTCTCAAGTGCACATGGGTCATTTTCAAAGATAGATCATATATTGGGTCACAGACAAAGTCTCTTCAAATTCAAGAAGATAGAAATCATATCAAGCATCTTCTCAGATCACAATGGCATAAAACTGGAAATGAACTATAATAAAAACAATCCAAAAAAATCAAACACATGGAGACTAAATAGCATGCTATTAAATAATGAGTGGGTTACCAGAGAGATCAAAGAAGAAATAAAAAAACATCATGGCAACAAACGACAATGAAAACACAACAATGCAAAACCTATGGGACACAGTGAAAGCAGTCCTGAGAGGGAAGTTCATTACAAGCCTAATGCAAAAAACAAGAAACAATTATAATAAATTACCTAACCCTACAACTCAAAGAGTTAGAAAGAGAGCAACAAGAAAAGCCCAGTGTAAGCAGAAAGAAGGAAATAATAAAAATCAGAGTGGAGATAAATGACATAGAGACCAAAAAAACCCAACAATACAAAAGATCAACAAAATCAAGAGCTTGTTCTTTGAAAGGATAAACAAGACTGATGAGCCTCTAGCCAGGCTCAATAAGAAACAAAGAAAGAGGACCCAAATAAACAAAATCAGAAATGAAAGAGGAGAAATAACAACAGACCCAACAGAAATACAAAGGATTGTTAAAAAATACTATGAACAACTCTACTCCAACAAACTAGACAACCTGGAGGAAATGGACATATTCCTAGAAAAATACAACCTTCCAAAACTTAATCAGGAAGAATCTAAAAATCTCAATAGGCTGATAACTATGGAAGAAATTGAAGCAGTAATCAAAAAGCTTCCAGCAAACAAAAGCCCAGGACCAGACGGCTTCACAGGGGAGTTTTACCAAATATTCAAGGAAGAACTAAAACCTATCCTCCTCAGTCAATCCCTAAAAATTCAAGAGGAAGGAACACTTCCAAGCTCATTCAATGAAACCAGCATCACCCTAATACCAAAAACCAGATAAAGACAACACAATGAAAGAGAATTACAGGCCAATATCCCTCATGGACATAGATGCCAAAATCCTCAACAAAATTCTAGCAAATCGGATCCAGCCATGACCAAGTAGGATTTATCCCAGGGATGCAAGGATGGTACAATATCCGCAAATCAATAAACGTAATACATCACATAAACAAATTGAGAGATAAAAACCACATGGTCATATCAATTGATGCAGAAAAGGCATTTGACAAAATCCAACACCCTTTCTTTATAAAAACTCTCAGCAAGGTAGGAATAGAAGGATCATACCTTAACATAATAAAAGCCATATATGAGAAACCCACAGCCAACATCATAATCAATGGGCAAAAACTAAAACTATTTCCCCTAAGAACAGGAACAAGACAGGGATGCCCACTTTGACCACTCCTGTTCGACATAGTACTGGAAGTGCTAGCCATTGCGATCAGACAAGAAGAAGAAATAAAAGGCATCCAAATTGGAAAAGAAGAAGTAAAACTGTCCTTATTTTCAGATGACAAGATACTGTACATAGGGAGCCCTAAAGACTCCTTAAAAATTTTTTTAGACTTAATAAATGAATTCAGCAATGTAGCAGGATACAAAATTAATGCCAAGAAATCTATGGCATTTCTTTACACCAATAGTGAACTTACAGAAAGTGAGATTAAAAAAGCAATCCCATTTACAATCACACCAAAAGAATTAAGATACCTAGAAATAAACTTAACTAAGGAGGTAAAAGACTTATATGCGAAAAACTACAGGACACTGAAAAAAGAGATAGAGGAAGACATAAACAGATGGAAGAACATACCGTGTTCATGGATTGGTAGAATCAGCATCATCAAAATGTCCATACTACCTAAAGCAATCTATAGATTCAATGCAATCTCCTTAAATTACCAAGGGCATATTTCACAGATCTAGAATGAACATTCCAAAAATTCATCTGGAATAAGAAAAGACCTCGAATAGCTGCAGCAATCCTGAGAAAGAAGAACAAAGTAGGTGGGATCTCAATACCAGATATCAAGCTGTATTACAAAGCCACTGTTCTTAAAGCAGCTTGGTACTGGCACAAGAACAGACATATAGATCAATGGAATAGAATAGAGAACCCAGAAATCAACCCAAACCACTATGCCCAATTAATATTTGACAAAGGAGGCAAGAGCATACAATGGAGTCAAGGCAGTCTCTTCAACAAATGATGTTGGGAAAATTGGACAGATATGTGCAAAAAGATCAAACTAAACCACCAACTTACACCATACACAAAAATAAACTCAAAATGGATAAAAGACTTAAACGTAAGATGGGAAACCATGAAAATACTAGAGGAATCCACAGGCAGCGAAATCGCAAACATATGCCAAAGGAATTTCTTCTCTGATACTGCTCCTAGGGCAATGGAAAATAAAGAGAAAATAAACAAATGGGACTACATCAAAATAAAAACCTTTTGCACAGCAAAGGAAGCCATCAACAAAACAGCAAGAAAGCCCACTGCATGGGAGAACATATTTGCCAATGATATCACTAATAAGGGTTTAATCTCCAACATTTACAGGGAACTCATGCAACTTAACAATAGGAAGGTAAACAATCCAATCAAAAAATGGGCAATGGACCTAGATAGATACTTTTTGAAAGAGGACATATGGAAGGCGGAAAGACATATGAAAACATGCTCAAAGTTACTAATTATACGAGAGATGCAAATCAAAACGACAATGTGGTATCATCTCACACCTGCCAGAATGGCTATCATCAACAAATCAACAAACAACAAGTGTTGGAGAGGATGTGGAGAAAAAAGAACCCTTCTGCACTGCTGGTGGGAATGCAGATTGCTGCAGCCACAATGGAGAACAGTATGGAGTTTCCCCAAAAAACTAAAAATGGAACTCCCATTTGACCCAGTGATCCCACTTCTGGGAATATATCCCAAGAAGCCAGAAACACCAATCAGAAAGGATAAATGCATCCCTATGTTCATAGCAGCTCAATTCACCATAGCTAAGATTTGGAAACAGCCTAAGTGCCCATCAGCAGATGAGTAGATTAAAAAACTGTGGTACATCTACACAATGGAATACTACATGCAACAACATGGATGGAACTGGAGAGCATTATGCTAAGTGAAATAAGCCAGTCAGAGAAGGGTAAATACCACATGATCTCACTCATTTTTGGAATATAGAGAAAAACATAGACTGATGAACAGGGACAGATCCAAAGAAACAGTGATCAGACTATCAATCCCCAGAGGGAAAGTAGGGGAGGGAGGGGGTAAGGGGAAGAGATCAACTAAAAGACTTGTATGCATGCATATAAGCCAAACAAATGGACACTGACAACAGGGGGATGAGATCATGAGTGGGGGGGTGGGAGGTTGGGGGTTAATGGGGGGATGAGGACACATTTGTAATACCCTAACCAATAAAGAAATTAAAGATAAAATAAATGTTAGTAGTCTTTTTCTTTGACCCACCTATCTGATTGTGCATTTTGTAAGTAGCTCAACATTCATTATTAACATGCTCATCAGGGATAGTTGTTAAAATTACTTGCTGTATGAACTGAGGCAGTCAGTTGGCTATCACTGAATAAAAATTTATAAGATGAAATGTTTATTTTCTACATAAAATAGTACAGAACGTTCTGATAAAACTCAAGCTCAATTGGGAGTTAATTCATGAAAACAAAGCCCATTTTTTTCAATATTTTTTTCATATCAGTCAGATTTTGCTAAGTTAGTCAATGGTAACCAATACCCTACAAATACCAGTAGCTTCCAACAATAAAAGTTTATTTTTCATTCATCTTTCATAGCCTTTACAGGTCAAGTGCGGTTCTATTCTATATCCTCTTCATTCTGAGAACAAAGTTTAAGGAGTAGTCCCTTTCTGAGACAAGCCAGTCTCAGGACAGAGGGAAAAGTGAATAGAAGAGCTACACGCCCCATAGTAGCTCTGAAAGCTTCTGCTCAGAAGTGGCACATGACACGTTAGCTCATATTTCATTGGCCAAATCAAGTTACTTGAAAGTCTGATGTCAATGAGATGAGAAGTATAATTTTCCTGCAAGGATTACCCAATAGTGAGGTTTGGGGACTAGGGGCAGCAAATATTTTAACAATACTATTTAGCACATATGGTCTCTCAAGTACAAAGCTTTTATTTGAGATAACCTGATGTAAGACAGCTATAGCTTGAATGAAATGGTATAACTGATATGCAATTTAATAATTTCTGGGTTCTTTTAGGTCTATCGCTCTAGTATGTTACCAAAATCTCTTTTTCAGTCTTAGTATCTTAAATGGCTATCTTCTCTGCAGAAATGCCTCCCTTCAGTTATGATGGCATGTTATATCCAACAGTTCTTTAAAAAGTCTAGACAAGAATGGCCTATTTGTGAGCAGTGTTTCTGTGTCTTTTGTAGAGTTATAGTAGAAAATATTGTCCACTGTACTTCTTGGTGCTTCTTACACAGGGACACATGATATCATCCGATTTTTTTTCTGTAGAAATAAACTTGTTTCTGTAGGCCAATGTGTGTGCTTTCTTCAGACAATGATGAAATAAAAGATCCATGGTGCTTCCCTTTTTGGATTTTCATTGCCAGGAATCTTGGTATCCAATTCAGTGCCAAACTGAAGTCATTGACTTGATTCAGCTGTCTGGTAGAATTTTCTCTTTCTGCTGACTTTAAATAGTTCTTGTTCCAGTTAATCCCCTGATTGTCCAGATTTGCATTCTCTGAAACTTCTAATCTGTCTCAGATGTTTTGGGAAATAGTCCAAATACTAAATCCTGAAAGAATAAAAATGTGAACCATAATTATAAACTAAGAAGAAAATATTCCAGTTCTTACTACCATTTATCTACAGAGAGATGGGCCATATTATGATAAACTTTTTAATTTGTTTGTTTCATATGACTTTAATTAAGGAGGGGGGGTCCTGTTTTCACTCCTCAATAGATTTAATGTATTTTTCATATGCTTCTTCACTCATTAGTTCATCTAGTTCTGAAGGGTTACTTACTCGGTGTCATCTTGATCATCCAACTATCTTCATAACAAGATTTGTTGATAAGTCCTGGATTTTCTGCAAGTGCTTCCTTAATTTCAGTAACTTCTTATAGAGGAGAATAGAGTTCACTAGCAGCTTTAACACTTTCCAAAACAACAAACTTGTCTGTTCAATTTTGTCCTAATTTCAGGCTGACTATATTAAACAACATCTCACAAACCTACCTGTGCAAAATATAGCTGATTCTCACTGCTCCAATACCATTTTCTGTTGTTATCCTTTCATGATTCCCTGTGAATTTTCCCACTGAGAGTAGATTGGAGCTAGTGCCCAGGGAAGGTGCCAGCCCTCCCGCCCTGGGACTCATGTGAGCAGGACCACCACTTGCTCTGCACCACTCTGAGAGATATGTTTGCAGGATTGGGTTGTGTGTTTATGACCAACCTTAAATTCACTGTGAAAACCATTATCTCTTAGGCCCCAAAGTGCAAAACAATAAATAAAAATTATATTTATGTATCATAGAGGGTTCTTTTTAAATGCTTTGCTGTGTTGAATTCCCCAGCTAGAATGTGAACCTGATGAAGACAAGCTTCATGTCATATTTGTATTTCTAGCATCTGCTGTGTAGCCCCAAAGGTAAAGAAGCATTTCCTGCATGTAGAGCACTTGCTTTGTGGTGGAACTCAGTAGGTTAAATAACTTTCCTCAGGTTACAGAGCTAGGAAGAGGCAGAGATGGAATTAGAACCAAGTGCTATATGATTTCAAAATCTGTGCCCTTTGCATTATACAAGATTTCACAAAGTAAAGTAACATTTAAAATTGGTGAACCATGAGATGTTTTGGAGTGGTAATGTAGGAATCTTTTAAATTTGAAAGGTATGCATTTATTTTCATGCTTATCAAGATATAATTAGCATAGAATATCTCTGATTTTATCAGTATTATGATCTAAGATGAAGCACAATTTATTTATATAAAAATGTGGGTCAATTACAAGAATAGTGTTATCTATATATACTAGAGGCCCAGTGCACAAAATTCGTGCATGGTGGGGTGGTCCCTCAGCCCAGCCTGCAATGATGCAAGCGTTCTGTGCCCGGCCTGGCCAGAGGCCCTCTGCGGCTGGGTATGAAATGCTTGCCTTGTTTCTGGGGCGACGAGGCAACCGTTTTCCCCAGCACCCAGCTGCTCCATGCCCACTGCCCAGAGGCCCTCCACAGCCAGGGTGGAATGCTTGCCTCATTGCCGCAGCAATGAAGCAAGCATTTCGCCAGGCTGCTCATGCTGCCCACTCTCAGCAGCTGCCCCCACAGGACTGGGGGACTCTGGCAGGGCTGAGAGGACTGGGTGCTGCCATCTTGTGGCTATGGGTGCCACCATCTTTGTGACAGAGTGATGGTTAATTTGCATATTGCCATTTTATTAGATAAGGTAAAGAGATAATATGCAAATTAGGCCAGGGCACCATAATGGTCATGACCAGCTCAGTAGGAAGGGCTGGGTGCAGGCCTGGATCTGGAAAGAACAACATGCAGGGGGGCAGGAGCAGAGACAAAAACCTGCAGGGTGGCCACCTCCCAGAAGATAAGCTTTGCTATTACAAGAGCAACAAGAAAAAATTCAGGTGCAAGAATAAGAAGCATATTGCATCCACTCTAAGTTGCTGCTAAAGAAAAAGAATGGTATATATACTATGAAAATACTTAATACAGATTGTAAAGAGATTTGTTCAAAGAGGATTTCTTAGAGTAGGTGGTATTTCAGTTAATTGTTTTTTTTAATGTGAAGAGGTTATCTAGATAAGAAAAAGGTGTAGAGGTCCCGAATTGCAGAGGGTGCAGGTGGGCTGAGGGACCCCCCTGCCCTGTGCATGAATTTCATGCCCCGGGCCCGGGCCTCTAGTTTAAGCAATAAAATGGTTGGTATAACGGGTATGGTAAGTAGCCGGTGTCTTAGGAATGACCGATGTCTGGGAAACAGTATGTTACGCCCTGCTTCTTAACTGTTATCTCAGTCCAATTGTCACATTTACCATATGACATTTATGTCATGATACAACATATTTAATCTAAGATATGTTGAACCTCTCCTACATGCCAGACACTTAGGTGAGTACTGAGAGTACAAAGATTAATAGATTTCTTGTTTCCACTCATTAAACTTTCAGTAAGCACCTGAAAGACACCTGAAAACAGCCATATCTATTGTGGATGGATTTTTTTTAAGCTACAAACACTTTTGCCTATTGATTCTAATAATGTATTTTAAAATTCTTTCCATTATAAGTTTGGTTTATCTTGTATTGTGTGGAAGCTTTCTTTTTCCCTTTAAAATAGCAATTTTGATGTAAGTTAATTGACTGTGCTGTGCACACAAAGTTCAATTATCATCTCTGATTAAATGGAGTGTTGCCTCTTTGCATTTGTGATACCGGCTTGAAAAACCAAGCCAGAAACCCAAATATCAGGTGAATATGTTCCAATAAGTAGAAAATATAAGAAGTTACTTCAGCTTTCTCTTAGTAAACTTTATGTCAGGGTCTTGGTGACTAAAATCATAGGCATTTAGAATGTCTGGAAGGGGGAAAAAACTTATTGTGGTAAAACTAGAGGCCTGGTGCATGAAAATTCATGCACTGGAGGGGGGGTCCCTCAGCCTAGCCTGCCCCCTCTCACAGTCCAGGAGCCCTCAGGGGCAGGAGGCGACCCAGCGATCACAGGAAGACAATGCCCCATCACACCTCTGCTGCTGCCACTGCCAGCAGCACAAGCCTCAGCCAACCCTGGTTACCTGAGCCTCAGTCTGCCCTGGGTGGCTAGGAAGCTGCCATCTGAGGCTTGCCTGCACCTCGAGCCAGCCCTGGGTGGCTGGGCAGCTGACATCTGAGGCTTGACTATGACTCGGGCTAGCCCTGGGCAGACTAAGGGACTCCGGATGCAGGTGTGTGTAGTGGCTGGGTCCGCCTATGGGTGGTCCCGGCCTTGCTGTGCACCTGCTGCCCTGGTGGGGTTGAAGGGGCTGGGTGCCACCATCTTGTGGCCATGGGCGCTGACATCTTTAAGGGTGTGGCAGTCAATTAGCATATTCCCTCCTTATTGGTGGTGGGCGCCACCATCTTTGAGGGCAGGGCAGTCAATTAACATATTTCCCCCTTCTTGGCTGTGGGCGCCACCATATTTGAGGGCATGGCAACAATTAGCATATTCCCTCCTTATTGGCTGTGGGTGCCACCATCTTTGTGATGGCATGAAGGTCAATTAGCATATTCCCTCTTTATTAGATAGGATAGCATAGACTTTGCTTCTCTGAAATAGTTTTGAGTTTTTTCCTCATTTAAAACAATGTGATTTTCTGTGCTTATAATACCTACTGAAAATTAAGGGAAGCACTGCAATTGGCAGTTCATTAAGTGTTGATTACCTAAGTATTTCTGGATGAAGCGTCATTTGAATTTTTTTCCGAAAGCAAAACTGACAGTTTTTCTCCATCATTTTTGTTATTATTTTCTCAATTATGTGTTTGTAAAGAGCATAATTATTCTTAGTTATTCTAATTAGCATTTATTTTCATATTTTAACAATCTTAGGTCTAAAAACGTTTTGCAAAAGAAGCAATAGTGAAATCTATGTACTGTTAGCTGGAATAGCACTTTGAATATTTTAGTTAAATTTTCTATAGCCAGTTTTCAGTATCACCACATTGTTTTTTCTATTATGTTTTAATCTAAAGATACATTATATGAATTAATTTAGTTTTACCTGGAGAACACTTCAAATAAGGCTATAGCTCTGTTAGTGATAGATCCAGATAGAAAACAATTGAGGAATGATGGGACCCATGATGGTTGAATCTTGGGCTAACACCAATTACTACCACAGCTTCCCCAGAAGAATAGATATTTAGGACTGGAGGGGGATGGAGGGAGAGTGACTAGTATTTCAAACAGATAATGTAGTTTAAGTAACCTAGGTATATAAGTTTGGGTCCAATTAAGAGATATAAACCACACTGATTTGGGAACTGAGAGACAATCAATCAATACTGGCACATTGTTTTTTCTTTCACCACCTTTGTGGTGTTTTGTCCCTCTGCTTCATCCCTTATCCTCTAATCCCAGTATATTTTTAATATATCAGCCAAGATGAATCTATTAACAGAGAAATTAACATGGAAATTAGCTCATGTCACTCCTCTGTAAAATCTTCAAGTGGCTCATATTTTTCTCAGAGAAGAAGCTAAAGTTCTAAATCTAGTAATAATCAGTGCCCCCCCTTTACCTCTCTGACCTCACCTTCTACTACTCTTCCCCTCTCTCATGTGACACTTCAGTCACATGCCATGCCACCCCTTGTTGGAGGCTAATTTCAGAAGGTCATAAATGCAAGAAGTTCATCAAAAGGTTGGTGGACCTTGAGCCTTCAGCAAGGGCTGAAAGATACATATTATTGCCTACTGGAATAGCCTAAAGCATTTTCCCAAACCTGAAAAAGATGCATAAATGATTGCTTGCTGCCAGACAGCTGAGGGCATTTTAATCTACATGTTATTGCCTCCTGCTGGCCAAACACCTGAACAACTGAAAGTAGTTCCCCCAAACTGATAATGCCTACTGTATACCAAACCTTGCCTTTGATATGTATATCTACTTTGCTATAGGACAAAATGTGGGAATAAAAAGAGCCCTGGGTCCAGAGATAGGGAGAACTTAGCTACTACAGCTAAGCTTCCTCTGGCTCCCCCCATGGATTACAAATTTATATTATATTTCTAGTCTCTTTATTAATTTACATGCAGAGCCTTCTCCCTGATTCAAACCTTGGCACTTGGTGTTCCCTCTTGCTAGAGTGCTCTTCCTTGCCATAGCTCATGGAGTGCTCCTTTACTTTCTTTACTCAAATGCCACCTTCTTAGTGAGGCTTTTCCTGGAAACTATCTTATGTTGCAGCTTGCTCTTAACTCTTCATGTCCCTCTTGTATGCTTGTGTGTTTTTTCCCCTACTCCACACCTGGACTTCTATATAACCATAATCAGCCATACCAGGGTTAATACTGGTATCTATTTTATAGCAATATTATAAAGATTATCTTATCTAATAAAGAGGTAATATGCAAATTGACCATCACTCTAACACACAAGCTGGCTGCCACAATGTGGTCAAAGATGGCCACCCCCATGTGGAAACAAGATGGCCACAACAAGATGGCCAGCAGGGGAGGGCAGTTGGGAGGGACCAGGCTGGCAGAGGAGGGCAGTTAGGGGCAATCAGGCAGGCAGGGGAGCAGTTAGGCATCAATCACACTGGCAGGGGAGTGGTTAGGGGGTGATCAGGCTGGTAGGCAGAAGCAGTTAGGAGCAATCAGGCAGGCAGGCAGGTGAGCGGTTGGGAGCCAGCAGTCCTGGATTGTTAGAGAGATGTCCAACTGGGATCGGGCTTAAATGGGCAGTCGGACATCCCTCGAGGGGTCCCAGATTGGAGAGGGTGCAGCTGGGCTGAGGGACACACACACCCCATGCACAAATTTCATGCACCAGGCCTCTAATATATATGAAAGATTATTTTTCTATCAATCATCTATTATCTATCTATCTATCTATCTATCTATCTATCTATCTATCTATCTATCTCATATCATCTATTGTGTAGGCCCTGATGAATGGGGGACTCAAGAAATATTATCTACATATAACCAACAAGACCTAGAAAGGATGATCTATGAAAAATTACGTGTGATCTTTGGCAATCCCTTTTTGCTTAAAGGATAGCCTCATCCTACATTGAAATTTGGCCACATGGATACCATTTCTCACACTCAAATATAAACTCTCAAAACCTTAACTTTATGATGTCAAGAAGAGGCAAGTAAGACAGACATAAGGAAAAACATACCAAAGGCAATACAGGATATGGCTCTCTGGCTAGACATTGCCAAAGAGGACACACCAATAGGAATTGGCCAGGATATAATGTCATTATGTTCTAACTACTGGGCTTGGCAAAATAGTATACATAAGTTCTGACAGTATCTATACTAATAAAAGGGTAATATATTAATTAGACTGGGAGATCTTCCGGGAGACCTTCTGGACAAAGCCATGGTGGCGAGGCTGAGGCAGAGGCAGTTAGGGGCTATCAGGCCAGGACAGGAGGGCAGTTAGGGGTGATCAGGCTGGCAGTGAGGGGCAGTTGGGGGCAAGCAGGCCAATAGGGGGGCACAGTTAGGGGCGAGCAGGCCAGTGGGGGGGCAGTTGGGGGCCATGAGACAAGCCAGGAAGGGCAGTTGGGGGCCATGAGGCCATATGGGGAGGGCAGTTGGGGGCCATGAGGTTGGCAGGGGGGAAGTTGGGGGCAAGCAGGCCAGCAGGGGGGCAGCTGTGACACAAGTAACTGGGCAAACCACCATAAAATAGGAATGCTATATCAGGGAAGGTGTGTCTTTCCCTCTTCCTCACTGCAGAACCCACAAGTCTGACATAAGGAACAAAGTGATTCTATTACAATAAGCAACTCAAGAGAAATGCCCAAGGGGTAAATGTAACCAATTTTTTTTCTTAAATAGGATATGAGTTCTTTACCTTCCTTCTTGGAAAATTCCTTCTCATCTATTAGAACCAAGCCTAAATAGCCTCCACAAAGAAAGCCTTGCTAACTTCTCTGGTAATAGTCATACACTCCTCTGGGGTGCCTTCTTTTACCAGACACTATGTGAGGCAGAGATGTAAATACAAGACCTTTACTCTCAAAGATCTTACAGTAAAGAAAGGAAGATAGACACATGAACTTAAAGCCCAAAATATTATACTGAGATGCTGCTCTAATGGAAATATCTACAAAATCTTATCTAATAAAGAGGGAATATGCAAATTGACCATTATGGCTGTGCCCACAGTGGAGGCAGGGATTCCGTAACACAAGATGGTTGCACCCACAGTGAAGGCCAAGTTCCCATAAGGAGCCTTAATGGGCTTGACAGGGGACCTCAGGCTGTGTGCCCCTACCCCGGCACCAGGCTGGGGGACCTCAGATTTCACCCCCCTGCCTGGCAGAGCTTGATGGGGGACCTCAGGCTGCACCCCCTGACCAGTAGAGATTGATGGGGGACATCAAGCCACATCAAGCTCTGCCAGGCAGGGGACCTGAGGTCACAACCCCCATCTGGTGGGGCTTGACGGGGACCTCAAGGTGTGCCCACTGCCCCAGCCTGAGCCGGGGGACCTCAGGCTGCACACCCTGTCCCGGGCCAGGGGACCTGAGGCTGCACCTCCCTCCTGGTGGGGCTTCATGGGTGACCTCAGGCCATGCCCCCTGGCCCAGGCCAGGGAACCTCAAGGCACACCCCCTGGCCCAGGCCGGGGGACTTCAGGCCATGCCTCCTGCCCTGGCACTGGGCCAGGAGACATGAGGCCATGCACCCCACCTGGCTGGGCTTGATGGGGGTGGGGCCGGGTCTGGGTCTTGCACGATTTTGAGGCTCACGTGGGTGGGCGGGGACTTGTCTCTGGTTCCCATGGCGTGCCCCAGACTCTGACAGGAGGAATATTTTCATATACATTTTCTTTCATCTCTGACACTTCTATTATAGAGAAAGGGCAAATAGCAATATTAAAATATTTCCTCTAATTAATTCACCTTTAATGTGAACAAATTTTGTGCACCGGGTCACTAGTATAATAATAAAACAGTATCTTAGTCTGCCTGGGAAAATTACAGAAGGCTTTTGTGGGATGATAAAACTAACTCTTGATCTTAAGCAAACAAAAATAATGTATTGAAATATTTCAAAATGTATCTCAAAGATTCCAAGGACAAGGAATATCTTCTCTTATGGAGCTTGCATTCCAGATGGAAAGACAAACAGAATGAATATACTATATAGTGCCTTAGAAGGTATTAAGTGCCATGGAGAAAAGTAAATCAGTAAAGGGGGATAGCAGGACTGAGGAGTTACAATGTTAAATAAGATGGTCAAGGAAGTTTCCACTGAGAAGGCTGAGACAGAATTATAAGAATATCTGAAGGAAGGTTCCAGGCAAAGGTAAAACAACAGAGAAGTGCTTGAGGCAGGAGTGTGTTTGGTATTTTTGAGGGACAGTGTAAAGGCTCATGGTCAGAGAGGTAAACAGAGTGGCTAACTTATGAATAGACTTGCAGGCCATTGGGATGATTTTGTCTTTTATCCTAAATGGAAAGCTATCAGAGGGTAACTGTTAATACTTACCTTGTTAAATGAAAAGTTTATGATTTTTATGTTCAATTGTGCATATTTATTAGAGCTTCAAAGATAAAGTGTGTACATTTGTAAGTAAACAGAGTGTGAGGGACACAATAAAAGTACTTCTGCCTTAGCTAGATCTGCACTCATTTCCCAATCTCTCGTCTTTTACTTAGCATTTCCTTGCTTTGTAGCAATAGTTACTGCTTGTCCATTACTGCTCTGGTTCATGCCCTCCTTATCTCTTTTACACCATGGAAAAAATCTCATAGGACTTTTAGCCTGCCTCTTCTACCACTCAGCTCTCTACTTCATAGGACTGGAAGAGTGGATTTTGTCAACTACTGTACTGTGCATAGCCACTCACCCCAGCTCCAAGTCATTCCATCAGCTAAAATTGGTACTTGCAATGAACCATAAAATGCATTCACCATTGCCTGATGCCTAAGAAGGGTTGCCTTAAAACTGCCTTTCAAAAAATGTACCTGGAGTCTATTATCTTAATTCTCCATAGAAATATATTCATTATAATTTAATGTTATTTTTAATATTTTTATAGAGTTCTGGCTAAGAAAAATCCATGTAAAGAAAACATTCATGTTTTTTATCAAAGTGTACTCATAGAGTTTGTCTAAAATAATGCTCAGTATTCTTTATAGAAGCATGTACTATATACTTTATATACATAAAGTAAGTCCATGTATCTTAGTTTGAGGAGTTAAGACATTGGCACAGTGATTCTCAAAGTGTGTTGCCTGGGCCGGTATCATTAGTAGCACTTTGCAACTTAAGAATGCACATTCTCAGGCTCCACCCCAGGCCTACTGAAACAGAAACTCTGGGGTTAGAACACAGAAATCTGTGTTTTGACAAGCCCGCGGGGGATTCTGATGTGTGCTAATGTTTAAGAGCCACTGCTTCAGCAGATGCCTCAGGCTCTAGGAAAAATGATGGGAGTTGGCATGCCAGCATTTTCTCCTGGATACATTCCTTTTCCAGCTGCCCAGTGCTCTTGTGTTTATCTTTTCTCACTCCATTCCCACCACATCATGCCATGTTCTTTGCCCAACTGTACTCCTTTCCTTCCCTAGTACACATCAAATTCCTTCCTGCCTTAGAACCTTTACTCTAGTTGTTCTCCCTTCTTGCGGCACTCTTCACCATGGCCTTCAAGTGATTGACACGATCTTGTCATTCAGATTTCAGTTTATGTGATAGCTGTTCAGATATACCATCTGTGAACAGCTAATTTTTAAAAATGCATCCAACCAGTCATTCCATAATGTTACTTTATTTCTCTCCATAACACTTATCACCATTTTCTGCTCTACAAATTTGTTTGCTTGTCTGTCTCCCCCACTGGAAGGTAAGCTCCATGTGAATAAGAATTTGTCTGTTTTGTTTACATTTGTATCCCACATACCTATAATTATTGCCTGACATATAGTAGTAGCTCAGCACATGCTTGGTAAATAAATAAATAATTAATTAAAAACATAACTTGGAGTCAGGAAAGTGGGAATTGATAAAGAAAAAAATAAACTGTTTGAGCAATTGTGACCACATTTCTTTAAAGGAGTTTGTGTCCAGAAGTGAGTGTGAACTGAGAGTCTGGACACTTAGTTGGTCTCAGTTTTCATTTGTTGCATATGAATTGAGGATGTGGCCATGCTTAATCCAATTTTTAGACAATATGACTTATTCTGGTGCTCAACCAACAAGAAAAACAGAAACCAAGAACAACAACAAAAATAATAAAACTATGTTCCAAATCTGGAGGGGAAAAAAAACAGTTGTGGTGGACTTATTTAGGGATGTATATAAGTCTTCAAGATGATAGTATCTTAAAAGATTTTCAAGTGTCTTTTTGACTATACTTAATTTTCACCTTAAACTGACTTTGTAACTTTTCTCTTGAGTAATATGTGACTTTTCTATAACTGTATTCTATGATCCTTTCAAGTAACCTTAAAAATTACATTTGTAAAATCCCCTTTCTTCCTTCCTTTCTTCTTTCATCCCCTTCTTGTCTTCCTCCTTTGTCAAAAAGCAATTATGCAAACTTGAACATAATGGGAAGGTACTCCAGTAGTAGCTGAGGCTCATTCAAGGAGAATGTGCAAGCTGTGCAGAGGCTTGGCAGGGATGGGAAATGTGATATGTACATGGAGATCAATCAAATGAATAAATATATTAAGTAAATATTTTAAGAAAATCAGTAAATATGGGGAAGCCAATGGGAGCCTTTTTTTTTTTTTACTGTTCAAGAAGGCAGTTAAAAATATGTAAAGAAGTAAAGTTAGACTGAATCTTAAGATGTTGGGTAGAAATTAGAGGTATTGATATGAATACATTGTATATTTAACATATACAGTGTAGAAATAAATATAAATGTAAATGTGTGTGCATATACTTTTATACATACACACACATACACTCATACATATATACACATATATCTTCCAACTCTGTTCATTGAGCAGTCCTGGGAGCAGTGATACCCTGATAGCAATAAACACACTTAGTGTCCAGATATTGATTTCTAAGTACCACACATTGTCAAATAAAAGGAGCAAAGGTGCCTTTGAGAAATAACTGCATCTAGGATTAGGGCAAGAAAAGAAACAGATGAACCTGGAACCTTTTATTGTTTCCAAAATAAGGAAGTTCTCTAAGAATGATGAGAATATGTTAAAAGGATACAATGATTAACTTAAAGAGGTTTATACTGTCCATATCCAAAACAGTATATATATATATATATACAGTATATATAAACAGTATATATATATATATATATATATATATATATATATATATATATATATATATACTAGAGGCCTGGTGCATGAAATTCGTGCATGGGGTGGGGGGGTGGAGGGGTCCTCAGCCCAGCCTGCAACAACACCAGCATCTCTTGCCCCGGCCTCCAGCCCAAGGCCCCTCTCCTCCCTCTGTGCAGCTGGAGCCACTCCCCTCCCTCCGTGTGGCTGGGGCCTGGATGCTGGGCTCATGTCGCCATGAGCCCAGCTTCCCTTGCCCCAGCCTCTGGCCTGAGGTCCCTCTCCTCCTCTCCCTCTGTGCAGCCAGGCCATGGATGCTGGGCTTGCGTTGCTGGGGCAATGCCGCCAGCGTCCTGCCCCAGCCACTATGGGTGCCACCATCTTTGTTGCTGAGTGACAGTTAATTTACATATTACTCTTTTATTAGATAGGATAGTAATGGGTTATAGCTCCTTAAAAATTAAAACCAATGGATCCATCCACATGTAAATAAATGAATAAATACATGAAGAAAAATATGAACCTCTGTCTTACAATAGAAGTTTAACTAATAAATGTAGAAGGGATGATAAAATTAGTACATAACCATTTGACAACCATCATAGAAATAATTAATTCAGGTAAGATATAACAACAGATGCTTAGACCAGTGGGTGAGAATAGGATGAGTGATAAGATTTCTCATAGTTCCAAAATATCTCCCCTAAAACTATTATTCCTTATGAAGAAGAACACAAAGTTACTGCATAGTAGAAAAACAGGGCAGATACAATTTTAATCAAGTGACAAGATTTAACACCACCTTAGACTGACAAATCAACATCATGTACCATCCAATAGGACAGAATGAGAACATAGCATCACTCTTGTGAATAGCTTGTATCTAATCATGAGGAAAACTTAGGCAAACTCATAATAAAGGACATTCTCCAAAATGACAGATGTAATCTTTAAAAAAGTCAAGATCATAAAAATCAAGGAAAATGCCAGGAATCCTTTCACATCAAAAGAGACTGGAAAGATATATCAACAAGGTGCAACCCATGATCCCAGATTGGATCCTTTTGCTAGAAAAAATATTATGGGGACAACTGGTAAAACTTAACTGGGGTCTCTCTGAAAAGGGTGCAATAGTCCACCCTTATTGGTGGTTTGGCTTTCCATAGTTTCAAGTAACCAAGGTCAACTATGGTCTGAAAATATTAAATGGAAAATTACACAAACAATTGATATGTTTTATATTTTGTGCTGTCCTGACTAGCGTGTTGAAATCTCATGCAGCCCAGATCCATCTGGCCTGCAATGTTAATCATCTCTTTGTCCAGCATATCCATTCATTAGTAGCTGGCCAGGTTATTCTTATTTTACTTACTAGTGATCCCAAAGCACAGTGTGTTGATGCTATCAGTTGGGATATGCCAATAGAAACTGCAAAGTTCTAAAGTGCTTGTTATATATCAACAGGTCAATAGTAGCCTACATCTTCACTTCATCTCATCACATAGGCATTGTATCATCTCATATCAGAAAAGAAGAAAGAGTAGAGTAAAATAAGATATTTTGAGACAGGAGAACACATTCACATAACTTTTATTACAGTATCTTATATAATAAAAGCCTAATATGTAAATTGTCCCCTCAAGTGGTTATTCGACCAAGAGTTCCACAGGGAGACCCAGAGTTTGACCACTCGCTATGGTGTGTGCTGACCACCAAGGAGTAGGGCGTAGCATGGCAGGTTTTGACAGTGCTGGCAGCAGGAGGCAATGGAGGCACTGCTGGCCCCAATGGGCCCTGAGGGCCCCGAGGAGAGCAGAACCATGGTGGCACAATGGAGCAGGCGAGCGGGCAGCCCCAGGCCAAGATGGGTGTGAGCGGGACTGATTGCCCTAACTGATCACCCTGCAGATGGTGACCAGCTGTGGCGGTGGGGGTGCAGGGCTGTCACCCAGCTCCCAGGCAATGAGGGAGCTATGTTGGGGGGCCCCAGCCCTGATTTATCACCCCTCAGTCAGGATGGTGGAGCAGGTGAGGGGGCAGTGCCAGGCCAAGATGGGTGCCAAGCAGGGCAGTGGGGGAGGGAGGCTGGGGTCGCAAGTTGGGGCTATGAGGCTGGGGGCATAAGCTGGGCCTGATCTCCACACTCCACCATGAGGGACCCCATCCATGCACGAATTCATACATGGGGCCTCTAGTTTTATCTAATAAGAGGAGATATGCAAATTGACCGCCATCCAGTAACAGTCAAGATGGCTGTGCCCACAGCAAAGGCCGAGTCCCAAAAAGAGCCTTAATTAGCAATTAGAAGGATCCTGAGGCTGCGTGACACTGGGCCAGGGCAGGGGACCTGAGGCTGCACCCCCAGCTTGACAGGGTACCTCAGGACACACCCCTACCATGGCACTGAGCAAGGGGACCTGAGGCCATGCCCCCCGCCTGGTGGGGCTTGACAGGGACCCCAGGCCATGCCCTCTGCCCAGCAGGGCTTGATGGGAGACCTCAGGGTGCACCTCCGCCCAGCCGGGCTTGATGGGGAACCTGAGGCCATGCCCCCTGGCCTCTGCGAGGGGAACTCAAGGTGTTCCCCCGACCTGGGCTGGGAAAACTCAGGCCATGCCCCCCGCCAGGCAGGGCTTGATAGGGGACCTGAGGCTGCACCTCCCACCTGGTGCGGCTTGATGAGAGACCTGAGGCTGTGCCCCCCACCCTATGGGGCTTGATGGGGGACCTGAGGCTGTGCCCCCAATCCTGTGGGGCTTGATGTGGGCCCTGAGGCTACACCTCCCACCCGGTGGGGCTTGACGGGGGACCTGAGGCTGCAACCCCCCCATCCAGCAGGGCTTGACAAGGGTGGGGATGGCTGGGTCTGGATCTGGCCCAATGGGGGTGGGGCCAGCTGGGTCTGGGTTTTGGGCGATTTTGAGGCACTGTGGGTGTGCGAGGACTTGACTCTGCATCTCGCAGTGCAGACTCTGACAGGAAGAAGATTTTCATATACATTTTACTAATTTTCTTTCATCTCTGACACTTCTATTATAGAGAAAGGGCAAATAGAAATATTAAAATATTTCCTCTATTTAATCCCCTTTTAATGTGCAGGAATTTCGTGCACTGGGCCACTAGTATTGTTATAATTGTTCTATTTTATTACGCTATTGCTAATTTCTTACTATGCCTAATTTATCATTTAAATTTTATCATACATATGTCTGTCTGTATGTATGGAAAAACATAGTATATATCTAGGATTCATTAGTATTGCAGTTTCATGGGTCTTGGAACAAATCTCCCAAGAAAAGAGGGGGACTGCTGTATATGGGAGTTCTTTATGACTTTTTCTTGTTACTTTTATGTGGGTTTGGCATTGTTCAAAATGCAAAGTTTTTTTAAAGGCTCTAAAATAATAAAGTATCTGATCTAATAAAAGCAAAACACGCAAATTGACCATACCTTCACTACACCTTAAGCCATGCCCACCAGCCAATCAGAGCGATTATATGCAAATTAACCCAACCAAGATGGCGGCCGGAAGCCACAGAGCTGGAATGAGCAGAGGCTTGGTTGTTCCAGTGATGGAGGAAGCCAAGCTTCCCAGCCAGCTCTGAGCTCCACTGAAGGCAACAAAGTTTCAATTATAGAAGATAAATAAATCCCCAAATTAAAAAAAAAAAGGAGAGGCTGGGAGCTTCCATTGCCAGGGGGCTTGGACAACCTGAAAACGGCCCTCAGCCCCTCACCCAGACTGGCCAGGCACCCCAGTGGGGACCCTCCCACCCTAAAGGGGGTGTGGCCACCCTGAAAACAGCCATTAACCCGGTCACCCCGGCAGGCCAAACCTCCATGGGGTGAGGGTCCCCACTGGGGGGGGGGTTTGAACAGCCTGCAAACAGCCACCAGCCCCTCACTCAGGCTGGCCAGGCACTGCAGTGGGGACCTGCACCCTAAAGGGGGTGCAGGCAGCCTGAAAATAGCCATCAGCCCCTCATCCAGGCTGGCCAGGCATCCAAGTGGGGACCCCCACCCTGAAGGGGGTGTGACAAGCTGCAAACAGCCATCAGCCCCTCACCCAGGCTGGCCAGGCACCCAAGCGGGACCCCCACCCTGATCCAGGACACCCTTCAGGGCAAACCAGCCAGCCCCCACCTGTGCACCAGGCCTCTATCCTATATAATAAAAGGGTAATATGCAAACTGACCCTAACAGCAGAACTACTGGGAATGACTGGTCACTATGACACACACTGACCACCAGGGGGCAGATGCTCAATGCAGGAGCTGCCCTCTGGTGGTCAGTGAGCTCCCACATGGAGGAGCTCTGCTTAGCCACAAGCCAGGCTGATGGCTGCCAGTACAGTGGTGGTGGTGGAAGCCTCTCCTGTCTCCTCAGCAGCGCTAAGGATGTCTGACTGCAGCTTAGGTCTGCTCCCCGCTGGCAAGTGGACATCCCCCGAGGGCTGCTGGGCTGCCAGAGGAATGTCTTATTGCCAGATTGCCAGCTTAGGTCCAATCCCCCAAGGAGCAGGCCTAAGTCAGCAGGTGGTCATCCCCTGAGGGGTCCCAGACTGCGAGAGGGTACAGGCCGGGCAGAGGCACCCCCCCCCCCGGAGTGCACAAATTTTTGTGCACCAGGCCTCTAGTATATATATAAAACACTGCTTAATTTTTATTTAGATCCAGGAATCATTTTTGAGCACTTATTGTATGCAAGTACTACAATTAGTACATCATGCTAATTATAATGATGGCTAGCATCTAACAATAGTTAATGTTATGTGACACATTAGAGTGATCATAGAACTAGACTCCATTGTTTATCTTCTCTCAGAGAACTCATTTCAGTGCTAACTGATGTCTAATATCTGAAAATAGTCGTTCCATTTGTTTTTTACTGAAGTTTTTAAATTCTTATTTAATTTTTTAGTTGTTTGATTTATTTTTGTCTAGCTTACTAGTTGTTTACTGTATGAAGGCAATTATGGGGCTATTATTCCATCAAGACCACAAGTAGAAATTCTGTGTAATTTTATTTTCTACAGTCATTTTGGAGAAATATTTGGCAGTTTCTCATAAAGTTAAACATACACTTAGCACAGGATCCAATTGTTCTACTTTTTAGATTTTTACCCTAGAGAAATCAAGGCATATGTTTATGCTAAGATTTGTACACAAATATTTATATCAGCTTTGTTGTAATAGCCAAAAATTGGAAATGCCTATAATGTCCATCAAAGAGGAATGCATAAAGGAATGACATACTGATATGTGCAACAACATAGATGAACCTCAAAACTATTATGCTGAGTGCAGAAGCCAGATACAAAAGAGTGTATATGAAATTTATATGGAATTTGAAAACAGACAACACTAACCTATAATGACAGAAAGCAGATCAATAGTTGTCTGGAGCTGTGGTGGGGAAAATTATTTTAAAGGAGCCAGAATGAACTTTTTAGAATAATGGAAATACTATTCTGTACCTTGATTGTGGTGGTGATTAATGTGTGTATATATTTGTCAAAACACATTTAACTGGGCAGTTAAAATAAGTGTATTTTATTTTATGTAAATTATACCTCAATAAAGTTTATTTATAAAGAGTAAATAGAGCCCTAGCCAGTTTTTCCCAATGGATAGAACACATCAGCATGCATACTGAAGGGTTCCAGTTTGATTGTGGTCAAGATCAAGGACACATATCTTGGTTGCATACTTGTTCCTGGCCCTGGTCGGGGCATGTGCTGGAGGCAACCAATGGATGTGTCTCTCTCACATTGATATTCCTCTCACTCTGTCTCTCCCCCTCCTTTCCACTCTCTCTAAAAATCAATGGGAAAATATTCTCAGGTGAGGATTTAAAAAAAAATAGTCCTCCAAATAAGAACAAATAAAATCACTGCCTAGGTAATCACCTAATTTAGAATTTAAGATTCAATTATCATTTGTTGAACTCTTGCTACACACAAGATATTATGATCACAATGATGGTTAAAATTTACTGAGTATTTACTGCATGCAGACACTGTGCTAATGATTTCCATGAATTTTCTCTTTCAACAAATATTTCTCAGTTGCTACTTTGTGAAAAGCCTTGTTTTACATACTGGAGCTACAATGGGCTCCTGCTTTCACATAGCTTACAACCAAATGGTGAGAGACAAACAACTTGGCAATGAAAAGGCAAAATAGGAAAGTGTTAGTCTGAACTCTCCGATTAGGACACTTTTATAGTTACTATCCATGCTTGTACATATGCCAGTACACATGTGCACACATACATGCACAAACATACCCACTGGCACATAAGTGTGTGCCAATCTGGGCTGGCTTCTTTTGCTGGTCTAAGATACTGCTGGTTACCCTTGAACATTCACATGCAGATTTGCCAAGTCTTATCAATTACTAGCACATATTCTTTGAGAGCCTCAGGAAAATATTCTGTGTATGTATAGCCATTACACCTAACTCTTTCACTCAATACTTTTGCTTCCTCTCCCAACAAACTGATTTTTCTACATGGAACCAAAACCTGTAGGCATTCTGTAGGACAAAAATAGTCAATGAAGGAAAAATACCACATGATCTCACTCATTCATGGATAATAGAGACCATTATAAACTTTTGAATAATAATAGATACAGAGGCAGAGCTGCCTCAAACAGATTGTCAAACTGCAGCAGGAAGGTCGGGGAGGGTAGGGGGGCAGGAGGGAGGGGGGTAAGAGATCAACTGAAGGACTTGTATGCATGCATATAAGCATAACCAATGGACATAAGACACTGAGGGGTAGGGGAGGCTAGGGGACTGTCAAGGGCGGGGGGAAGAAAGGACACATATGTAATACCCTTTGTAATACTTTAAGCAATAAAAAAAAATAAAATAAAAAATAGCCTAGATCTCAAGACATTTGAAAAGATTCTTTGTTGAATTTCATCTATTAAAATGTTATGGAGTGTATACTGTGTCAGGCTCTAGGATTCAGAAAACAATGAGACCAATTCTTTTCCTGAAGGGGCCCATCAAGTGTTGTGTACTTGAAGGTGAATATCACAACTTTTACCAGCATAATCTCCACCACACTTACCATTCTTGGAGAAACACAACTGAGCCTCTTTCCTCTGTAGTAAAGAAACCATTCTCATGAAATGATGTTAGTTCAATTCAGCATCAATATGTCTAAGCTGAGAGGGCCTCAGAGATTATCAAGGTCAATGCTATTCAATACTTGGTACATGGTATGGGGTTGGGTCTGGCACTATTATCTGTCCACAGTGTGCTAAGTGCAAAGCATGAGTAAGTAATTATGAACTTTTAAAAAATCACATAACTATATATTTTTAAATTTTTTTCTTAAAATTTACATAACATAAAATTATACATTAACCATATTAAATCAACAGTTCAGTGGCAGTTAGTACATTCACAATGTTGTGCAACCATCATCTCTGTATAATTCCAGGCATTTTCATCACCGCAAAGGAAACACATACCCATTAAGCAGTTGCTCCCCCTTGTCCCATTTCCCCAGCTCTTGACAATGACCAACCTGCTTCCTAACTGTATGGATTTCTCTATTTTGGAAGTTTCACATAAATAGAATCTCACATTATATACGAAACCTAACTCAAAATAATTTCTTGACTTTTAAAGCAATTTTAAAGCAATTTGGCATTGCAGTGACATCCAAGAGTGTGACTTTGTATTTTACATAAGCATTGGTTTATGATATATTGGGATAAAAAGGTCTTTTATTATAGATAGTTTGAAAAAAAATAACTCCCTCATATCACATCCATGGAAAATGAATTGCAGAATGAGAAGTGACTTTCCCAAGGGCTTCTGGCTTTCCCTTTATGCCTATTGCTTATCATGCTCCAAAATTTATTTTGAGCTCACTAGAGGCAGAAATCTGAATTGATACTAATGACAGATTAATGATGACTACCATTTGTAGAGTATTGCCTACGTGTTAGGCACTGCATGCGGCGGTGCTCCCATATTATCTCTATTCCTCACATCTTTATTGTATATATTATTATCACCACTTTGTGGATGATGAAATTGAGACTCGGAAATGTAAATCAACATGTCCCAATGTCTCCCAGGAAATACGTGGTAGAACTAGGATTCAAACACAAGTCTGCAGATCAAAGCTCTTATTCACTATACCAGTGATTTTCAACCGGAGTGCTGCAATAATTTTTAAAGCATGCAATACCTGACTATTTAGTCAGGGGCACTGACCTCTTTTGTCTTAGATTGTCAAATAAAAAAAAATGACAACAGCCAACACAACGATAGCTGTTCAGTGTGAATGAATCATAAGTATAGCTATTTTTTAGTCAGGTCAGCAGAAAATATATTTTTTGGTATGCCGCAGAATTGTAATAATTAGTTTATATGTGCCATGAGATAAAAAGGTTGAAGTTGCTGTACTACACTATACATGGCTTATCTCAGTAAATTCTCAAACGATCTTATGAGGTAGAGATGACTATTAGCCCCATTTTATAGTTAGAGAAAGTAAAGCTTAATAAGATTAAGTGACTTGCCTAAAATCATATAGTGAGTAAATAATATAGATTTAACTTGTCTATTTGCTCTAAAACTCACACACTTTCCCACTCTGTTACACTGACTTACAATGTTTAACTGAGAAATGTGAGCAAGATAATGGAATATTGTTCTCTTGGTATTGAAGCATATTGGTTTCATGGGAAAGGTCAGAAGACTGGGGAATTTCGGAAGTCTAATCTGGGACGCATTCCAAGGTCTGAGTCCTGTCTGGTTGGCACATACTTAGACTGGGCATATATCAGTGTGTCACCAGTGTAAGCTATAGCTCATGTTGACTGATTAGCTCCTTTTCTGTAGCCAAGTCTCAATGGAATTCTCTAAGATTTTTCTGGACTCTCTCTATCCAGGCAGATGCCAGTGATCTTTTTTTCAGCCTGGAATGATCTTTTCCATCTTGTCACCTAGCTAATGCCTATTCATCATTCAAATACCAGCTTAAATTTTATTTCCTCAGCTAAGCCTTCAGGCACGCCTAAGGATGTCAGATCTTCCCAGTATGCACCTTCATGGCATACTAAAATACTCAGTAGCATTCCACATAATTGTAAAGAGCTAATTTTATAATTCCTATTTTTTTATTTTTCTTAGTAGGATGAAAACTTTGAGAGAGCAGGGTTTTGTCTTGCTAACTCTTGCATCATCAGTTCCCAGCACAGTGCCAGAAATGCAAGATACTCAATTAATACTTTTGTTTTTGAAATAAAAGAATGGATTCACAGATGAAAGTGTTGGATTCTTATGCAACCATGCCTGCTTTCTTCTCTGTTTTCAATCAGGATGGTGTTTCCTAAACTTGCTTGATTCTGAAAATTACCTGGAGTGTTTGCAAAAATAAATATAGATTATTAAGCAGAGAAGCCTGGGGGTGGTCCAGAAATCTCTTTTTGTTTTTGTTAGTCCTTGCCTGAGGATATATTTTCCATTGATTTTTAGAGAGCGTGGAAGGGGGGGGGGGAGGAGGGAGAGAGGGAGAGAGAGATAGAGAGAAATATTGATGCGAGAGAGACACATCAATCGGTTGCCTCTTGCAAGCACCCCAACCAAAACCAGGGATCCAAACTGCAATCGAGGTACGTGCTCATGACCAGGAATCAAACCCAATCTAACCACTAAGCAAACCAACCAAGGCTTGTTTTTTTTTCTTTTTAACTAGCATACTGGATGATTCTTGTGGGTGAAAAAGTTTGGGAAACTCTGACTTTGACTATCTGTGCCTTATATTTGAGTGGGTTTTTTTTTTTTTACTTTTAATTTATTGATTGATTAAGGTATTACATGTGTCCTTATCTCCCTAATACCCCCCTCATAACCTCACCCCCATGGTGCCTGTGTCCATTCTGATCGATGTTTCTCTGTCTCTGGATCTGTTTTTGTTCATCGGTTTATGTTGTTCATCATATTCCATAAATGAGTGAGATCATGTGATATTTATCTTTCTCTGACTGGCTTATTTCACTTAGCATAATGCTCTCCAGTTCCATCCATGCTGTTGCAAATGGTAAGAACTCCTTTTTTACCGCAGCGTAGTGTTCCATCATGTAGATGTACCACAGTTTTTTAATCCACTCATCTGCTGATGGGCACTTAGGCTGTTTCCAAATCTTAGCTATGGTGAATTGTGCTGCTATGAACATAGGGGTGCATATATCCTTTCTGATTGGTGTTTCTAGTTTCTTGTGATATATGCCTAGCAGTGGGATCACTGGGCCAAATGGAAGTTCCATTTTTAGTTTTTTGAGGAAACTCCATACTGTTCTCAACAGGGGCTGCACCAGTCTGCATTCCCACCAGCAGTGCATGAGGGTTCCTTTTTCTCCACATCCTCATCAGCACTTGTCATTTGTTGATTTGTTGATGATAGCCATTCTGACAGGTGTGCGATGGTACCTCGTTGTTTTGATTTGCATCTCTCAGATGTAGTGACTTTGAGCATGTTTTCATATATCTCTTGGCCTTCCTTATGTCTCCTTGAAAAAGTATCTATTTAGGTCCGTTGCCCATTTTTTGATTGGGTCGTTTATCTTACTTTTGTTAAGTTGTATGAGTTCCCTGTAAATGTTGGAGATTAAACCCTTATTGGTGATAACATTGGCAAATATGTTCTCCCATGCAGTGGCATTTCTTGTTGTTTTGTTGATGGTTTCTTTTGCTGTGCAGAAGCTTTTTATTTTGATGTAGTCCCATTTGTTTATTTTCTCCTTAGTTTCCAATGTCCTAGGAGCAGTATCAGTGAAGAAATTGCTTCGGCATATGTCTGAGATTTTGCTGCCTATGGATTCCTCTAGTATTTTTATGGTTTCCTGTCTTATTTTTAAGTCCTTTATCCATTCTGAGTTTATTTTTGTCTATGGTGTAAGTTGGTGCTCTAGTTTCATTTTCTTTGCATGTATCTGTCCAATTTTCCCAACACCATTTATTGAAGAGACTGTCTTGACTCCATTGTGTGTTCCTGGCTTCTTTGTCGAATATCAATTGAGCATAGTGGTTTGGGTCAATTTCTGGGTTCTCTATTCTATTCCATTGGTTTATACGTCTGTTCTTGTGCCAGTATCAGGCCGTTTTGAGAACAGTGGCTTTGTAATACAGCTTGATATCTGATATTGAGATCCCACCTACTTTGTTCTTCTTTCTCAGGATTGCTGTAGCTAATCTGGGTCTTTTTTTTTTTATTCCAGATGAATTTTTGGAAAGTTCGTTCTAAGTTTTGAAATATGCCATTGTTATTTTAATGGGGAGTGAATCTATAGATTGCTTTGGGTAGTATGGACATTTTGATGATGTTGATTCTACCAATCCATGAACACGGTATGTTCTTCCACCTATTTATGTCTTCCTCTATCTCTTTTTTCAGTGTCCTGTAGTTTTCTGCTTACAGGTCTTTTACATCCTTAGTTAAATTACCAAACATTCAAGGAAGAACTAAAACCTATCCTCCTCAGTCAATTCCAAAAATTTCAAGAGAAAGAAACACTTCCAAGATCATTGTATGAAACCAGAATCACCCTATTACCAAAACCAGATAAAGAGAATAAAATGAAAGAGAATTATAGGCCAATATCCCTCATGAACATAGATGCCAAAATCCTCAACAAAATTCTAGCAAATCAGATCCAGCAGTACATCAGAAAGATCATACACCATGACCAAGTAGGATTTATCCCAGGGATGCAAGGATGGTACAATATCCGCAAACCATTAAACGTGATACATCACATAAACAAATTGAGAGATAAAAATCACAGTCATATCAATTGATGCAGAAAAAGCATTTGACAAAATCCAACACTCTTTCTTGGTAAAAACTCTCAGCAAGGTGGGAATAGAAGGATCATACCTCAACATAATAAAAGCCATATATGACAAACCCACAGCCTACATCATAATCAATGCGCAAAAACTAAAACAATTTCCCCTAAGAACAGGAACAAGACAGGGATGCCCACTCTCACCACTCCTGTTCGACATAGTACTGGAAGTGCTAGCCATTGCGATCAGGCAAGAAGAAGAAATAAAAGGCATCCAAATTGGAAAAGAAGAAGTAAAACTGTCCTTATTTGCAGATGACATGATACTGTACAGAGAAAACCCTAAAGACTCCATCAAAAATTATTACACTTAATAAATGAATTTGGCAATGTGGCAGGATACAAAATTAATGCCAAGAAATCTATGGCATTTCTATACATCAATATTGAACTTACAGAAAGAGAGACTAAAAAAGCAATCCCATTTACTATCACACCAAAAAAATTAAGATACCTAGGAATAAATTGATATAAATATTTTTTGTCAATTGGATTTTTAACTTGTACTGATTTTTAGCTTGTTCTTAAACCTAGTACTAAAGTATTAGTTGTCTAAACATCTTACATAGGATGTTATTATATACAATGTTGAACTTGCAGTTCTGATCATAGCACCTCTGTTCAGTTGCCTGGCATGTATCACCCTTGATGTCAGACTCTAAAAGACTTTATCCTGACATTGAGAGACTTCAAGGATCTGACTCAAAGCTCCTTTCCTATTGCATTCTTCCCGTACCTCTTGCTTCACTTGCATTAAACCACTTATTTTTTCGTCATACACAGCTTCACATGCATTAAACCACTTATTAGTCCTCATACACACCCTGAAACTCAAATGTTTTTATTTTAGTTGTCCTTGTTTTTCTAAATTAGAATGTACCCCCATTTCTGTTTTCATTTTTCAAATGATACTTTTTAGATCCAGTTCAATGTTACTTCCTCGAAGCAGCCTTCTCTGACTTTCCCTTCTCATTTTTCCTTGCCTTGTATAGCTACGACTTTGATGGCTTTGATCATATTTCACTTTGCATCACAGTTTTTTAAAATACATTTTATTGATTTTTTTACAGAGAGGAAGGGAGAGGGAAGAGAGTTAGAAACATCAATGAGAGAGAAACATCCATCAGCTGCCTCCTGCACACTCCCTACTGGGGATGTGCCCACAACCAAGGTACATACCCTTGACCAGAATTGAACCTGGGACCCTTGAATCCCAGGCTGACACTCTATCCACTGAGCAAACCGATTAGGGCTGTATCATAGTTTTTTTTTTTTTTTATGTCTCTACATTATCACTCCTTTTAGGCTATGAGAAACTGAAGAGCTATATGCATGCTCATGCCCAAGTAATTTTGGTTTCTCCTGAAGCATACACACAATGTTTTGTCCCCAGTAGGAAACAAGTATTAGTTTAAAACATTTCCCCACCAGCTCTCTAGCATCATTAAGAAAATAATAAAAAATCATCCGGTAGAGGCTTCCTTAACTATTCTGTTCTCTCCACCTTCCAACCTATGCAGGTCCTCATCCATCTTTTTGTTTTGTCTTAGGAAAATAGGCATATTTACTCCTATCTAAGGTGAACCTCTCCACAACACCATTTCAACATTTTGATAAATAAATAAATGAATTAGTCAGGTAGACTAGGTTATTCTATTATTTAAAAACAGCAACAAATATCAGTGGCTTATTTCTCAGTCATGAAACGTGGAAAACATAGCTAAGCAGGGGATTCTATTCCTTATGTTCACTTAAGATCCCAGGGTAACGGAGGCTTCATCTCAACACACACTTCTCACATTATTACAGCAAGGGGAGGAAAACATTGTAAATAATTCCCTGGTTCTCAAAGCTATTGCACGGAAGTAACACACACTCACTGACAGTATGTATAAATTTTAGAAAAAGTGGAGTCATCTGTGTAGATGCAAGGAGTTCAGTATAGATTGAGTTTTGCTATGGTATAGAGTAAAGACATGTCATGTTTTTCAGAGCTAAGAGACTGAGTCAGAACAAGACAAGTTGGGAAAGTGTCAGACCCTGTTACTTTAGAGGCTACTGAATTACACTTAATACTTTGTAATTTAGTGCTTGATGTCCCATACAGATAACATCAGCTTTCTTAGAAAGGATACATATGAAACAATAGCCCCAAAGATACTCTTCTGAAGGACATTTGGAAGAGCATCCAGGTGTGCTGATAACTAACCCTTTTGTTGTGGCAAACGTCCTGACTCCATCTTGACTTGTTTTTGCACGTTTGCTATAATGTTAACCTTTTGCCACATCATTTGCCTTCCTGCCAAAAGGACGTAATACTTGATTTTACAGCTTTTTTGGAATTTCAGAAGAAAGGAGTAAGCACAGCATTGGAGAAGAGACCCTACACAGATGGTAGGCTTCAGCTAGTGTATATTAGCATAATCTCAAACATCTATGCCTTTCAAAAGGGTGCATATGGAAGAAAAAGCACCCATTTGGGATAAAAAAGACATCACTTTGAGTCCTATCTCTGTCATTTTTTAGTCTTGTAAACTTGAGAAAGGCACAGTCACCTCTGAAAAATGGTACAGCACTTAACTCATGGCACTGTTGGGATGAATAAATGAAAGAAAATGTACAAGTTACCTACCACAGTGCCAGGCATAGAAAATAGTAAATAAAAGGCAACTATTAAAATTAAAGAGCAAGTGAAGAGATGGGTATATCATTTTAGGGAATTCAACAATTCCCAAAATGTCCTTTAACCCAGTGAACATTTAAGTTAAACATTCCAGGTTAAAACATTCCACTTTCATAACTTTTATCATTATAATGTACACAGGTACTGAATTTCTCACCTATTTCCAAAGTTACTATGGTTAGTTATATTGTGCTCTGAGTCGATAAAATATTTGGCTTCCAAAAGGACTGTTAATATCTTCCAGAATTACATAGATTCTCACAGAGAAAATTATCACACTCATATCTTTTAACAATTCAAAATCAGGACTCAAATATTCTCTTTTGTGATATTCATTATTAATGTGCAACAGTAAATTTGGAGTTCAAGTTATGAATATGAGAATTGCTATGATGTCACAAATTATGACTTTGCATATTGAATCATCTCATATTAAATATGAATAAACTGTAGATAGATATGTATGTAATAAATTTAGCAGAAAAGCAAAGAATACTGAAAACAACCATCATAAGGCTAGGAAATGTTTCTCTTAAAATGTCTTTTTTTTTTCTTAGTATCTACCATTTTATTTTTACATATATTTTCTGCTACTTCAATAATGATTAATAACCTCAAATAATTATATTAACTGTTTCTGCATATGTTGCCTATTTAATCTGTATTGGGCATCTTATGTTTAAAATGGCTTAGTTTAAAATGGACTTTCAAATACTTGGTTGAGAAGAAGTTTAAATAGAAAAACGAAGAAGAGTTTGGGTTGCTGCAACATTACAGTTGGGAGGGGAATTAAAGATCAACCCTAATCAAATGTCTTTATTTGGAAAATGGAGTAACTGCTGTCCAGACAGCATCAAACCTTGCCCAGGGATATTTGTTAGAAGCAGATTGAGGATTAGAACTCAGGCCACCACACTGCCTCCTGTGTTCTGTTTCATTTTAAACACATGATTGACAAATTGGAAACTGATAATACCACATCCCCATAGATAGAAGGATTCTGAAACCAGTCCTTTTGACCTTCCTTGGGCCACAAAGTGCAAGATAGCTGTCATCTTCATTTTATATGTTTTCCTTTGAGAAGAGGACAGATGAGCATTCAGATATTCCAAAAGAAACAAGTATTCTTTCTCTTTCAATTTATTAATTATTTTTTCAATTACAGTTTACATTCAATATTATTCTGTATTAGTTTCAGATGTACAGCATAGAGACTTGAAAATTATGCACTTTACAGAATGGTCCCGCCAAAGTTTTATGTACCCACCTGGCCCCATTCATAGTTATCATGATATTATTGACTCTATTTCCTGTGCTATACTTTATATCCCTGTGATTATTCTGTAACTACCAATATGTACTTCTAATTCCCTTGTGACTCAATCTGGGACTTGATTTAAATCTAAATCATTATTGTGGTTTTGATTGACCCAAGCTCTTGTGATGGTGGGTGAAAACACAATAACGATGTGAACTTTTATACATTTCCTGTCTTCAAATATACAAGACTTTGTGAATTGAAGCTCAATGCCCATTTACAGTTGCATTTTTCATTGTTGTTCTTAATAGAACTTATTATTCTTTGACATGTCATTAAGTGATAAGAGGAATTAAATAATATGATACTTGGAAGTGGTCATTACTATTAATGTGAATTAGCCAATGCCCTTGCTAAACAAAGAAAAATATTACTAAAAATAAATATGGTTACTTTCTGATCATGCTCAAAGATTTTTAAAAGTTGAAAGAACAAATCTAAAGAAATAAAGATTAATATGTTTAACCAAGAGAATAAAAACAATAATAGTTATAAGTACATAGAGGTTTGGGATGGGGGGAGGGAAGGTGACCAACATAAAAGTTTATCAGACATATGTATTTCTTGACAGAAATGGCTATTTAATGGTAGAATTGTTGGACAACCTGCTTATGTTTTTTTTTTCTTTATATGTTCAGCCAAATCTTGATTATAAACCTCTTTCCTATATGAAAGGGATTGGTGAGGATATAGATAATAAGAGATATTTTATTTAGTAAAAAATCTTGTATCTGGTATAAAAGATTATCTCAGCATCAATTAGCAAGTGCTGAACTTCATAGTAGTTTTATCTTTAGAACAAAACTTCATACTAGTAGTAGTTTTAGCTATAAAACAAAGACTTGGTGGTATGTATTGAAATAGTATTCTCTGAGAATTGTATTATACAGAAGTAAGATACAGAGGAGGAGGTTGAATGCCTACTTTCTGCAGTGTCATTCTCCTTAACATATTTGAGGGCAAACCAAGCACGATCCATAACTGAGTTAGAGAGATGGAAGGGACACCAGATTCCCACTTTTTCCTAATAGTTTTCACATTCTGTGATCCATTAATGCAGATGTCAAGCCTTGCAAATCATTTCAGAAACCTCTGTCCACAGTCTTTGGACAGAGAATATGAACTAACATTTCTGTGGTCTTGTGTGTATCTGGTACTCCACTAGGCTCTTTATATACATCAGACTACTATGATTACCATTTTTCTTGTTAAAAAAAGAAACAAAACAAAAAAATTAAAGCAGAAAGATGTCATGTAACTTTTTTGATAGCTAGTAAGAAGCAGATTTGAGATTTGGGATCTAAATGCAAATATAATACCTCCAAAGCCTGTATTTTTGTCACTACTGTGTACTTTTTGGAATATTATGTTTGCTATATAAAAAGCTGTGGTACATTTACACCATGAAATACTATACAGCAGTAAAAAAGAAGGACCTCTTACCCATTGAGACAGCATGGAGGGACTTGGAGAGTATTGTGCTAAGTGAAATAAGTCTGTCAGAGAAAGACAAGTATCACATGATCTCACTCACATGTAGAATCTAAAGAATAAATAAATTGATGAACAAAATAGATCCAGAGACATAGAAGCATGGGGCAGACTGTTGAATCTCAGAGGAAAGGTGGGAGTGTGGTGAAGGCCTGGGAGGGGTGGGTGTGGGCTAGAATGGGTCAATGGGGAAAAGAAGGGGGACATCTGTAATACTTTCAACAATAAAGATAAATAAAAAAATTTACATCTCAAAAAATAAAATTAATGTTTTTAACTAAAGACAAAATGGTAAACATTTAGATTACCTTTGGTAAGTTTTAAAGATATTTTCTATATGTGATATTACTATTTACTGAATTTTCTGGCTAGTGTTCTTAATATTCAGCTCCATAGTTAGGTGCTGAGATATGCCTGTGATTTAATTATTTTATACAATGGTGAATATTTTCTGAATTGAGCAGTTTTAATAGCTAAATTCAGGCATGCACATATGCGTGCATGTGCACACACAGAGAGAACAAATCAAGGGACTTAATGTTATTGCAGGAAACATCAATATTTATGTCTGGTAAAGTGTATAGACAGAATTTTTCAATTAAGTGAGCAGAATAAAATAGTGAAGCTAAAATAGAATCTAATCAAGCTTCAACATTTAAGAATCAATGAAACTAATGTTATAGTTAATTGAAGGTTAGAGATACAAAGCCTTTCTGCTTTGCATTGGTGGGAAGATTTGTTGGTTCCCTTTTCTACTTTATTGAGTCACATTTTTATTTATTTACTTTTAATCCTCACCTGATGATATATTTTCCATTGATTTCAAGAGAGAGTGTAAGGGAGGGAGGAGAGAGAGAGAAACAACATGAGTGAGTCACATGGATTGGTTGCCTCCAGCACATACCCCTACCAGGGCTAGGAACCTGCAGCCCAGGTACATGCCCTTGACCAGGAATCATTGATCCCATCACCCTTCCTTCCTCTTGATGACACTCTAATCATTGAACCATACCAGCCAGGACTTGAGCCACATATTTATTGAATGTGTTATTGTGCCAGTCAGGTTGTATTTTGTGTCTTTAAGACACATATGTATGTTACTTGTTTAAAGCCAATTAAAGTGAAAAAAAAACCCCCACATAATTTGGTGATATTGGTAGGTCCATTCTCCCAACCATTTTCATGTTTCTGTCTCTTATTGCCTTGAAACCTTACTTTTTTCTGAGTTATTTATTTTTGGTGTCTGCTTAAGATTCAGCCCCCAAAATAACCTACAATAACAACCTAGAATTTTTCTCTCATTCAGCTCCCTTTAAATTGATTAGATCATTCCACCAAAGTCAAGCAATTAGCAGATAAAAACCTATCACTTTCCAAAATCCATTTTTGAATAAATGAAAGTCCAGGGTAGGAGTTCAGGCCACTGGTCCACATATTCCTTTCATTATACTTTCTTGATTATAATTTTCTGTGGACCTTCTCATCTTGACACCAGGTATTATCTCCTGCTTTCCACCTTTTACTTGGGATAAGCAATGCAATTTTGAATTTTTATACATGATGATACAAAAAACTTTTAGAGTGTGAGTGTCTTTATGTGCACCTAGCTTGACCCAAGGAAACCCTAAACAACCCAATCAAAAAATGGGTAAAAGACCTAAATAGATACTTTTCAAAAGAGGACATAAGGAAGGTCAAGAGACATATGAAAATATGCTCAGTCACTAATCATCCAAGAGATGCAAGTCAATACAACAATGAGATACCATCTCACACCTGTCAGACTGGCTATCATCAACAAATCAACAAATGACAAGTGCTGTCAAGGATGTGGAGAAAAAGGAACCCTCATGCACTGCTGGTGGGAATGCAGACTGGTGCAGCCAATGTGGAGAACAGTATGGAGTTTCCTCAAAAATCTAAAAATGGAACTCCCATTTCACCCAGTGATCTCACTTCTAGGAATATATCCCAAGAAATTAGAAACACCAATCAGAAAGGATATATACACCCCTATGTTCATAGCAGCACAATTTACAATAGCTAAGATTTGGAAACAGCCTAAGTGCCCATCAGCAAATGAGTGGATTAAAAACTGTGGTACATTTACACAATGGAATACTATGCTGCTATAAAAAGGAAGGAACTCCTACCATTTGCAACAGCATGGATGGAACTGGAGAGCATTATGCTAAGCTAAATAAGCCAGTCTGAAAAGGGTAAATATCACATGATCTCACTAATTTGTGGATTATAATGAACAACATAAACTGATGAACAAAAACAGATCCAAAGACAGAGAAACATCAATCAGAATGTCAAACCTCAGAGGGAAGGTAGGGGAGGGTGGGGGTAAGGGGGTGAGATCAACCAAAGGACTTGTATGCATGCATATAAGCCTAACAGATGGAGGCAGACACCAGGGTGGTGAGGGCATGAGCGTGGGAGGGTGGGGGGACAAAGGGGAGATAAGACACATGTGTAATGCTTTAATCAATAAAAATAATAAAAAATATAAGGTGGGGCAAATATAGGTTTACAGTTATCCATGTGGAAAATAATATAATAACTAATAAATAATAATGCAAAAAGTGAAAAAACAACAATAACAAAAAAGAGGTACCTCATATCCCATCTAAAGCCCTGTTGGATTGATCACCTTTGCCTAACTCCATCTCAAAGAAAGGAAAATAGGATCTGTCTCCTACCCCACCACTTGGATCATGGACTGTATGTGCTATTTTGTTCTTGGTTATTTCAGTGACTTTGTATGTCTCATGTCTTGGTTACTGAGGGGGCAATCTTGGTTAGTATAATTGTCATTGCTTATCTCTATAAATGGCAAAGACACAGATTAGTGATTGCATCTCTATCTCAATGTACCCATACGAAGCTGCTTTTTAAGAATAAATACTTAATTTCTCCTAAAAGCAATAAGTTAGAAAATTCTAAGGATGTAACAGTGTAACTCAACTCCAGTAATGTGAGTACTAGTGCAAACTTCTTTTTTAAAATGAAGGGATAAAAGGTATTGGGATAACAATGGTTAATAACATTATATGTTTCAAGTGTACAATTCTACAATACTTAATTTGTATACAATAAACCCTCGATTTTGTGGACCTCAATTTAACAGACTTCAGTTTTAAGAACGAAATTTCCAGTCCGTATGTCATATGTGAAAATTAACACCCTGATAATTAAAAAATGTTTTTAACAAAAGTTTGCTAATAATTAAATTAACAGGTTCTTTTTTGTTTTTAATTCACTGTTATTTTTAACAAATTTTAGTGATTGGGCCATATGTTGGAAAAACACTGGTAATTTTTCTGACATAAATAAATATTACATAATAAACTATAGTCTACATATTTGAATCCAAGGGTCACTGCTTGTAAACAATGTTTAGCCAATGATCACACCAAATCACATACAGTAATTGGTTCTGTTGTCAGGTAGCATAACTTTATGCATCATTTTTAATGCAAGCCAGCTGATTTTTCGATGTGTGCTAAGCCATGCCCAGCTGTGTGCATTTGTTTACTCGTGGTGACTAGTGAATGCACACATTTACTAGACCTATTTAGTATAAATTTAAAATTATAGTAATACATATAGAAAACTTACATGTGAGATTAAACTTTTCATACATACTTAATTTTAATTACATGGATGTATATACATAAGTAAAACCAGGTAAATTAATTTGTCAATTTTTAACATACAACTTTGGAAAACCTACTTTATTTTATAATGGATTTTTGGCTTTAATGGACATCCCCATGCCCAAATTAGTCTGTTATGTCGAGGTTTTACTATGTTGCATTGTGTGCTCACAACCCAAAGTCTAATCTCCTTCCATCAACATATGTGATCCACTTTACCCTCTTCAGCCTCCCCCATACTCTTTTCAGTCTGTTAGCTACCATACTGTTATCTGCATCTATGAGTTTGTTTGTTTTGTTTTTTCATTTGTTGCTTTTATTTTTATATGAGTGAAATCATATGGCTCTTGTTCTTTTTTCATATGACTTATTTCACTTAGCACAATATCTCAAGATCCATCCATGTTGTGACAAATGGCAGTATTTCATCTTTTCTTAGTACTTTATTGCATATACTGTATATGCCAAACCTCTTTGGACACTGTTTCCATGTTTTGGCTACTGTGAACAATGCTGCAATGAACTTAGGGGTAACATATATCTTTATGAATAAATGTTTTTGAATATTTCAGATAGATACCCAGAAAGATTGATGGGTCATATGGTAGCTCTCTCTGTCTGTTTGTTTTAAGACACCACCACATTGTTTTCCATTGTGGTGGCATCAGTTTGCATTCCCACCAGCAGTGTATAAGGGCTCCTTTTTCCCAAATTATCTCCAGCACTTATTTCTTGTCTTATTGCTGATACCATTCTAACAGGTGTGAGGTGGTATCCCATTGTTTCGATTTGCATTTTCCTAATAGCTAGAGAAGTTAAGCATCTTTTCATATATCTGTTAGCCATTTGTACATCTTCTTGGGAAAAGCATCTGTTCAGGTCCTCTTCCCATTGTTAATTGGATTGATTTTTTTTTAAAAATGGTTGATTTGTATGAGTTCTTTTTATATTTTGGATATTTGGATATCCCTTACCAGACGTATTGTATACAGTTATCTTCCTTTACATGGTTCATTTTGGTGATGGTTTCTTTTGCTGGTAGTCTACTTTTCTAAAGGGTCCAGATGAAGTTAATCAGGCACTAGAATAAGGAAGAGGTAAAAGTAGATTGACTAATCATAGGAGATGTATTATAATTGTTATTATCATTTTCTTTATTTTAAGTTTAAAGAAAGTATCTGAAAGTGTTCTAAAATACAAATTTGCTTCTTTTGTTTTCTTGATGCTAACTAAATCTTTAGTATAAGCTGGAAATATATAGAAGTAAAAACTTACTAGAAATTACATTCTTGGCTATTTTGTTATCAATCAGTAAGAGGAATAAAAATGGTTAGCATCGCCAAAACCGGTTTGGCTCAGTGGATAGAGCGTCGGTCTGTGGACTGAAAGGTCCCAGGTTCGATTCCGGTCAAGGGCATGTACCTGGGTTGCAGGCACATCCCCAGTAGGAGATGTGCAGGAGGCAGCTGATCGATGTTTCTCTCTCATCGATGTTTCTAACTCTCTATCTCTCTCCCTTTCTCTCTGTAAAAAATCAATAAAATATATTTAAAAAAAATGGTTAGCATCAATTACCTGACTAGATAACCATTGGAAAAATAAAATTAGATCCAAATGTAATGGTGATAATTGGCATGTTTTGGCTTAGGGAGACCTTATTCACATGTCCTGTGATTATACATGCCTTCTTCATTAACAAGGCTGCAAGTTTTACCCCTGCTCCCTGATCAGAAAATGCATTCATTTAAGCTAATGTGGCACAGGGTGTCTTTCTCTGGCTGGAATGTTCTTCCTGCTGCTCTTTGCTGACTCATTTTAAGGTTCAGGGATAGGCTTTTTCTTCGGTCCCTTCCCTGTTCCAACTTGTAAAGTCTAGGTGAGGTGGCACTCTTAGGTACACTTCTCTCATAGCCTGTAAGAAACAGGTTATTGGATTGCATCTCAAAGATCAGACTCATAGATATGCAGACATATCATTTCAGAGGACAACAGGCTGGTTTAGAAGGGATGTGTGTGGCAACTGACAGTAGGTTAGTATGGTTACTTTGGTCTCTCAGTCCCACAGAGGTGGTTTGACTGATGGATCCAGATGTCAGTAGACGGATCTCAGTCATAAAGACTAACGAAACACCTACCGATGTTTAAAACTGTTTGTAATACTATTTTTTAATTGATCTCAGTAAGTGAAACTCTGCTGTTATCCTAAACAATCTTCAATTTATCAGGATTTATATGTATATACCATTTTTAACAACATTTTTAAATCCTTGGGCAGCTGCCCACATTAGTGTTTGGTCCAGGTGTCCATTTCACAGGATCCCCCATATATTGTGTCTCTCACATAGTCATGCACCAGTGCATTTACTTGTATGTCATCAACACCACGATGTAGACTTCTTGATTGCAGCCAAAGTGTCTTATTCATCACTAAATCCCTAATATTTAATATGATGCCTGACATACAGTAGATGTTCAGTGTTACGGGGGTCAACATTTGTTAGATGTTTTCAGTATATGACACCAAATTAGGCACTACCTCATACCGTTATAAGGTAGTTTGTATAATTATCCTCATTACATATATTAGGAAACAAAATCATAGAGTTGAAAATGACTTAGGTCACCAAGCAAGTAGGTGGCTGAGATATGACCCAAGTTGTTTTACCTTCATAGCTTTTGCCCTGAACTATTATGCTTCCTATATCCAAATAACCACACCAAAGAAAACAAATACCTGTGGTACTGTACCAAGGCTTAAACCTGTTACCACTGCAATCTAGAATCGACTATTATTTATAACTCAGCTATGGTCTAGGAAACCAGGGAGGTATTGTATAAGAAGCATTACCTTGTGTAGAAATGATGGTAGTTAATGGCAAACAGTCCCACTGAAAAGGTTAGTCAGATAGAGACTCCAAATATAACCCATGCCAAGGGAACTGACAAATAGCAAGAGGTTTCAAGTGGGCTTTTGAAGTCAGAGTCTCAAGGGACTGTTAAACTAGAAAGAGTAGCCATAACATTACCTGTGTTTGTAAGAATGTCAATCAGTTCAGAGTGCTGAATAAGCATCTATTTAAATTCCTCATTTATTTTTTATTTTTTTAAAATATACTTTATTGAATTTTTACAGAGAGGAAGGGAGAGGGATAGAAAGTTAGAAACATCAATGAGAGAGAAACATTGATCAGCTGCCTCCTGCACACTCCCTACTGGGTATGTGCCCGCAACCAAGGTATATGCCCTTGACCGGAATCGAACCTAGGACCCTTGAGTCCACAGGCCGATGCTCTATCCACTGAGCCAAACTGGTTAAGGCTAAATTCCTATTTATTGAGAACTTTCACCTTGGTCAGCCACTGATGATCCAGAGATAAGCAAGTTATGTCTCCTAGAGCAACAGAAAAAGAGATTCTATATACTCGCACAGACTTGGGTGCACAGTGGGTACTAGCTTTGCCTTGTATCAATGGCTGCCCAGCAATAGTTGATTATAATAAGACATTCTTAATGAGCAGTCACTTTACAATTCAAGCACTGTTCAATCTGCTTTCTATGCTTTAAAACATTCTAGCCTCACAACAGATTTTTCAGGTAGATATGATTAGCATTATCGTGATGAGAAAATGGCAACACAGGCAAATTAAGAGGCTTGCCCAAGGTCACACAGTGAGTCAAAGTCAGAGTTGAGACTGGAACATAGGCAATCAGGCTCCAGAGTTTGAGCTCCTACCTTCCACAGCACTTAGTGTTACTCATTCCCTAGCTCCCTTTTATTTAATCACATTAATTCATTCATTTATTCACCACAGCTTTATCGAGAACCTACTATATGTTTAGCATAGGACTAGGTGCTGGGGATGTAACAAGGAAGAAGATAGGCCAGGTCCTAATGTCAATATAGGACTGTTAATTGGCCAATGAAATTCAAGAAAGCAATGACTCCCCACCTGTCCCCTTTGGGAGCCCAGGCATGTTCCACCTCTATTGCTAAAAGTTGCACATACTTCCCAGTAAAGGCCAATACTCAAAATAATCAAGAGGGACTCCACTCACTCTCATGACTACGAAACCCTAGGACTTTGGTTTGAATCCCTTCTGTGTTGGGATTGGTCAATGTATGAGTAATAACAGCAAACAATACAGCCACTGTATGAAAGGGAATTCATACTGGAAATATTTAATTCCTGGAACCAAGGAATTTAATTCAACAGAAAGCATATTGATTGAGAATCTGTGGCCACACTATTGTCCTAAGAAAAAATGGCCTTGCTTGTGTAAACTTGATAGCACTGGTCTGAACCTCCCTAAGGCAGTGTGGACCAGAGTCAGCAAGCTAGGAAGTGCATTTTGAATGAAAGGACATATCCAGATGTATTTGTCTGTGGCTATCTTATTATGGTAAATACTTAGTGTTATCACATAAGTTCAAGTATGTTTTTGCAAACCAATGCCACCCCAATAAATTCAATAAACATAAATAAAATAAAAGTAGAGCTGATTACAAACATACAGAGAACAAGGTAAATGGATGTTTAAGATGTTCCTATTTTTGAGTTCAATGGTGAATAACTGAAAATTTAGTTTTTAAGGATAGCAACAGGAAGGAAGAAAAAAAACTACCTTTTGAAAAACAGATTTCATCTGGATCACATGGGAAGCCCTTCTACAGTGGAACACAGGCTATTATCTGCAAAATGTGTTGTGCTTAGAGTCAGGCAGAGGATTCTATATTGCACCTCCACTTTGTATAATTTTAATCCCCATTCTGCCTTTTTTACTCTGGTTTCAGTATCAATTTTGTTTTATTGGCATGGGTCTGAAGACCAGTGATGCTAGAAACCAGTATTTTTGATTAACCAAAGTAAAGCACATTTGAATTCCAATGTACAGATTTTGACAGGGAGCTCAGAACAGGTCCCTGAGAAATTTTATTTTATCTATTCAACACACATTTGCTGTGGGCTGAATTCTGTGCTGTAGGCTGGGATACAAAACTTAATGATATATATTTCCTGACTCAACCAGTTTGTAGTCTACTGGGAGAGTAAGACACAAACAGATGAATGTCAGATGGGAAGTGAGTTTTGAGAGATCTGAAGCTGGGTTAATTCTAGCAGGAATGTACATTTGTGGTTGAGGCTCTCATAAGAAGGTAAAAAAACAAACAAAACATTGGGTAGCAATACAGTTGTAGGTTAAATAGTTGCGGTTAAGGGGACCAGCTTTTGCATCAACCATATCTGTGCCAAGACTATTTCAGGACCTAGGAGCCATGAGGTTCTGGGCAAGTTATTAACCTCTCAGAGCATCCATTTCTTAAACTACTAAAGAGTTTTACCCAGAAAAAAGATAGACTCAGAAATCTGCTTCAGGAAGATCTCCCGAGCATCTGTGTGGAGAGTGGAATGGAGGAGGAGGCAAGGCTAGAGGCAGGAATGGAGAGGAGAGAGCCCAGCTCTGTTGAGGAAATCAATGTCTCCAAATGCAGGCTCTTTTATATGCATTGCTCAGTGTTTGGCAGTGCTGGTGCTGACAATGATTCACCATATACAGTATTTACTTCAGGTTTGGCAGGTGGCCAGGGGCCAGTGAAGAGAGCTCCTCCGCCTCTCTGCTCAACACACAGGGCCCATTCAGTATCTTCCCTTTAGCCGATGGCTGGGCTTCTTGCCCTCCAATCCCTGGTCTCCATTGGCCCTGGGGAAATGACAGTCCCTGGGAATCAGAGAGACAGTGCTCTTCCTCATCATGCTCAGCTGCCCTACTGTCTAGGAGGTCATGGATTGTCCTAGAGGCAGCAAAGCTTTTAGTGTATTTGCTGGGTAGGGGTGTCTTATGGATGTATACTCTGTCTACCTCTGCCCCCTCCTCAACAGGATGTGGGAAGGCTGTATCTCTGTTGGACTGGAGCCAAGATGCAAGAAAGCTCAGCATCTTCGTGCTCCCTGGCTGCAGAAAGACTTGTTCCTGCTCACTGGGACACTGCTTGCTTGCAAGGGAGATTTTAAAGCAGTTTGATGTTTTTCCCAGGATATGTTTCCTGCTCTGGTTTTGGTGCTATTCTTCAAGAAAAGCAACAACAAAAATAGGGCCTATGCCCTTTTCTCTGTTAATTTCTCAAGAAATGCTGCTGTAAAGAAATGCTGCTGTATTTAATTGTTCTTAAACCAATTTCCCCAATGTATTTGGCATTGAACTCTTTTCCCCATCCATCTGTTATCAACTTTATTGAAATAATACGAGGAAATGCCACTGTAATGAATTTAAGAGGGTTGGGAGGGATGTAAGGGTGTGGTGTAATGGAGAGTGACTATTTTGGAGTCAACATTGTACTTTATTATCTGTGTGACTAGACAGATCAGTTAACTCTGTTAAGCCTCTGTTTCCTCATCAGTAAAACAGAGATAACACTTAACTTGAGGGTTGTCATGAGGATTATCTGAGATGAAATAGGTAAAGCTTCCAGTAAATATAAAGTAATTAGTAGTTATTATTTCTGCAGTGTGGAAAATCATGAATCTAGACTTCCTAAGATTAGTTCTCCTAGTACATCCGTATTCCCTCATTAGGGTTTTAGCTGCAAAACCTGCAACTGACACAAACATGATTTATTTAAAATAGAACATTGGATTGATTTCAGGACCTAGGATAGAGGCAGAATATAGAATGACTTTCATTTCCTTCATGAAAATTGGGGTCACATGGAACTTGGATCTATGCTTCCTAATAATGAACAATGTGGGCACACCTTGCAAAAAAGATTCTTATTCTTCAAACCTGTGACATTAAAAGTTAACAAATTTTGTCATTTGTTCATTGTTTTTGTTTTCTACCTGCATAGGAAAATCAGGTACTGGACTTGAGGTGTGAGGAGATTCTGATCAATAGGAAATGCCATGTGATATCTGGGGCCCTTGTCTTGCCTAAAACATTTCCCCACCTGCTGGCTGTTGCTTGGAATCACATATCACAAAGCTCTTCTTTCTATATTTGGCTATAATAACTGCTGCATATATGATAGATGTACATTTGGATGCATGGTTGGATGGATGGGTATATGAGGAACAAAGTTCTGGTGCTGTTACTTTGATAAATTGTTCCTTTGTATACACTGGCCCTTTCATTATCTGAAGATATCTATTTTGAAACCTCTAACTTGTCTTTTCTCCCAGCTACACATTCCCAGTTTCTTCTGCTGTTGCCTGTATGTCAGTCTCAGTCTCACAATCCTCTGACGTCCTGCCTGCCTTACCAATTAAAGCACGTCCCTTATCCACAAACACCTTTGCTGGAGGGAAGTCTAATCCACAGCCCATACACTTAGGCCTCTCTATCATGTGCCATAAACATTAGGCTCTTGGCAGCTCCTGCCTCCACTGGCCCTGACCTGTTTTTGTAGTTCAGAGGTCAGAAGACAGGAAGGGTCTTAGTTTTGTGAGTGGGAGGGGAGAAAGAGTGGGAACAAATGTCAGCAAATGACACTCCCTGACATTACTTCCCCTTTCTCAGAAGTGGTGGTCTGTTGGTTGCTTTCCCACAGCTGAGCTTGTCATAAAAGGACCTCTGTTCTCCTAGGGTTTGTTAATTGCTGTATCACTGGGTTAAAAAAAACACACAAAAAACTTCAAGAATGTAGGGAATCTTGTCTTAATTCATTTTGATATCTAGTCCCTTACTGCATTGTCAGTTTCCAATCTTATTTTTCATACACCCGAAATTAACAATTTAAAGTCATACTGACATACTCAAATTTTCAATATTTAAATAATTCTCTATGCTAATTAAATGTAAACTACCTTAGACGTATCAAGTTTCAGCTCTGCATATGACCCAATAGTTACAAAATCTTTTGAATTTTGTCAAAACCTACTATTCCAAACAGGTTTCATTTTTTTAAAGGAGAACTTCACTAGTATCTAGTGAATATCTAAGCCCTTCAGTGTAAATTTTTTGACAATTCTCTAGTACAGCCAATACTAGCTATACTTGAGAGCTGGCTTTGATCCTTTGATCTAGTGATGATGTGGGTGTGAGTATGGGGGAGGGAAAGGCTGCCAATTGTTCACTTGGTGATTTATATAGCTCCTTTCACAGGATTAGAGTGAGAATCCTAAAGAAAACAGCATTGTAGGAAGCCATAGTAATTAGGAGATCTCTCTTTAGCTGGACTAAATTATCAGAGCCATCCCAGTGACTTGGAAGTCATAGAGTCCATTTCATTCTGTGCTTGAGAAGCATTCCCCAAAATGGAAATGAGAAAAAAGGCAAGGTTGCAATACTTATATCTGACAAAATAGACCTCAAAGTAAAGGCCATAACAAGAGATAAAGAAGGCCACATCATAATACTAAAGGGATCTATACGACAAGAGGATATAACTCTGGTAAACTTATATACACCCAATACAGGAGCACCCAAATACATAAAACAACTTCTGGAAGATATCAAGGGAGAGACTGATAGCAATACAATCATAGTAGGGGACTATAATACCCCACTGACACCACTGGATAAATCCTCTAAACAAAAAATCATGAAAGAAACAGCAATCCTAAAAACTCACTAGATCAGATGGAATTAATAGACATATTCAGAACATTTCACCCCAAAGCTACAGAATATACATTCTTCTCAAGTGCACACATGACATTTTCAAAAATAGACCACATATTGGGACACAGGCAAAGTCTTTTCAAATTCAAGAAGATAGAAATCATAACAAGTGTCTTCTCAGACCACAATGGCATAAAACTAAAAATCAACTACAATGAAAACAAATCAAACACTTGTAGGCTAAATAGCATGCTATTAAACAATGACTGGGTTACCAAAAAGATCAAAGAAGAAACAAAAAAGCATCCTGGAAACAAATGACAATGAAAACACAACAATCCAAAATCTATGGGACAAAATGAAAGCAGTCCTGAAAAGGAAGTTCATAGCTCTACAGGCCTACCTCAAAAAAACAAGAAAAAAATGGTAATAAATTATCTAACCTTGCATCTTAAAGAATTAGAAAGAGAGCAACAAGAAAAGCCCACAGTAACCAGAAGGAAGGAGATAATAAAGATCAGAGCAGAAATAAATGACATAGAGACAAAAAAACAAACAAACAAAACAAAACAAAAAATACAAAAGATCATTGAAACCAAGAGCTGGCTCTTTAAAAGGATAAAAAAGATTTATGAACTTCTAGCCAGGCTCACCAACAAACAAATAGAGAGAACCCAAATAAACAAAATCAGAAATGAAAGAGGTGAAGTAACAACTGACCTCACAGATATATAAAGGATTGTAAAATATATACTATGAACAACTCTACTCCAACAAACTGGACAACCTCGATGAAATGGACACATTCCTAGAAAAATACAAGCTTCCAAAACTCAATCAGGAAGAATAAAAAAAACATGATTAGGCCAATAACTACTGATGAAATAGAAACAGTAATCAAAAAGCTTCCAGCAAAGGCCCTGGACCAGATGGCTTCACAGGGGAGTTTTATTGAGCATTCAAAGAAGAACTAAAGCCAACCCTTCTCAGACTATTCCAAAAAATTAAAGAGGAAAGCACACTTCCAAGCTCTTTCTATGAAGCCAGCATTACCCTAATCCCAAAACCAGATAAAGACATCACAAAGAAAGAGAATTACAGGCCAATATCCCCGATGAACAGAGATGCTAAAATCCTCAACAAAATTCTAGCAAACCGGATCCAGCATTACATTAGAAGGATCATGCACATGACCAAGTGTGATTTATTTCAGGAATGCAAGGCTGGTACAATAGCTGCAAATCGATAAATGTCATACATCACATAAACAAACAGATTAAAATCACAACATCATATCAATTGATGCAGAAAAGGCATTTGACAAAGTCTAATACCCTTTTCTGATATAAATGATCAGTAAAGTGGTAATAGAGGGATCATACCTCAACATAATAAAAGCCTTATATGAAAAAATTACAGCCAACATCATACTCAGTGGACAAAAACTAAAACCGTTTCCCCTAAGAACAGGAACAAGACAGGGATGCCTGCTTTCACCACTCCTGTTCAACATAGTACTGGAAGTGCTAGCCACAGCAATCAGATAAAAAGAAGAAATAAATGGCATCAAAATTGGAAAAGAAGAAGTAAAACTTTCATTATTCACAGATGACATGATACTATACATAGAAAACCCTAAAGACTCCATGAAAAGATTGTTAGACTTAATAAATTAGTTCGGCAATGTGGAAGGATACAAAATTAATGCCAAGAAATCTATGGCATTTTTATACACCAACTAGAGGCCCAGGGCACAAAATTAGTGCATGGCGGGGTCCCCTCAGCCCAGCCTGCACCCTCTCCAATCCTGGACCCCTTGGGGGATGTCTGACTGCCAGTTTAGGCCTGACCTCCAGGATTGGGCTTAAACCGGCAGTCAGACATCCCTCTCACAATCTGGGACCACTGCTTTCTTACTGCGCACCTGCTTGCCTGCCTGATCACCCCTAACTGCCCCCCCTTGTTGTCCTGATCAGCCCCAACTGCCCCCCATGCCAGCCTGGTTGCCCCAACTGCCCCCAACTGCTGGCCTGGTCACCCCTCACTGCCCCCACCTGCCAGCCTGGTAGCTCTATACTGCCTCCCTCTGCGGGCCTGGTTGCTCCATGCAGCCTGCTGCTCAGTCATTTGGTCACCCCTCACTAACCCCCCTGCCAGCCTAGTCACCCCACACAGCCTGTTTGGTCATCCATTCGGTTGTGATGATTGCTTAGGCTTTTATATATAGATAGATAGTGAACTTACAGAAAGAGAGATTTAAAAAAATTATCCCATTTACCATTGCACCAAAAAATAAAAAAGATACCTAGGAATAAACTTAACTAAGGAGATAAAGGACCACTACTCAGAAAACTACAGGACATTGAATAAAGAGACACAGGAAGACATAAACAAATGGAAGAACATACCGTGTTCATGGATTGGTAGAATCAACATCATTAAAATGTCTGTACTACCCAAAGTAATCTATAGATTCAATGCACTCCCCATTAAAATAACAATGGCATGTTTCACAGACCTAGAATAAACTCTCCAAAAATTCATCTGGAATAAAAAAAGAGCCAGAATAGCTGCAGTAATCTTGAGAAAGAAGAATAAAGTAGGAGGGATTTCAATTCCAGATATCAAGCTGTATTACAAAGCCACTGTTCTCAAAACTGCCTGGTACTGGCACAAGAACAGACATATAGACCAAAGGAATAGAAGAGAGAACCCAGAAATCAACCTAAAACACTATGCTCAATTAGTATCTGACAAAGGAAGCAAGCGCATGCAATGGAGTCAAGATAGTCTCTTCAATAAATGGTGTTGGGAAAATTGGACAGATACATGCAAAGAAAATGAAACTAGAATACCAACTTACACCATACACAAAAATAAACTCAAAATGGATAAAGGACTTAAATGTAAGACAGGAAACCATAAAAATCCTAGAAGAAGCCATAGGCAGTAAAATAGCAGACATTTGTCGAAGCAACATATTTACCAATACAGCTCCTACGGCAATGGGAACCAAGAAGAAAACAAACAAATGGGACTACATCAAAATAAAAAGCTTCTGCACAGCAAAAGAAACCATCAACAAAACAACAAGAACACCCACTGCATGGGAGAACATATCTGACAATGTTATCTCTGATAAGGGGCTAATCTCCAACATTTATAGGAAACTCATAAAACTTAACAAAAGGAAGATAAACACCCAATCAAAAAAATGGGCAACGGACCTAAATAGATACTTTTCTAAAGAGGACATAAGGAAAGCCAAGAGACATAAGAAAACATGTTTAAAGTCACTAATCATCTGAGAGATGCAAATCAAAACGATAATGAGGTACCATCTCACACCTGTCAGAATGGCTATCATCAACAAATCAACAAATGACAAGTGCTGGAGAGGATGCGGAGAAAAAAGAACCCTCGTGCACTGCTGGTGGGAATGCAGACTGGTGCAGCCAATGTGGAGAACAGTATGGAGTTTCCTCAAAAAACTAAAAATGGAACTCCCATTTGACCCAGTGATGCCACTTCTAGGAATATATCCCAAGAAACTAGAAACACCAATCAGAAAGGATATATGCACCCATATGTTCATAGCAGCACAATTTACAATAGTTTAGATTTGGAAACAGCTTAAGTGCCCATCCACAGATGAGCGGATTTAAAACTGTGGTACATCTACACAATGGAATACTATGCTGCTATGAAAAGGAAGGAACTCCTACCATTTGCAACAGCATGGATGGAGGTGGAGAGCATTATGCTAAGCTAAATAAGTAAGTCAGAAAAAGATAAATATCACATGATCTCACTCATTTGTGGATTAAAATGAACAACATAAACTGATGAACAAAAAAAGATCCAAAGACAGAGAAACATTGATCAGATGCTCAAACCTCAGAGGGAAGGTAGGGGAGGGATGGGGTAAGGAGGAGAGATCAATCAAAGGACTTGTATGCATGCATATAAGCATACCCAATGGACACAGACACGAGGGGAGTGAGGGCATGAGCAGGAGTGGGGTGGAGGGCACTGGAGGGATAAGAACACATATATAATACCTTAATCAATAAAGAAAAAAAAAGAAGCACTCCCCTGAAGGAGTTTTGCTGATTCTGGAGATTAAGGAAGAACTTCCTGGTGGCAATTAATTAATTGCATGCAACACTTTAATTTAAAATGAGTCTTTCTAATTTTGGAATAAATAAAACCCACTAAACTGTGAAAGTCAAATTAAACTAAATGTTGATGACTATATTGCCAACCTTGTCTATGTATTTAAGCATGTTCCTTTTGGAATCTTAGTGCCAATGATGCTAGGAACACAGTCTGTATAGCTAAGAGCATTCAGGTCAGCCTGAGAGCTCACACTGATCTCTTTAAACATGTTCACCATGTGGATTGCCAGGGGAACCAAGTTAGAACTGGGCTGGGGCTGAGCAGGTCTATTATCAATACCCAGGCTTGGTCCATGCTGTCCTTTTCTAAACCCAAAGACGGAGCAACAGCATTTGCTTCTCCATCAGGTGAATTTTCTTTGGGACTTTAGGGCTTCTGAAGCCAGGGGAATCTGTGAGGAGCAGAGGGCACACCAGGGAAGCTGACAGTGCATATTCATCCTATAAATCTTAACTATTTGGTATAACGCTCATTTGTTCATTCTTATCCCCATTAATCAGAAGCTCCTGGAAAGCCAAGCTTGTCTGGGTTGTTTCTAGGCCTGTACAGAAGTGTTACTTACAAAGAGATTTTCCATCTACTAACTCCTACCCGTGCTGCAGCTTTGAAGCCTTTTATGAACCTTTTAGGCAGAATACATTACTCCATCTGAATTTTCTCACCTTCAAGTGGGGCTCAATAGCAAACATCATGCTCTAATTTTTCTGGCCACAATCTTGGTCTGTTTTTCAGGCTTGTCTGGGCTTTGGGCCTGTGCTAAGTGGGGACACTTCAGTTCTGCTCCTACACTGTGCTCTAAGACCTCCCACACAACCTTGCCTGCACCCACAGGATTTTTATAAAAAGCCTTAGCAGCTGGTTACTGGTCAACTAAGGAAAAGACTTTGGGTCTTGCCTTTCTTTCTCCAGCTCCTACTTATCCAAAGTTTCAGATTCTCTGGTAACACCATCATAAGTTGACCTTTTTTTTCCTTTCTCTGTTTAGACTATATGACTGAACTCCAGCCTCTTCTCCAGGGCCAACTTAGAAATGCCACAGGCTGTGGTGGCTACAGATATATCGGGGTTTTAATCTGCACAGCCCTAAAGTACCCAGTCCAGAACTCATACGGTACAGTGTGACCCAATTTGTGGAAAGTGGTTGGACACTTTTTGTCCACCCCCTACCATGGCCTGGGGCTTTTCTGGGGCTACTGGACCCTACCTCACACTAAGCCCAACCCTGGCCTGACCATCAGCTGGAACATGGCTCCTTCTTCTTCAGAACACATGCAGCTCTTTGCTTGTCCTCAGTGCGTTAAGTCCAGCTTGTATAAGAGTTACTTGGCTCAATATCTTCCACCCTCTATAGAGCATAATCTCTTCATGGGTTGATGAAACCCTGGTCCCCCTTTAGGGTAAATAGTGTCTAGCATATTTAAGGATTTCAACAGCTTCTGAAATGAATTAATTCTATTGTGGCTGCCCATCGTGGCACAACTCTCAGAGAGAATAAACAGCAAAGATGCAGAAAGGGAGAGTAGATATGAGTGGAAGGCTTAAATTTCAGAGAATCCACTTGGAAACAGTACATAAAATGCTCTTTGAATATGCAGTGTTTTGGATTTACATTATAAAGTCTCTTCTTAAAAGTTTGTCTTGGTTAATATCATTGACATAATTAATATTTAACCATCCAATTTTGTTGTAGTCACCATTAATAAAAAGTATTCTAAAATTTTCGACTTTATAAAGAAGATGTACAGCCCTCCCTATGGGATGAGCAGTGAATATTTGAACCATAATATAATCTTCCACAAACTTCCTCCAGGCTCCCTCATACCACATTTCTACCAAGAGAACCAAGTTAATTTTGCATTTGAATCATGGTCTTTTAATTGTAAGCCCATCCTCTGTAGTACCCATAGAGTGGTTTTAGGACAAGCCCTCGGGTATCTTGTGTGAGAGAGACTTCCTGGTGTCAGAGAGATTTCTTGACCTGTATCAAAAGCCCCCTTGGATCTGTGGCATCAGGAAGAGAACTTACTTAGGAGAGGCCTCTCCATAACAAAGGCTTTCTTCTACTATAAGCAGAACAGAGTTCTCCTTGCCTTCCAGAGGTTCTCTACATTCAGTAAGCCTGATGCATATTTTAAACCATAGTCATTAGCATTTTTTTTGGATTTATATATTTGCTGTTACATTCATCATGTGCTATTGTGCCTATTTGGTTTCTCTTTTTTATGTTCACATAACATTCTACATTCTCCTTCTTAACCGCAATCTCTCTTATAATTGCTCTCTCCCCTGACTTCTTCACAGGTAGCCACATCTAAGCCTTCCCCTTCTATGCCCAATTGTGTCCATCCTGTTCCTTTACATTAATGATATCTTAAGATAACCTAGGCCATTTCTTTTGGAGCTGGAATGCTGATTTCCTGATTTAGGATACATATATGAGACCCATTCTATTATGCATTCATTCTACATACACATCAGCTTCCCAAGACCCCTTTTTAACTCATTTTATTCCTTACTCTTATTCCTGTAGAATCCTGAATTTCCATCATTATGGAAACAGGTCACATAATCTTCAGTCTCATAAAACTGGAGCCAAAGTTCAGGTGGTGGTGAGAACGGGAAGAACCTGGAACCTCCTTCTAGACTCCTTCCTAGAAGGAGACTGCTGAATATTTTAAGCAAGGAGAAGCTTTGTATGCAAGCAGAAAAATGCCTATAGGCCACTGGCCAGCGCCATGCAGCTGATACCACTCATTGCCATCCCATGAAGTGTCTGCCCGTTGGAGAAAGGGGATGACCAGAGGCACTTTGCTAATGTTAAAGTCAAGCCAATAAGAAATGCAATAATATTTAATGTAAGAAAATGGTTATCTTACAGCACAGTGGGTGTAATATGCTCACTGATCTGTTTTCCTTACCTACCTGTCAAAACTACAGTTTGAAGATTAATATCAAATTTATTTTAGTTTGCAAAGAAAGGCTGTTGCCATGGGTGTTAGGAGGAAAAGCATTGTGTTGCTGACTGCTAATTGGAAGACAGCTTGTTTGGTATGGATTTCCCAGGGATGGGGTGGCAGCAAAGAGACCAAACAGCACCCTCCCTTCCAACAAGACAGCAGTTTTCTCATCTGCAACCTAGAGAAAATCATAATATCTATCTCACATGGTTACTTTTGAGGATGCAACAGGAGAATGCATGTACAGTGCTTCACATAAAACATGGCACCTAGGATGTTATAAAAAATGTTAGTTTGCATTGTTTTTTTTAAAGGCATTCCCTGACCAGTTTTTGAAAGTGTAATCATCACTATGCTTTGTATGCCAAGATGATGGTTTGGAACTTTGGAAGATCCTTAGGTAAGTATACAATTAGCATTACTTCTCCAGAACTGGGATTGTGATCCTTCACTTCAATCCTAGATGCCTTCCTCAAGTCATTGTATATATTAATCACTGAAGTGGTTGCCAGAAAATGGAGTGAAGTTAAACTCCCATATGGCCCAAATTATAATTCTGTAACAGCTCCTATTTGTTGAGTGCATGTCAAGGCACCAGCATCATTCATGGTTTCTAATATACATGATCTCATTTTCATTTAATCCACAAAAAAACTTTAAATGAAGGTAGTTCATTAGCACCATTTTACACACTAGGAAAATGAAGCACAGAAAGGGTAAGCACTTGTCTAGTGCTACTTGGTAATATAGTAAGTAGCAGACTAGGAAAATCCTGTCTGGGTTAAAGCCTGAGCTGTAACATACCATATTTGAGACTATTGTACTATTAGTAATGATTATATAAATATTCTTCTATTCCTTATTTTTTATATTTCTGGAGGGGTCTTATGTCTATTATCACTTCAAATAAAAGACTGAAAATCTATTTTAAAGCAAAATGATTATTAGTAAAATTTTCTCATATACTTAAAGATTTATCAAAGTAAATTATTTTAATTTTATTAACATTTCTTGTTCAGAATTAAATTGTTCAATTTATAGTACCTCATAAATTACTTTGATACATTTAGCTATCTCTTTTTTAGCATCCCTTTAAATTTTTAATTTCAGAGCAGAGAACACTGACAAAGATGAGAATTCAAAATAAAATGAATGCATACAGAAGTCTGTATGCAGCTCTAAGATTTCCTAATGTCTCACTATTTTAATTCCTATCACATGGATACAAGCTTGGACTTAAAATATTATGATTTCACCTTGAATCATACATTTAATGATTATTTTATGCCTTTCTGAATTTGTTTCTACTTCCTCTTTCACAACAGCCATGGTTTTACTGACACTGAAGTGACAACTAATCATGAGACCAGAGTTGATGTTATTTTATAGTTTGCATGTACATGTGAGTGCTGTGGTAGTATTAGCAATGTACCCATGTACCAGATTTAGTAATTTTGGGTTGCTTAACTATTAGTTCACTGTTAGTTAAGGTACATATAGGGGTAGAGTAACTAAAACAGGCTGCTATCATGACAACTGAAATTCTCACCAAGTTATGCCTTTGCTCAAGAATAAAAATAGTTTGAATTATTTTCTTCAGTGTTATTTGTATGCCGGGAGCCGGTCCATGCTTGCTGTTTCAAGGGACCTGGCATATATGGCATACTGTTCTTAATATGTTTGCTCACCTTCTTGGCACTATGTGTTTTAACCAAGGTCTCTGAGAAAGGGTGTTTCCCCAGGTAGGGATTTTCCCCTGAAGTTAGGGAGGGAATAAAACCTCTTAACTAAGTGCCAGGCGGGTAATTAATCACTTTAACTACGAACAATCATGCTTAAGCTACATAATCTTTACTCCCTGGAATGGAGATAAGAAACACCCTAACCTTTGGAATAGAGATTGATAGGATTGGAATCAACTAGTATAAATACAGATGTAAGAAGACAGAACGAAGAGAGACAGAACCTACACAGGAACGAGAAGACAGAACCTACACAGGAACCAGAAGACAGAAGAACTTAGCTGGAGAGAACATGGCAAAAGATCCTGGATTGAACCTGACTACAGAAATTGGCAAAAGAACCTGACTAGAACCTGGTGACTGAACCTGGCTGGAGAACCTGGACAGAACCTGGCTGGAGAACCTAGCGAGGGAACATGGCTACAGAACCTGGCTGGAGAACCTAGAGAACCTAGCAAGAGAGCATGGACTCAGAACTTGGCTGGAGATCCTGAACCAGAACTTCCCTGGAGATCCAGACCAGAACTTGGCTGGAGATCCTGGATAGAGATCCTGGCTAGGCTGCTGATCAACTGAACGCTGTCTCCACGTCATTCCTTCTTCGCCGACTCCGTCCACACCTTTGGGGACCCCTGGACCTGCTGGGGTTGGACCCCAGCATCTGGTGCCCGAACAGGGTTCCCCTAGGTAAGCGCCCCGCACTCGGGACGGATCGGACTCCACCGTAGGAAGAGGGTGGATAGTCTTCGCTGACTCTGTCCACACCTTTGGGAACCCCTGGAACAGGATTCCCCTAGGTAAGCCCCCTCCATTGAGAACCCCCACACTTGGGATGGATAGGACTCCACCAGGGTGCTACAGACCCCCCTATAGAATATAAGTAGGGTAAGAAGGTGGATAGTACAGAACTTAGATTGAGAAGATATGCCATACTGAGTCCAAAGAAAGAAGACTCTGTATTGATCCTTAGATTGAGAAGATGTGCCATACTGAGTCTAAAGAAAAAAGACTCTGTAATGATCTTTTAACACATATGCTTGCTAGCAGAGGAATTAAGGTTACTCCCAGTCAGACAGAACGTTTTATACAAGAAATATGTCCATGCTTTTCTGAGGAAGGAAAGGTAAATGTAATGGCATGGGAGAAGGTAGGCCCAAGGAGCCTTATCCTTAACCCCACTGCAGCCTTTCCACCCCGGGAAAGTGAAGGATTGGCAAGCTCTCCCTGGGGTGATAGATCAGGACTCAGGTAATAGCGGAAAGCGCCAATCCTACTCTTAAAATGGATACAAGAGAGCATTTCGGGTTTTTCTTCTTAATGCCTGCTTTTAAAAAATAAAAAAGGGGGAATTTGCCGGGAGCCGGTCCATGCTTGCTGTTTCAAGGGACCTGGCATATATGGCATACTGTTCTTAATATGTTTGCCCACCTTCTTGGCACTATGTGTTTTAACCAAGGTCTCTGAGAAAGGGTGTTTCCCCAGGTAGGGATTTTCCCCTGAAGTTAGGGAGGGAATAAAACCTCTTAACTAAGTGCCAGGCGGGTAATTAATCACTTTAACTACGAACAATCATGCTTAAGCTACATAATCTTTACTCCCTGGAATGGAGATAAGAAACACCCTAACCTTTGGAATAGAGATTGATAGGATTGGAATCAACTAGTATAAATACAGATGTAAGAAGACAGAACAAAGAGAGACAGAACCTACACAGGAACGAGAAGACAGAACCTACACAGGAACCAGAAGACAGAAGAACTTAGCTGGAGAGAACATGGCAAAAGATCCTGGATTGAACCTGACTACAGAAATTGGCAAAAGAACCTGACTAGAACCTGGTGACTGAACCTGGCTGGAGAACCTGGACAGAACCTGGCTGGAGAACCTAGCGAGGGAACATGGCTACAGAACCTGGCTGGAGAACCTAGAGAACCTAGCAAGAGAGCATGGACTCAGAACTTGGCTGGAGATCCTGAACCAGAACTTCCCTGGAGATCCAGACCAGAACTTGGCTGGAGATCCTGGATAGAGATCCTGGCTAGGCTGCTGATCAACTGAACGCTGTCTCCACGTCATTCCTTCTTCGCCGACTCCGTCCACACCTTTGGGGACCCCTGGACCTGCTGGGGTTGGACCCCAGCATCTGGTGCCCGAACAGGGTTCCCCTAGGTAAGCGCCCCGCACTCGGGACGGATCGGACTCCACCGTAGGAAGAGGGTGGATAGTCTTCGCTGACTCTGTCCACACCTTTGGGAACCCCTGGAACAGGATTCCCCTAGGTAAGCCCCCTCCATTGAGAACCCCCACACTTGGGATGGATAGGACTCCACCAGGGTGCTACAGACCCCCCTATAGAATATAAGTAGGGTAAGAAGGTGGATAGTACAGAACTTAGATTGAGAAGATATGCCATACTGAGTCCAAAGAAAGAAGACTCTGTATTGATCCTTAGATTGAGAAGATGTGCCATACTGAGTCTAAAGAAAAAAGACTCTGTAATGATCTTTTAACACATATGCTTGCTAGCAGAGGAATTAAGGTTACTCCCAGTCAGACAGAACGTTTTATACAAGAAATATGTCCATGCTTTTCTGAGGAAGGAAAGGTAAATGTAATGGCATGGGAGAAGGTAGGCCCAAGGAGCCTTATCCTTAACCCCACTGCAGCCTTTCCACCCCGGGAAAGTGAAGGATTGGCAAGCTCTCCCTGGGGTGATAGATCAGGACTCAGGTAATAGCGGAAAGCGCCAATCCTACTCTTAAAATGGATACAAGAGAGCATTTCGGGTTTTTCTTCTTAATGCCTGCTTTTAAAAAATAAAAAAGGGGGAATTTGCCGGGAGCCGGTCCATGCTTGCTGTTTCAAGGGACCTGGCATATATGGCATACTGTTCTTAATATGTTTGCCCACCTTCTTGGCACTATGTGTTTTAACCAAGGTCTCTGAGAAAGGGTGTTTCCCCAGGTAGGGATTTTCCCCTGAAGTTAGGGAGGGAATAAAACCTCTTAACTAAGTGCCAGGCGGGTAATTAATCACTTTAACTACGAACAATCATGCTTAAGCTACATAATCTTTACTCCCTGGAATGGAGATAAGAAACACCCTAACCTTTGGAATAGAGATTGATAGGATTGGAATCAACTAGTATAAATACAGATGTAAGAAGACAGAACAAAGAGAGACAGAACCTACACAGGAACCAGAAGACAGAAGAACTTAGCTGGAGAGAACAAAAAGATCCTGGCAAAAGGATCCTGGATTGAACCTGACTACAGAAATTGGCAAAAGAACCTGACTAGAACCTGGTGACTGAACCTGGCTGGAGAACCTGGACAGAACCTGGCTGGAGAACCTAGCGAGGGAACATGGCTACAGAACCTGGCTGGAGAACCTAGAGAACCTAGCAAGAGAGCATGGACTCAGAACTTGGCTGGAGATCCTGAACCAGAACTTCCCTGGAGATCCAGACCAGAACTTAGCTGGAGATCCTGGATAGAGATCCTGGCTAGGCTGCTGATCAACTGAACGCTGTCTCCGTGTCATTCCTTCTTCGCCGACTCCATCCACACCTTTGGGGACCCCTGGACCTTCTGGGGTTGCACCCTGGCATTTGTATGCTAAAATTTTTGTTAGTCTCTTTTAATTTTTTAAGGTAATGACTAAATCAGACACTGTGCTTGGCACTTTCACATAACTTATCTTATTTAAGCCTCCAAACAACACTAGGATATAAGTGGTACTATTCCATTTTTAAAAGTAATTTTATTGAGACATAATAAATATACAATAAACTGTAAATTATAAAGTGTGCAATTTCATAAGTTTTAACATATGTATACAACTGTGAAACCATGACTATAATCAAGATAGTGAACTTGAACTATCCATCACCTACAGAAGTTTCTTCCTACTCCTTTGTAATCTGTTCCTCCATCCCTCCTTGCCCAAGCAACCATTCAATTGCCTCTGTCATTATAAATTAGTGTATATTTTCTAGCATTTTATACAAATGGAATCATATAATAGGTGGTTTTGTGTGCCTGGCTTATTTCAATTAGCATAATTTCATTCAAGTTTCATCCATATTGTAGCAAATATTAGGTCATTCCTTTTTATTACTGAACTAGAGGCCTGGTGCACAAAATTTGTGCACAGTGTGGGGAGGGGAGGTTTCCTCAGCTCGGCCTTCACCGTCTTCAATCTGGGACCCTTGGGGGATGTCTAACTAGCACAAGGATCAGCAGTTGGACATCCCTGTCGCAATCCAAGACTGCTGGCTCCCAACTGCTCGCCTGCCTGATCACCCCTAACCCCTCTGCCTGCTGGCCTGATTGCCCCTCCCTCTGCCCCCTGCCTGAGTGATTACCCCTAACCTCTCTGCCTGCCTGCCTGATCACCCCCAACTGCCCTCCCCTGCCAGCCTGATTGCCCCTAACTGCCTGATCATCCCTAATTGCCCTCCCCTGCTGGCCTGATCTCGTCCCCAACTGCCCTCCCCTGCCGACCTGATCTCTCCCCCAACTGTACTCCCCTGCCAGCCTGATTGCCCTTAACTGCCTCTGCCCCGGCCTCCACCACCATGGCTTTGTCCGGAGGGAAGTCAGACGCCTGGAAGATGGCCGGTCTAATTAGCATATTACCCTTTTATTAGTATAGAAAGATTATATAGGATAGGATTGCTTAAATGGGGGGGAGGGGAAGCCTTTTTCAACAGGAGGAGATGCTCTTGGCAGACAAAAACACATAATCCCTATATCTAGACTGATAGCCAGCTATATGCACTATACTGCCAAACCAGTCATTAAAAAATTGAATCACTTTGTTACACCAAACAGCTTTTGCCCTTAAAACCCTTCCTCAGCCCCCACATTAGGTTCTGCCTTCTCAGTTCACCCAGAGTAGGTTCTGATTGGTTGGTTTCTATGCCAGTCAGCGTCAAAAGCCCCACCTCCTAGGCAGCCATTGGCTCCTCGCACTTCACCCAGATTTGGTTCTGATTGGTCGGTTTCTATGCCAGTCAGCATCTCCAGGCCTATCTCTGGCCTGATCATAGAGGCGGGGCTAATCAGCAGCTGCCCTATGCTGCTGGCCAGCGGGCTGAACTGCTGACCTCTGGGAGAGAGAGAGAGAGATTCTTGGCTGCTGGTGAGGCCCGAAAAGAGAGAAACACCCTGCTTCTCTCTCCGGGCCTCACCAGCAGCTGCTGTCACTGTTGATCAGCCCTACCTCTCTCTCTACTAGAGATCAACATTTCAGCCCGCTCACCTGCAGCGTGCGCAGCCTGGCATTCAGTCAAGCCTGTGGTTGTTTTGGATGTTACGAACACTGGCCCTCTCTCTCTCTCTCTCTCTCTCTCTCTCTCTCTCTCTCTCTCTCTCTATATATATATATATATATATATATATATATATATATATATATATATATTATTCCATTGTATGGATATTGAAGGACATTTGGATTCTTTCTAATTTTTGGTTATTATAAATAATGTTCCTATGAACATTAATATATATTTTTTTGTATGGATGTATGTTTCTGTGGATAAATATCTAGGAGCAGAATTGCTGGCTTATATGGTAACTCCATATTTAACTTTTGGAAAACTGTCTTACTGTTTTCCAAAGCAGCTACAAAATTTTACGTTTCAACTAGAATTTAAAAATATATGAATAGCCCTAGCTGGCTTGGCTCAGTGGATAGAGCATCAGCCTGTGGACTGAAGTGTTCTGGGTTCAATTCCTGTCAAGGGTACATGCCTGGGGTTGTGGGCTCAATCCCCAGTAGGGGGCATTCAGAAGGTAGCAGATCAATGATTCTCTCTCATCATTGATGTTTCTCTCTCTCCCTCTCCCTTCCTCTCTGAAAGCAATAAAAATATATATTATATTATATATATTATATTATATATATTACCTATACCTATATCTATATCTATATGAATAAACTGACTTAGAGAATGGAACAAATTTATTTAAGGCTACACTACATGGTGTCAAGTCCAAATTTCCCAGAGTGTATAATTTCAAAAATCCAAGTGAAGTGATGGCAAGTTCCTTCAGGATAGAGATGTTTCTTAGACTTATTTAATTTATAGCATGGGTAGCTCTTAATAAAACTGCTTACTTAGCTCATAGCCCAGCTCCACCACTTACTGGTTATACAGCAACACTAAGAAAGATTCTTAACCTCTCCATTCTTCAATTTCTCACATATAGAAATGGGAATAATGATAGATACCTGATAAGATTGTTTGGTGATTAAACATATTCAGTTATAAAATACCTTGCCAAATCCCTGGAACACATAAACAGTTTAATAAATATCGGTTGTTTTATTATTATTATTGCTGTTGTTGCCATAGTTTGTATCTAGAATAAATCGTGATAGATGTAAAATCAACCCTCCTTAAATAATCACTCCAACAGTCTTCTTTGAGATATATGAATAGCATCTATTTCCAGGAGGGACACTTGATTCATGTCTCAAATATGTGGCACTGTGTATATAGAAATGAACAAGGGGCTTTTCTGCTTGTGAGACTCTCAGTCTAGTGTAGTAGTTCTCAGCTGTTTGGAGCTTTGAGCATTTAATGGAAGTTATGGACCTTCTCTCTAAGAAAGTTCATATGTATAAAGCACTCTGTAACTCATTTCAATTATGGCATGAGACCTAACATTTAGTATACACCTCATCTGTGACAGACTTTCTGTTAGACACTTTACATTCAGGGGCTCATTTAATTCTCATAACTCTAAAAGAGAGAAACCATCACTTTCATTCACAGGGGAGAAAACTAAAGTTCACAGAAGGAAGTGTTTTCTCAAATCACATAGTAGTGGTAATACTTGCTGTTTCCAAAGCCATTTTTTCTCTGCTACCTTTTCCACTTATTTTTAAACTATAATAACCTTTAAAGATGAAATTGCTTCAAAACTCCTTCTATGATTTGACAGTCTATATTCAAGCATTTTAGCATAATTGGAGAAGTCAGTGGGCAGCAATTCTATCTTGCTATAGCAGAAGACAGTAAGCCATCTACTTATGATTCTGTTGGCGAAGTTTCTCTGCTTTCTTTCCTCTTGATAACATAGGAGGGTGTCATTTTAAGGGATGCCAAGCCCAACATGGTTCTTGCACCTAACTTGCAACATTAATTATTGGCTGGTTGAACAATATGCATCCATTGTATAAATGAGCCTGCCGGGAGCCGGTCCATCCTTGCTGTTTCAAGGGACCTGGCATATATGGCATACTGTTCTTAATATGTTTGCTCACCTTCTTGGCACTATGTGTTTTAACCAAGGTCTCCTCTCTGAGAAAGGTTGTTTCCCCAGGTAGGGATTTTCCCCTGAAGATAGGGAGAGAATAAAACCTCTTAACTAAGTGCCAGGCGGGTAATTAATCACTTTAACTATGAACAATCGTGCTTAAGCTACATAATCTTTACTCCCTGGAATGAAGATAAGAAACGCCCTAACCTTTGTAATAGAGATTGATAGGATTGAATCAACTGGTACAAATACAGATGCAACAAGACAGCAAGAGCAGAACTCAGAACACAGAACGAAGAAGACAGAACTCAGAAGAAGGAACCTACAAAAACAGAAGAACTTCGCTGGAGAGAACATGGCAAAAGATCCTGCACTGAACCTGACTACAGAAATTGGCAAGAGAACCTGACTAGAACTTGGTGACTGAACCTGGCTGGAGAACCTGGACAGAACCTGGCTGGAGAATCTAGCAAGGGAACATGGCCACAGAACCTGGCAAGAGGTCCTAACCAGAACCTCTATGGAGATCCTGACCAGAACCTGGCTAGAGATCCTGGATAGGCTGCTGATCAACTGAACGCTGTCCCCATGTCATTCCTTCTTCGCCGACTCCATCCATGCCTTTGGGGACCCCTGGACCCGCTGGGGTTGGACCCCGGCATGAGCCCATTCATTTTGACACTTACATTGTCTTCAAATCACAATGTGCTCAAGTCACTCTACTCTAATACAAGGCAGTTTCATAACGTGCTTGTTATTAATTGGAGGGTGAAAAGAGTGTTTTGCACTTTCAGACCTCTAACCCAATTTGCTAGACACTGCACTTCATGACAACTTTTAAGCAGAAGAGTACATACTCTACCACTTTCCAGAGTGGACTTTTAAATTCTGCTGCTGAGTACACCTCATTGGGCAGAACCTAAAAGGAGATCCTTGTTGTGTCAAGGGCTGGATTCCAAAACACAAAGGAATTGTGTGGCTGTTGTTCTTCAAAGCTCAGTGGAAAGGCCTGGCAACAATCTCAGTGTGGTATTGTGTCAGGTGGGAAAAGAGGGCAAGGTTGGTGGGGATATGTTAAAACCCACCTGTACTTCCTAGACTCAGACAAGGCTTTCCCTGGGCTCAGATGCCAGATTCCTTTTATCTGTATTTTCTAAGGTGTGTTAATTGGAGGGAAAGATACAAGAGCTGGCATATGCATTCAATAATTATATTAATCACAAGAGAAAACACATTCTGAGCTCTATTTCACCGTTTTTAATTCCCTTTGCCCCTGTGCCAGAGGGATACAATTTTCAGGACCAGCCATCCTCCTTCCTCTTCACATACAGAAAGTAAAAGGGATAATTATCCCCCAGGAACACCTTAATTGCTCCAATTAACCTGACAACTTTTTGCAGTCAAAGCCAGGCAGAGAAGAGGATTTAAAGTGATCAAACACAATTTTATGGGCAGTACATAAATAATAGACAAGGCAGAGCATTTATAAAGAATGGACTCTGAAATGACATAGGCTTACACTTAGGGACTTTTCTACTACCATTACCGAGAAAAAACACCACAACATTTTAGGTGCTTTTAATCCTACCACCACTACAGCTTTTTAAACAATATATTACATATTCATAATTATCTGTGCATTTAAGCTGTCTGTAGAAACCTTCTGTGAGTGAGACTGTTTAACTGCTTTCTTAGGCAGGCAAGCCTGGGTTTGAGCCCTCCTTCAAGAACTAATTTGCATTGCATCATCGGATAGATAACCAAACCTTTCTGAACCTCACTATCCTTATCTGTGTATGAGATACTTATCATACATCATTTCAGTCAGTCCTCACAACTCTAAGAGGTGTATATTGTCTCCATTTTTTAGATGATAGAATATAGCCTCAGTGAATCAAAGTGACCATCCCAAGTTCACAGTTTAGCTTACTGGCAAATTAGAATTCATTTAATTTTTTTTAACTTCCTATAACATTCGCTGAGAATTTAGTATGCACCAGGCACTCTGTTAAATATTGGGGCATAATGGTAAAGATACTGACATAGTCTCTTTCCATGGAACTTAAATAGAATTCAGCTCTGTTTGACTTCAAAGCCCATATCCTAATAGCTATACCATAGTATCTTGCCTTCCTCACATGTTTGTAGGCTCAGATGACTGATGGATATAAAAGTGCTATAGTTATTAAGGGATTTGTGTTATGTATGTTACACACACACAAGCTCACTTAGACATAACTGAAGTAACTATATAACTAAAATTGGGTCATTTGGGTCAAAATCAGTTAATTTTACAAGTAAAATGTGTTATAAAACATATAGTCATGATGTTGCAGAAGTGAAGGGAACCAGGTTTGCTAAAGTAATTGTGGTGATAGAAATGTATTAGCTTCAGAAGCTACTGAGGTGGTTCATTCTATGCTAGTACAGTGTAAATATATATATAGTCAAATCCAGAGACATGAAAGCCTGGAACAGACTGACAAATCTCAGAGGGAAGGGGGCTAGAAGAGATTAATCAAAGAATTTGTATACATATATGCATAAGCTGTGGACAAAAGTGCAGTACGCCTGGGGGTTGGGGACCTGTGGAAGGGGTCAATGTGGAAAAAATGGGGGATATCTGTAATACTTTCGACAATAAAGATAAATTTAAAATAAATAAATTTTAAAAGCTGAATATATATATATATATATATATATATATATATATCCCATCTAATAAAAGAGAAACATAGTAATTGGCATACGATCACTACCCTTCCCACTGGCTAATCAGCGAGATATGCAAATTAACTGCCAGCCAAGATGGCGGCCGGCAGCCAGGCAGCTTGAAACAAACATGAGGCTTGCTTGCTTCAGTGATGGAGGAAACCAACGTTTCCCGCCTGCTTTGCTTGCCTCTGAGCCTGCAGTTTAAGAAACATTGTAACAAATATAGAAGCTAAACAAAACCCCAGAAACCTGCTTTCAGCGAGCCCAGGATCTCAGAGCTGGGGTTGATACAGTGTTTCAATTATAGAACCAAAACAAACCAGATACCTTCTTTCAGCAGCAGAAGCCTCAGAGCTGGAGCCAGAGCTAAAGCTGGCCCAGAATTAAAAAGAAAAAAGAAAAAAAGGAGCAGTTGGGGGCTTCAGTTGGCCTGAAAACAGCCCTCAGCCCCTTACCCAGACTGGCCAGGCACCCCAGTGGGGACCCCCACCCTGATCCAGGACACCCTTCAGGGCAAACCAGCCAGCCCCACCCATGCACCAGGCCTCTATCCTATATAGTAAAAGGGTAATATGCTTTCCGGCAACGGGATCAATGTGACAAGGGGCAGCGCCCAAACCCCCTGATCGCCCTGCGGCTCTGTGTGTGACAGGGTGCGGGGCCACAACCTCCCTATCCGCCCTGGTCTGTTCGTGACAGGGGAAGGCGCCCCAACCCCCTGATCGGCCCTGCTCTGTGCATGACAGGGGGCAGCACCCCAACCCCCTGATGGGCCCTGCTCTGTGCATGACAGGGTGTGGCGCCCCAACCCCCCCCCCCCACGGGCCCTGCTCTGTGTGTGACGGGATAGAGCCATAACCTCCCCATCGGCCCTGCCCTGAGTGTGACAGTGGCGGTGCCCCAACCCCCTGATCGGCCCTGCTCTGTGGGTGATAGAGGGCGGCACCCCAACCCCCTGATCCGCCCTGCTCTGAGTGTGACAGGGGGTGGTGCCCCAACTCCCCTATCGGCCCCACTCTGTGAGTGACAGGGGGGAGCTCCCCAACCCCTTGATTGACCCTGCTCTGTGCATGACAGGGTATGGAGCCCCAACCCCCCTGATGGGCCCTGCTCTGTGTGTGACAGGGGGCAGCGCCCCAACCCCCTGATTGGCCCTGCTCTGTGCATGACAGGGTACAGAGCCCCAACCCCCCTGATGGGCCCTGCTCTGTGCGTGACAGGGGGTGGCGCCGCAACCTCCCCATCGACCCTGCCTTGAGTGTGACAGGGGGCGGTGCCCCAACCCCCCAATTAGCCCTACCCTGAGCGTGACTGAGGGTGGCATCGCAACCTCCCAATCCGCCCTGCTCTGTGCATGACAGGGGAAGGCGCCCCAACTCCCCAATCAGCCCTGCTCTGAGCCCGACCAGGGGCTGCACCTAGGGATTGGGCCTGCCCTCTGCCACCCGGGAGCAGGCCTAAGCCAGCAGGTTGTTATCTCCCGAGGGGTCCCAGACTGCGAGAGGGCACAGGCCGGGCTGAGGGACCCCCCCTCCCCCCACCTGAGTACACAAATTGGATTGTGGTAATGGTTGTACAACTCTGAAAATTTTCTAACAATCTTTGAATTGCACAATTAAAGGGAGTGAATTTTATGGTAAATTATACCTCAAGTAAAGCTGCTGAAATAAAAACATAAATTAATAAAGGCATATGAGTTAGTCTTGGTGGGAAGTGTGGTGAGTTAAGGTATTTCTGGATTGATGAAGGAAGAGAGAGGATCACCAGAGGCAGTCATACAGCTTTACTGGGAAGTGCAGGGACAAGATCACTTTAGAGGAGAAGTCGGTTCTAGCAAATATTCCAAAGACAGCATCATGGGGCTTTCACCAGGAAAAGGAATAGGGGTAAGGGAACTCTCTGAGGAGAGGGCAGTTGAAGAGGGAGATTCCATGTCTAAGTCCCATTGCTTAGCACCAGGTTAGAAGTCGCTGGGTCAGAAAGCTCTGAAGGGTAGTGGTAGTTTGAGGTCTATTATAAACACAGAGTTGGTGTTATGTATGATTAACAGAATCTGGGAGTAATTTCACAGGGAATGTAAAGTAGGTAGGCTCTATAGATTAAAAGTATGTTTATTTGGACCATATTTAAAGAAATTTGATGTATAAGAGTTTGAGTTTGGCACTTGGTGCCACAGGGCTTTGGGCTAAGGTCCCAGCCTGCTTAAAAGAAATAGACAACACCATTTTAGACCAACACACAGGGGCCATCTCTGGCCTATTTATATAACAGGAAAGTGCCATGAATTTGCTACATCACTTAGTCATAGTAGGTAGTCAGCCTAAAAAATTATAGTGGTTAAGAGCAATGGCTTTGCCCTAGCTTAGTTGTTCTCAACCTTCCTAATGCCACGACCCTTTAATACAGTTCTTAATGTTGTGGTGACCCCCAACCATAAAATTATTTTCGTTGCTACTTCATAACTGTAATTTTGCTACTATAAACAATATGTAATTATATATGTCTTTTCCGATGGTCTTAGGCGACCTCTGTGAAAGGGTCGTTCGACCCCCAAAAGGTCACGACTCACAGGTTGAGAACCGCTGCCCTAGCTGGTTTTGCTCAGTGAATAGAGCGTCAGCCTGCGGACTGAAGGGTCCGGGTTTGATTCTGGTCAAGGGTACATGCCCAGGTTGAGGGCTCGATCCCCAGTAAGGGACGTGCAGGAGGCAGCTGATCCATGATTCTCTCTCATCAAGGATGTTTCTCTCTCTCTCTCTCCCTCTCCCTTCCTCTCTGAAGTCAATAAAAAAAAAAAATATATATATATATATATATATATATATATATATATATATTTTAAAAAAGAGCAACAGATTTGTCGTCAACCCAGTTAGGGCAGGTACCTGTTATGTAATGATCCTGGGCAACTTTACATGTCTCAATTTTCTCATATAAGAGAAAAATATGAACATTTCCAACAAGACTGTGAGGATTACAGTTGGTAGAGCTTATTATTATTTCAGAAACTTAATAGCAATCCACTTTTAGAAACTTCAGGAAGAAGAGTATTTTTAATTAATAAAATGCCTACACTATTTCTAATTCAGTACAACTTTTAAATCAGTATTACTATCAAAAAAGCAAACAGTCTTCCATAGAAATGAAAATATCTTGTCATCAACCCAGTACAGGGAATAGATTGGCACCAACCAATTTTCATGCTCTTTAGGGGAGCCATAGCACAAACACGCAAGCATGAATGACTGAATGACTCTTAAGCAGAATGTGTCACTGCTCTAAATCAGGTGTCTATATCTGGTGACAGAACATGCCTCATTGGATCATTTTGAGGATTAGATGAAGTAATACATGCAAAAGCACGCAGTTCAGTTACTATTATTAGGAAATTGAGTCTCAGAGATGTTAAGTAGCTTGCCAAACATCACAATAGTAAATACTAAATCTAAGATTTGAACTCAGTTGATCTGATTTCTAGAGGTTGTATTTCTAACCATTGAACCCCACAACTTACTGGCTGTGGAACTGAAGGTAAGTTTAACCTCTCTTACCCTCATTTTCTTCATTTTTAAAATATGAGAGTTAATAGCACCTCCACATAGGATTGTTATGATAATTAAATGAGATAATATATAAAATACTCAGAAGAGTCACATCTAAAGGATGTTCAATAAATGTTATTGAGTATTCTTTCTATTACTATGATTTTTTTCCAGGGTCACTTTCAGTTTAAAATCTCTCTACTGGAATTAAGTCACAACTTGGGGGTTGTGGGGAGAGACTTGGAAGGGAAGTGCATCTGGGCTCTGGGATCAGTTGTTTCTCCATCCCAATAAATGTCAACTCCATTTTTTGCTAGTGTTTGAAATCCTTGGAGTTATCTTTGGCTCCTTTCTTTTTCTTATCCAACTTTCTGTTAGTCAGGAAATTCTTTTGGCTCTATCTTCAAAATATGAATCTTTTTCATCACTTTCACTACCACTATCCTGGCTTGGGCCACCATCATCTCTAAATTAGATTATTGTAACAGCTTCCTGCTAATTTGTCTTCCTGCTTAACTGCTCTTGCTCCCCTCAGTCTCTTCTCAAAACAGCAGCCACAATGACCCTGTTAAAACATCTATCAGGTCATGTCACACTTCTGTTCTCCTACTATTTCCCTCCTATTCTCTCCAGGCAGGTGCATGGCTCCCTCTCTCAACTCCTGTATTAGTTACCTACTGCTGTGTAACAAATGACTGTGAACATAGCAACTTGAACAACATCTATTTAGTATTTCACAGATTCAGTGAGTCAGGAATCTGGATACTGCCTAGCTATGTTCCTTACTTAGGGTCTCACAAGGCTGCAGTTAAGGTATTGACTAGGCTGTGCTGTTATGTGGAGGTTCAAGTAGAGAAGGGTGCACTTCCAAGATGCCTTGGGTAACAGGAAGAATTAATTTCCTTACAGCTGTAGAATTCATGTCAGCTTCCTTCTTCAAAGTCAATAACTGGGCCAGAGAGTCTCTACTACTTCAAGTCCCTGACTTTAAGATGCTTTCTAATAGGGCTTTCTTTATTAGATCAGTGCCAGCAAGAGTGATGTTCTTTTTAATTACCTCAAAGTCAAGCTGATCAGGGATCTTTTAATTTCATCTGCAGAGATCCCTTAACATTTTCCACATAACACAATCTAATCACAGGAATGGTATCCATCATGTTTACATGTTCTGACTATGCTCAAGAGGAAGAGATGAGAATGGTGAATGCTAGCTTAGAATTCTGACTACCCCACTTTCTTTAAACCTTTCATGAAATAATGCGAAACCTGATCACACCACTGAATATTGTAATCCACCCTTCTCTTAACCCCTATTGTGTCCCAATGACTCTTACCCTGTTTTACTTTTTTTAAATAAATTTTATTTTTAGATTTACAGAAAAATTTCAAAGATAATAAAAGAGTTCCCATTTACTCTACATCCAGTTTCCCATATTATCAACAACTTTCATTTTATGGTACATTTGTAATAATTAATGAACCAATATGAATACATTATTGTTAATGAAAGACTACTTTATTCAGATTTCCACAGTTGTTCACTAAGATTCTTTTTATAGGATACCATCCAGAATTGCAGATTATATTTATTGGTCATGCCTACTTGAGCTCCTCTTCACTGTGCTAGTTTCTCAGACTAAAATGGGAATTTTGCCAAATTGTTGGAGGCTGAAAGTAGACTAGCTTGAGAGTGAGAAACTCATAGGTGTAGCAATATTAGGTAGGGCCTCACTCTTTTGTGTGGTATCCCACCAGGTTATCACACAGACAAGCCAAGAAATATCTTGTGGACTTGTCAGGGAGAAGGAAAGAGTAATCATCATGAAATACTTCCAAAGCATTCTCTATAAAAAAGTAATTTCAGAGGGGAAAGACTTTTCCAGAACCTTCTAACATCTGTGGAAGAGACATTTACTTGACTCCAGCTACCTCTAGCTTTCCTGGCTAACCTCAGGGTAGAAACAAAAAGGTGCAAAAACAGTTGTGAAGATCACAGACCATGAGAGACCCAAACAACTAGAAGAAGAGAAAAAGGGAACATAAGGTTGGATGATCAATTGTTCTTATATGGTGTGAAGAAAGCATCAGGAAAAACATCAAGGTAGAGAACTGTTTTCTGATTGGACCTATTTTAAAAAGGCAGGAAGTAGAAGAAAGAGTTATGTACATGGATATAACCTTTCAATGCACAGTGCTCCCTGTCCCCGGTGGTCAGACAAGCACTGTTGAAATTAATTTATCTGGATTGTATTCCCTCCTTTTCAGTAAGAGTACAAAGGGGTTGAACAAAAATAGTAACACAGTTCTACTTACACTAGGCACTAAATGACATGATAGGAATAATTTCAATATGTAAGGAGAGTGGGCACATGGAGGGTTGGACCATTCAGAAGAGACTGTCAAGAAGTAATGCCTAACCATAATCTTCAAGGATGAGTAGGAACTAAGTAAAGAAGGAGAAAACGGAAGGAAGGAATTCCTGGCAGAACAAGAATTGTGAAGATAAACCTAGAAGGAAGAGAGAAAAGAGCCCTTTTGGGTGTTTGTAAGAAATTGAGCATGACTGGAATATAGAGTACTATGAAGGAAGTGAAGCAGGGTCAGAAAACAAACCCTAAAAAAGGGGACAGATGTCAGGTCATACAATGTATTGTGTGTATGGCTAGGGAAGTCATTTTTTATTCTAAGAACAACAATAAAAAAAACATTGAAGGTAAATGACACCAACATTACTTATTTTAGGAAGTTAAATTTTGTTGCTGTATGCAGAATGGATTGTCTGTCATGGGGTGGGGTCATAAGGAATATCAAAGACATCAAATAGGAGTTCCAGTGCCTTGAATTAATCTAGATGAGAAATGATCATGGCCTGAATTTAATAGTGTCAATGGACATGTACAAGACTGGGTGAATTTGAGAAAAAAACAGATAAATAATTAAGAGCTAGAATCTGTTGGTTTTGGTGATTGATTAAGTGGGGACATGGAAAAGGAAGAAGAAAGACTAAATGAACAGAACACCTCTTTGTAGGAATTTGTAGTCAGAATGATATGAGGAGGATTCATTAATTTTGTACCTTGTCAGGTATGTCCTTGTTATTAGCAAATCATTACAGATAAACTGAGTTTGTAACTTTTCAGTTGGACAACTTAAAAATATATGAAGTATTTAGTGCCCTGAAGTATTTACCCAATTGAGTTATTTTTAAATTGAATTATGAGAGTATTGCCAAGTACTGAAAGCTGACACATCATCTTAGCAGGGGTGAAGTTTGATTGTGAAATTGTACATGAATGTATCTGGCAAGAACACAACTTCTAAAGTGTGCTTGCTTAAAATATTTTTTCTCATATAAAGTTATGTGACTCTCAAATATGAAATTTTAAAGGACAAGCATCCCTCTGTCTTTTAGACATAGATGAAACTAAAGTGGTTAAGAAACCTGCCCATGGTTACATGGTACCTTTAGAGCTTACTCAAAGCCATTAACCTTTAGGCCATTATATTTGATGTTCATCAGACGGTCTTGTATCCTTGAGTATGACTATTTTCCAAATGCATATGGATGCTGTTATTAATAAAGTGATAAAATATAGTTGTATTTGAAAGCACTATTGAACTCAGGGGAAGTTTATAAGCATTAATTTATTTCCCCCCAATTAACAAACACTATGATTACAACTCCCATTATGTGAAAGTCTGTATGTTTGCAGCTAGGCCCTTGATAAGGTGCTTTCATAGTCAAAAACAATTTCAAACTTCTTGCTGTGGGTTGAATCCTGTTCCCTAAAAAGATATGTGGAGGTCCTAATCCCCAGTACTTGTGAATGTGTTTGGAAATAGGGTTTTGCAGATGTGATCAGCTTAAAATTAGGTCATACTCAATTAGGGTGGGTCCTAACCCAATAAGATAAGTGTCCTTATAAGAAGAAGAGAGGAGTTAGCAGAAAACATAGGCAGTAAAATATCAGACATTTATCTTAGAAATATATATTTTTTCTGATATATCTCCTCATGCAAGGGGAAAAAAAGAGAAAAAAATAAACAAATGGGACTGTATCAAACTGAAAAGTTTTTGCACTTCAACAAAATGAAAAGGCAAACAAGTGTTGGTGAGGCTGTGGAGAAATGGGAACCCTAGCACATAGAAAACAGTGTGGAGTTTTCTCAAAACATATAAAAATGGAACCACCATTTGACTGAGTATTCCCACTTCCAGGAATATATCCTAAGAATCCCAAAATACCAATCAGACAGACTATATGCACCTATATAGTTATAGCAGTGCTATTTACAATAGCTAAGATCTGGAAACAGCCCAAGTGCACATCAGTAGGTGACTGGAATAAAAAAAGCTGTGATACAGTCACACAATGGAATACTATGCAGCTGTAAAAAAAAAAAAAAAAGAAGCATCTCTTATCCTTTGAGACAGCATGAAGAGACCTGGAGAGTATTATGCTAAGCAAAATAAACCAGTCAGAGAAAGACAAATATCACATCTCATTTATATGTAGAATCTAATAAAAAAATAAACTGACCAATGTCATAGAACCAGAGGCATGAGAACATGGAACAAATGGACAAATCTCAGGGAAGGCAGGGGCAGAGGGGAGAGGAAGAGATTAACCAAATAACTTAAATGCATATATGCATTGCCCAAGGATACAGAAAATGGGGCAATGAAGGCCTGGGGTGGAGTGGGAACTGGGTAGAGGGAAGCAATGGAGGAAAAAGGGGGTACATCTATAATACTCTCAATAATAAGGATAAATTAAAAAAAAAATGAAAAACCAACCCACTGAATGGAAGAATCTATATGCTAATGATACATCTGATAAGTGTTTAATTTACACAATTTATAAAGAACCCATACAACTCAAGACCAAAAACAAACGATCAAATAAAAAAATGGACAAAGGACCTGAATAGATACTTCTCCAAAGAGGACATGCAGATGGCTAATAGACATATGAAAAGATGCTCAATGTCACTAATCATTAGAGAGATGCAAATCTCGTCCTGAATCCAATTTCCCTTTCCACAAAAGACTGAAAGTGTGTTCCCCTGGGAGCTGAAACTTAGGAGATGTCTCATGAGAGCAGAGAAGAGCCAACCAGTGCAGTTCAGGGCAGACTGGCACAGAGCAGGCCAGTGCAGCGCAGCTCAGAAAAACGAAGAGCAAGGAGTGGAGCAGAACTGTCTAGTCAGAGAGGAGTCTGGCCTCCAAGGCTGCCTCACAGTCCTGTTTCACAGACCTCCTGTATCACAACTGAGCTGTTTTGCACTGAATACTTTCCTTCTTCACCACCCCAAATTGGAGGTTCCTTTTGGTGCTGAATTGGTGCCAATGACCTTTGGATGACAATATTTATTAGCACACAAATGTATTCATATATTTGAAGGGAAAATCTGTGTATGGTCTCATACAGTTTTTGCTGAATGAACCAATTTTTTTGTAAAAAGTTACTAACAAGGTGTTTGTATGTATATGTATGTATATCTACAATGAGATATCACCTCACACTTGGCAGAATAACTATCATCAGTAAATCAACAAATAAGTTTTGGCGAGAATGTGGAGAAAATGGAACCCTCGTACACTGTTGGTGGGAATGTGGATTGGTACAGTCACTATGGAAAACTGTATGGAGGGTTCTCAAAAAATAAGAAATGGAACTGCCTTATAACCCAATGGTTCCATTTTTGGGTATATATCTGAAGATACTAATTTGAAAGAAAATATGCATCCCTATGTTCATTGTTATTTACAATAGCCAAACTCTGGAAATAATGCAAGTGCCCAGCAATAGATGAGTGGATAAAAAAGCAGTGAATATATATATATCACAACTCAGTTGTGATACAGGAGGGCTGTGAAACAGGACTGTGAGGCAGCCTTGGAGGCCAGACTCCTCTCTGACTCGACAGTTCTGCTCCACTCCTTGCTCTTCATTCTTCTGAGCTGCACTGCACTGGCCTGCTCTGTGCCAGTCTGCCCTGAACTGAACCTGACTTAGGTGTATATATATATATATAATCATTCATTACGGTCGAACGACTGTAACAATGGGTCAATTGGTTGGGATGAGCAGCAGTGGAGCTATGCCTGGCCCTGGTTGGGACTCCTCCCCAGCCATCTGCTGCTTCGGCACTGCTACAACCCTCAGGCCACAGGTGGGGATAGGGCTGAAACCTGGCAGTCTGACATCGCCTGAGGGGCCCCCGGTTGCAAGAGGTTGCAGGCCAGGCTGAGGGACCCCACCTGTGCATGAATCTGTGCACTGGGCCTCTGGTCCTAATATATAAAAAGCCAGGGGCCGTCACAATCTAAATGACCTTATGGACACCGAACAGCAGGCTGTGTGAGGCAACCAGGCTGGCAGCGGGGGGGGGGGCAGTTGGGGGTGACCAGGCCAGTGGGGGTGTCAGTTAAGATGAATTTGATGGGTCTCAGCATGGCAGCAGGAGGGAGCTCTGGGCCCCAGCCAGGGCGTGGTGGTGGGAGTGAGCTCTGGGCCCGGCCGGTGTGTGGCAGAACTCTGGGTCTCACACAATTATGGGCATGGCCAGCCTTCAAACCAAGTCCTGACAGGAGGGAAAAGAGAACCCCATTCCTCGCAGAATCAGCCATTGGTCAGCTTACTATCAGAAGCCTGCCAACCAGGAATCCCATTTCCCTGCACCCTGGACCCTAAACCATTTCCTCTAATTCTCTTTTAATAAAGTGCATGATTTCATGCATCTGGCCACTAGTCTGTACTAATAAAAGGGTAATATGCTAATAAGACTGGGATATCTTCTGGGAGACCTTCTGGACAAAGCCATGGTGGCAGGGCTGAGGCAGAGGTGGTTGGGACAATCAGGCCAGTGGGGGGCACAGTTGGGGGCAAGCAGACCAGCAGGCAGAACGGTTAGGGTTGATCAGGCAGGCAGGCAGGCAGGTGAGTGTTTAGAAGCCAGCAGTCCTGGATTGTGAAAGGAATGTCCAACTGCTGACAGTTGGACATCCCCCGAGGGGTCCCAGATTGGAGAGGGTGCAGGTTGGGCTGAGGAACACCCACTCTGTGCATGAATTTCGTGCACTGGGCCACTAGTGTGTATGTGTGTGTGTGTGTGTGTGTGTGTGTGTGTGTATATATATATATATATATATATATATATATATACTAATAAAAGAGAAACATGGTAATTGGCGTATGACCGCTACCCTTCCCATTGGCAAATCAGGGCAATATGCAAATTAACTGTCAGCCAAGATGGCGGCGGGCAGCCAGGCAGCTTGAAACTAACATGAGGCTTGCTTGCTTCAGTGACGGAGGACTCCAACGTTCCCCGCCTGCCTTGCCAGCCTCTGAGCCAGCAGTTTGAAACATTGTAACAAATATAGAAGCTAAACAAAACCCCAGAAACCTGCTTTCAACCGGCTGGGATCTCAGAGCTGGGATCTCAGAGCTGGAGTTGATACAGAGTTTCAAGAACCAAAATAAACCAGATACCTGCTTTCAGGAGCGGAGGCCTAAGAGCTGGAGCCTCAGAGCTAAAGCTGGCCCAGAATAAAAAAAAAAAAAAGAAAGAAAAAAGAAAAAAAGGAGCAGTTGGGAGCTTCAGTCCCAGCCTGAAAACAGGCCTCAGCCCCTCACCCAGGCTGGCCAGGCACGCCAGTGGGGTCCCCCACCCTGAAGGGTGTGTGACCAGCTGCAAACAGCCCTCATCCCCTCACCCAGGCTGGCCAGGCACCCCAGTGGGGACCCCCACCCTGATCCAGGAAAACCTTCAGGGCAAACCAGCTGGCACCCACCCATGCACCAGGCCTCTATTCTATATAGTAAAAGGGTAATATGCCTCCCAGCACTGGGATCAGCGGAGCCACGAGGACTACCAGCACCGGGATCAGCATGACAGGGGGCAGAGCCCAAACCCCCTGATCACCCTGCGGATCTGTGTGTGACAGGGGGCAGGGCCACAACCTCCCTATCCGCCCTGCTCTGTGGGTGACAGGGTGCAGCACCCCAACCCCCTCACCCCACGGGCCCTGCTCTGTGTGTGACGGGGTAGAGCCATGACCTCCCCATCAGCCCTGCCCTGAGTGTGAGAGTGGTGGTGCCCCAACCCCCTGATCCACCCTGCTCTGTGGGTGACAGGGGGCGGTGTGCCAACTCCCTTATTGGCCCTACTCTGTGAGTGACAGGGGGGAGCTCCTCAACCCCCTGATGGGCCCCGCTCTGTGCGTGACGGAGGGAGCTCCCCAACCCCCTGATGGGCCCTGCTCTGTGCGTGACAGGGTGGGGGGAGCTCCCCAACCCCCTGATGGGCCCTGCTCTGTGCGTGACAGGGGGTGGCGCCACAACCTCCTCATCGACTCTGCCTTGAGTGTGACAGGGGGCGGTGCCCCAACCCCCCAATCGGCCCTACCCTGAGCGTGACTGAGGGTGGCATTGCAACCTCCCAATCTGCCCTGCTCTGTGCATGACAGGGGGCGGTGCCCCAACTCCCCAATTGGCCCTGCTCTGAGCCCGACCAGGGGATGCACCTAGGGATTGGGCCTGCCCTCTGCCACCGGGGAGCAGGCCTAAGCCAGCAGGTCGTTATCTCCCAAGGGGTCCCAGACTGCGAGAGGGCACAGGCCAGGCTGAGAGACCAACCCCCCCCCACCCCGAGTGCACAAATTTTTGTGCACCGGGCCCCTAGTGTATATATATATAAAGCCAGCCACCATAATGACCATAACAACCAGTCACTATTATGCCCACTGTGGCCAGCGAACCAGCCTAATCAGGTACTAGTACATATGTCTTCTTTTTTCCCCATTGACCCAAGAGCTCTCTATGTGGTTCACTGAGGCTGATCCCTAGCCAGCATTGCAGCTTTACTTATTCCTCTGCTCAAACCTGCTCTCTTCCCATTCTTCTCAGTTACTGTTCTCAAAAGTATCCTATATAATAAAGAGGTAATATGAAAATTGACCATCATAACTTGCACAAGATGGCCGGTAGGAGAGGGAAATTGTGAGGGATGAGGCCAGCAGAGGAGGGCAGTTAGGGGTGACTGGGCTGGCATGGGAGGGAGGGCATTTGGGGGGGATCAGGCCTGCATGGTAGGGATGTCAGTTGGGGATGACCAGGCCTGCAGGGGAGGGCAGTTAGGGTTGACCAGGCCGGCAGGGGAGCGCAATTGGAGGCAACCAGGTGGGGGGGAGGGCAGTTGGGGGCGACTGGGCCGGCAGGGGAGGGAGGGCATTTGGGGGGGATCAGGCCTGCATGGTAGGGATGTCAGTTGGGGATGACCAGGCCTGCAGGGGAGGGCAGTTAGGGGCAACTAGGCCGGCCAGAGAGGGCAGTTAGGGGTGACTGGGCCGGCAGGGGAGGGCAGTTAGGGGTGACTGGCCATAAGGGGATGGTAGTTGGGGGCAACCAGGCTGGCAGGGGAGTGGTTAGGGAGTGATCAGGCTGCCAGGAAGAAGCAGTTAGGGGAATTCAGGCAGGAGAGCAGTTGGGAGCCAGTAGTCCCAGATTTTAAGAGGGATGTCCGACTGCCAATTTAGGCCCAATCCCACAGGGGTCTCAGATTGCAGAGGGTGCAGGCTGGGCTGAGGGACAGCCCCCCAGTGCACAATTTCATGCACCAGGCCTCTAGTCCTTTAATAAGGACTGCCCATTACCAGACACTCCCACCCCGATCAAGGGCGAGCAGGCCGGCCAAACACCCCACCTCCTTCCCCCTGGCTATCCCCGTCCCTGATTGGCCCACCCCATCATGACAGGTCTGCAACCCCTCCCCCCAGCCGCCCCACCCATGATCTCACCCCCCAACCCAATAGGGGGTCGGCCAACCTCCTGCAGCCTTTCCCCCAGCCACCCTGCCCCTGATCACACCCCCTACCCCAATAGGGGGCAGCTGGCCAGCCAACCTCATGCAGCCCCTTCCCCCAGCCAACTCTCCCCTGATCGCACCCCCCAACCACAATAGGGGGCAGGGCCTGCTGGCCAACCTTTTGCATCCCTTCCTCCTGGCTGGCCCTGCCCCCTATGGGCCCTGGCCACCCTGATTGGCCTGCAGCTCCTCTCCCGGCCAACCCTTCCCCTGATGGGCCTCCACCAACCTGATAGGCCCACAGACCTGCCCCCTGGCCTGTTCCACCCCTGATCACCTTGCCACCTAAATAGGGGGTGGGGCTTGCTGGCCAACCTCCTGCAGCCCCTCCCTCCACCCAACCCCACCCCAGATAGTCTCCCTACCCTGATCAGCGGCAGGGCCAGATGGCGCACTGCCCACAGACCCGCCCCATGGCTGGCCATGCCCCCAATCAGCCCCCCAACCCCTATCTAGGGGGGGGCACTGGCCAATCACCCATGGCCTCTCTGCCCAGCCAGCCTGGCCCTGATTGACCCTGATCAGGATAGGCTGGCTGGCCAGCCTCCCACCATCTTCTCCTCCTGACAGGCTCAGCCCTGATCCATCCTGATTGGGGCTGGGCCCGCCGGACCCCACCCATGCATGAATTCGTGCACTCATCTCTGGTATATATGTATATATATAATGGAATATTACTTGGTCATGAAAAGAATGAAATCTTATCATTTGTGACAGCATGGATGGACCTAGAGATATTATGCTAAGTGAAATAAGTCTGTCAGAGAAAGACAAATACCATGTGACTTCACTTATATGTGGAATCTAAAGAACAAAATAAACAAACAAACAAAATTGAAACAGACTCATAGATAAAGAGAAAAAAATTATGGTTGGCAGAGGGGAGGGGATTTAAAAGGTGAAGGGATTAAGAAGTACAAATTGGTAGTCATATGATAGTCTCAGGGTGTAAGGTACAGCATAGGAAATATAGTAAATAATCTATACTAATAAAATGGTAATATGCTAATCAGACCATACATCTTCCACACAACCTTCTGGACATCCTTCCGGACAAAGCCACAGTGGTGGGGCAAGGCAGTGGCGGTTAGGAGTGATCAGTCCAACAGGGAAGAACAGTTAGGGGGATCAGGCCAGCAGGGGAGAGCAGTTAGGGATGATCAGGCAGGCAGGCAGAGAGTTTAAGGGCAATCAGGCAAGCAGGCAGAGGCAGTTAGGGGCAATCAGGCTGGCAAGGGAGTGGTTAGGAGCCAGCGGTCCAAGATTGCGAGAGTGATGTCCGATGGTTCCCGGATTGGAGAGGGTGCAGGCTGGGCTGAGGGATGAGTGACCACCCCCCGCATGAGTTTCATGCACGGGGCCTCTAGTCCATAATAATAAAAACATAATAGGCTAATTAGACTGGATGTCCTTCCAGATGACCTTCAGAACGAAGCCAGGGCTGCAAGGGAAGCCTGGATCCTGGGTTCGGAATGATGGTTGTTCTGTATTTTAGTCATAATTTTGATGTGGTTGTGGGAGGTGGTGACTGGCATTTACCTACACTGCCAACTTGGTTCTCCATAGTTTCTTGAAGAATTTTTCCCCACAGCCCTATGGTTTTTCATTGCAACAGAGGAAAAGTGGATTTTTGAATTTAGCTCTTGGAATTTGCCAGATAAGTGCAATGAAAGACAGATGGGTGCAGAAAATTAGGATAATGACAGTAGTGTATTGATGTAAAGGCATGTGGAATCTAAGGTAGATAAAAAGGGCTATGAAGAAAGTTGAGAGCTGATCAATAGGTAGGAAGCAGAGAAGTTGATGGACTGAATGTCAGAAGAAGTGGGGACTCATTTAACACTCACAATGAGGATGTTTTAAGCCAGCTTGTAGGGTTAGAGAAAGTGTTCAAAAATAACATATTTGAATCAGTGCTTTCAGTGGCAGCATAGTTTCAAGTAATAACAGAGGCTACATGTGAATGTGGGAATTGGTAGTTAAACTGGAGTAGGGAAGGCTGATTAATCTTTCTGGATAGTCTAAACTTGACATAAGTCTAGGTGCTGGGGTCCAACCCCAGCAGGTCCAGGGGTCCCCAAAGGTGTAGACAGAGTCGGCGAAGAAGGAATGACACGGAGACAGCATTCAGTTGATCAGCAGCCTAGTCAGGATCTCTAGCCAGGATCTCCAGCCAAGTTCTGGTCTGGATCTCCAGGGAAGTTCTGGTTCAGGATCTCCAGCCAAGTTCTGAGTCCATGTTCTCTTGCTAGGTTCTCCAGGTTCTCCAGCCAGGTTCTGTAGCCATGTTTCCTCGCTAGGTTCTCCAGCCAGGTTCTGTCCAGGTTCTCCAGTCAGGTTCAGTCACCAGGTTCTGTCAGGTTCTTTTGCCAATTTCTGTAGTCAGGTTCAGTCCAGGATCTTTTGCCATGTTCTCTCGCTAGGTTCTGTCTCTAGGTTCTGAGGCCAGTTTCTGTCCAGGATCTTTTGCCATGTTCTCTCCAGCGAAGTTCTTCTGTCTCTAGAGAACGTTCTGTGTAGGTTCTGTGACTAGGTTCTGTCTCTCTTGGTTCTGTCTTCTTACATCTGTATTTATACCAGTTGATTCCAATCCTATCAATCTCTATTTCAAAGGTTAGGGCATTTCTTATCTCCATTCCAGGGAGTAAAGATTATGTAGCTTAAGCGTGATTGTTCGTAGTTAAAGTGATTAATTACCCGCCTGGCACTTAGTTAAGAGGTTTTATTCCCTCCCTAACTTCAGGGGAAAATCCCTACCTGGGGAAACAACCTTTCTCAGAGACCTTGGTTAAAACACATAGTGCCAAGAAGGTGAGCAAACATATTAAGAACAGTATGCCATATATGCCAGGTCCCTTGAAACAGCAAGCATGGACCGGCTCCCAGCATCTAGGAGTTTCCATTTTTTTTTCTGTCATTATTTTGGTAACCTGTAGAATGAGATAATCTATGGTCTGTTGAGATAGTAACTTTTGTCTCATTTATTGCTGTAGGAAAGTTGGAAAATCAAAAGGTAATGTCTCTCTCTCTCTCTCCTCTCTAAATGCAGGCCACTGATTCTAAATTAGAGTAGTACTTCAATGCATGCTGCAACCTACCACCTTCACTCCCCACCCCCACTCTTGCTGCTCCAAGGAGGCACTGTGGATGTGGATTGGAGTGTTTTGGGATTGTCACGAAGATTAAGGAGCACTACTGGCATTTAGTGAGTAGTGGCCAGACAGCCTTGATGTTCTACAATACTGGAACAGGATTTACAAAAAGACTAATACCATTTCCTGCATTATTTTGGAATATCCCACCAGACATTATAGTATGTGTAAAAACTTTATCTGAATTTGGAACCAAACTCAGTTTTACATAAAAACCTAAAATATTTGTTGCATTTAAAAACAAATTAAAAATATTTTTAATGATTTCAGAGAGGAAGGGAGAGGAAGATAGAAATATCAATGATGAACCTTAGCCGGTTTTGCTCAGTGGATAGAGCATTGGCCTGTGGACTGAAGGGTCCTGGGTTAGATTCTTGTCAAGGGCATGTACCTCAGTTGCAGGCTCCTACCTTGTCCAGGCCCTGGTTGGGGAGCGTGCAAGAGGCAACCAATCCATGTGTTTCTCTCACATCTATGTTTCTCTCTGTCTTTCCCTCTCTCTACCACTTTCTCCAGAAATCAATGGAAAAATATCCTCAGGTGAGGATTAAAAATAAAAACATCAATGATGAGAGAGAATCATTGATCGGCTGTCTCCTGCATGCCCCCTACTGGGGATCGAGTCTGCAACCCCGGCATGTGCCCTGACCAGCTATTGAACCATGACCTCCTACTTAATAGGTTGATGCTCAACCACTGAACCACACTAGCTGGGCTTGTTGCATACTTTAATAACCATTAAAATTTCCAGGATATGAAAAATTTGATATAAAATTGGGGAAACTGTCTGGTTTTGTTTGGAACTTTGTCCAAATGTGTTCACCACATCACAAATCAAGAAACTAATATGAATTCTGCTGGATGTATTTCAGATACATATATCTGCATTTGTACCTGTGGTATGCACATTTGTAAGAGGAAATTTTTACTTCTAAGTCTTTTCAATGGACATAGAATTAATTTTTTTAAACATTTTAAAAAATATATTTTATTGATTTTTTTTACAGAGAGGAATGGAGAGGGATAGAGAGCTAGAAACATCAATGAGAGAGAAACATTGATCAGCTGCCTCCTGCACACTCCCCACTGGGTATGTGCCCGCAACCAAGGTACATGCCGTGGACCGGAATCGAACCTGGGGCCCTTGAGTCCGCAGGCTGACGCTCTATCCACTGAGCCAAACCGGTCAGGGCCATAGAATTAAATTTTATTAAATGAGCAGATATAGCAGTTGCAGTGATCTCACTGAATTTCATCATTAAAAGTGGTTTTAAGTATGTTTTTATTACTATTATTGCAATACAATAATTGAACCAATTAGACATCCTAGTTATAAACATATCATACAGAAAAATTTTAGTTAATTTTAGGGTTGTCTATTGCTTTCCAATTTTATTGTGATCCTGTCCCTTGAGATCTATCATAACCTCTTGAAAGCTTCTTTTATTAACTTCATTTTCTAATATTTTCCCTATCCTTTCATTGTCTATTAAAAGATTATGATCAATTACAGGGGTGGGGAACCTTTTCTCTGCCAAGGGCCATTTGGATATTTATAACATCACTCACGGGCCATACAAAATTATCAACTTAAAAATTAACCTATTATATTTGGTCAAACATTTAATTAACTCACCCTTAATGCTTTGGCAGGGCCAGACTGAATGATTTCCTGGGCCATATATGCCAGTGGGCTGGACACTCCCCACCCCTGAATTATAATACATATAGCATTGATTTATTGTTTAGACTAAGAGTGCAAAATAATAAAAGAATTATAAAAAAAAAAAAAAAAACAAAAGCAAAAACAACAACAACAAAAAAAAAACACATGTTCTCCAAGACCTCTTTATGTGTTAGAGACTACAATATAGACCTTGGATGTAAGGGGATTTCAAATTAGAAGATTTTTTTATGATCTTTCATCTGTACACCGTAGAGATGTATCATCTCATAACCCTTAAACATGGGGACTAACTCATTTGTGAGAATAAAATCCTGCTCCTTTTCTCATCTTGGAGTTTGTAATTTGTTTGGCATATTATCTCAGTTACAATAAAGGTTGTTTCTCCCTTTTCTCTCATCATATACAAATCAGATTTGGAACATTATTACTTATCCTAGCATTTTTCACTCATTATTAATTTATTTTATTTAATTTCCCCTTTATTATACAGTTATTATATTCTTTATCTTAATTATATGACTATGTAGATTTGATCATGTGTGGTTTTCTTTTCAGGACAGTAAAATGAGCACCACAAAATATATATTAGAAAAGGGAGCCCCAAATTTGATATGGTTGAAGTCCAATGACTGGACCTCCCTCAATACTCCCTTCCTTTGAGTTAAATATTTGTCAGTTTCAATTTTGGATCCTTCAAAGGATCATGCTGGAATTGAGGAGAGAGAGGGAAGCTGGTGCCTCCAAAAGTGAGGAGTGATATGATCTGGGATACTCAGTACCCTTAGGGATTAAAAATTGGTTTTATTTTTGGTAGAGAATTCCTTGAGTGGAAGTTACTTGCTCTCTGCTTCTGGATAAATCTTCAAAAGGGAGATGACTATATGGCATGAATGTGGAGGCTAGATAGAAATTAGATACTTCAGCTTGGGGGTACTGTCAAGTGTCTAGTCTTAAGCTTCATATGAGGGGAATAGAGGCACTTATGTTTGAATGAGGTAGGCTATTAATGAGAAAGGACCATGATGGACTGAAGACCAGAAAAGTATGATCACATTTCTGGACTGCATGGTCCTTCTGTGTCCTGCATAATCACAGAGTGGGAGTCTCCCAAAACACTGCTAAGAGTGAATTTTCTATCAATTGTAACAGATGGAACTAAATCAAATATATTTGATTTTTTTAATAAAAAGAAAAAGAAAAGCTGCTAATCCTGAAGTGCACTGGTAAAATTTCATGATCAATTACACTTAAATTTGATAATGTTATTTTAGACATATTCTCATCAGAGAAACATTGAGAAACTTTTAATGAGAGACAACTTTGGCATGGGTCTATAACTCCATATCCAAAGCAGTAGTAGCTTTTTATTGACCTTCCATCCAGTCCCTCCAGCATTTTTGGAATAAATATAATGTAATCTTTAAATCTCTACATATACTAGAATCTTTGTGTGAAGCCTCCAGGGAATAAGTCAATGTATGGTTCTCCAGAAGAGCTTCCAATTATCAGACCCAATTCTTTTTGTGAAGCTAGTATTTATAAGAAAGTAGACTGAATTCATCAGGTTCAGACACAGTTGGAGTAAATCACAAAGGAAGACCATGAGTGGCAGGCAGTAGCCATTGGGGTGCATACACTTAGGAAATGAGGAAACAGATCTTTGAGCTGTGCTTACTGAACAGAGCTCTCTGAACATATCACTTAGGAGTGATTGGATAGTGAATTAAAATGCCTGCATTCATATTTCCCCTTGAATGATTGCTGTACAATGAATGCTTTTGAGGAGAGATCTATATGCCTTATTTTCTACTCAACTGAATGCTCTGGAGCTCAAGACAAGATATTTCGATTGTGTGGCTTTATTGTGTGAGTCATCACAAAATGAGGTGGGGAAGAAATATTGCTCTTTAAAAGTTAGTGAACCATGAGAATTTTATGTGGAATTGTAAAGAGTTCAAACTAGTCAAAGAAAAAAATGGCAGATGGACACCCTTGCTTGAAAAGCAGCGTCTGAAAGACATGGGCATTGATTTGAAAGGGCTTTCCTTTTAGAGATGCACAGCCTAGGCCTTGGGAACTTCAATAGGTGGTCAGGAAAATATCCATGTTATTGCTCTGGGCTTTTGGCTGAATACAGTTTCCACATCCATCCTCAAGAAAAATTTATAGCTAGCTTTGCACAGCACACAAACTGCTTTCAAAAGACCCCCAACTGGTTAAATTTCATCAAACAAATAGCCACTTTGAAAACTACTCATTAGCATCCTGTCACCAAGTAGGGCATGGACTGAATTAAGTTGCTTGTTTTCAAACACCTGTTTGAAAATGTACCATATGCAGACCAACTCAAATAGAAGAGAATTTTTGTTTTCAGAAACAAAATATTAGACATTTTTAAAAGCAAAAGTAATTTCCAAAGCACTTTATGTTCCTTTGAGAAGGACATGCTTCTGGGTATCTTTTAGTACCTGTTATGCAACTATTACAAGAATAAATCATGGCCTTTATAAAATTTTCTTTCTACCTGACCTCTCAGAATCATTTGACACTGCTGGAAGCCATGTTTTGCAACTCTGTTGGCCATTTTAGCGCTATGACTATTTCTAATCAGATTAGTTTGTGGGTTAATTTCTCCCGGCATCCCTGAAATGCTTATTTATTCCCCTTAGTTCTAGTTTAGGCTGTCTTCCCTTCACAGTCTACACAATCTCTCTGGGCAATCTCATCCTCCACTGGTCTTCAATTTCCCTCCGTATTTGTGCTGTTCACACTATGGTAGCCACTAGCCAGTTGTGCCTATTTAAATGTAAATTAATTAAAATGAAATAAAGATTTAAAAATTCAGTCACACTAGTCATATTTTAAGTGCTCAATAGCCACATGTGGACATGGCCAGTACTAATATAGAACATTTCTATCATTACTGAGAGTTATGTTAACAAATGTTGTTTTGTATACTAATGACTCTCAGCTCTCTAGTCTAGATATATCTCTCTGGGGACTTAGACTCATAAGAGCGTACTGGACATCTTCATGTGGATGTTCCATCAGCCTCACAGAACAATCATTTCTACCAAACTGCTCCTTCCCAGAAATTAGATTGGGACCGTGAATGCAGAAGTAAGGAAACTCGTATTTATTTTTTATGAAGAAGAAAGCTATCAAGAATTTTTACTGTATCCACATGATTAACTTCAATATTGATAGTTCTTCAAAAGAAAGAAGACTCCCAGTTGCCATGTGTAATATTTGACAGTTTCTAAGTTTAATCATCCTTTGCAGTGATGATGTAACTGACACCCATTTCTTCCATTACCCATGCCCCCAAATTAATTTCACATGCTGAATGAAGAATAAGGCTAACAAAGCAATCTTTGTTATAGAAATTCCACAGATTGCTTAATTGACACTTCCAAATCTCTCATTTATGTGGATTTCTAAATCAACAGAATTAGACTACAAATTAATTCATTAGTACAAACAATGGAAAATGAGGTCAGGATTATTAGGAGAAGAATAGACAAGAAGATGAATTGATCCACAGTCAAATATACAGGTTGATCTCTGAAACTCAGAAAAAGTAGGTCAACTTTCCCCCTCTCTCTTAATTACATGCCCACAAGCCGTCTTCTGTCAGGTCTGGAAATCTTAGGGCTTATTTCTACACAGTGTAATTATGTTTCCATATCTGATCCAATTTTGAAATGAAATAAACAGTAGGAACTGGTCACATTAGCAAGTGGAACTACCAAATTACATTCATTAAAGCATTGTTCAATTATGAAGTGCAATCCTCCAGTGAACCACCCCCAAGAAAGCAAAAATTCAGTTTATAATTAAGGATCTGTGGAACTCAATAAATATAAGCTATTATTTTTGAAATAATGCATTATTTCTCATTCCATTAAAGGAAATCTAGATCTGGAAAGGACTTGGATAAAGAATAATTACACTTTAATGAAAAAAAAAGCTGAATTCGCCTTGATCCAAATCAGGTCAGTTATTATCTACCTTAACACAGTATAATGATCCTTTGGACTTGTAATTTTAAACCTTCAGGAGAGTCTCAGTATCACTCTAACGCAATAGCAAGGTAACAAGCAATGTTTCCCATTTAATTTTTCACAATATACAGCATAATTTTATACTAAATTACTAGTAGTCTGTTATCACAGTCATTTTCATGCTTTTAAAAAATTCCCTCTTCTCTAGACAAATATACATCTCCCTTTGTCAATCTTAGCTTGTCTTTCCACCTTTGAATACATTATTCTCTCCAGCACTGAAGCAAACTACCTCTTAACAAGCAGGCCAAATGTCTGTCTCCACCCAAAATTTTCTTTTCAAATTTCTTTCATCAAAATACCTTTTTCAGAACTGCCAAGAGTGAACAAGGAAAGATTACTTCAGCTCAATAACTAAAATGGCCAGAGAGAACAGTGTTACCCTTATTTATCCTGTGTTTGCCTGTCTACTGCATTATGGAACATATACATTTGCTATGTTATTGAATTACAAATTAAAATTTCACAGCACACAGGCTACATGGTAATGAGGGCAAGACACACATAGTCACACAGACAAAAAGACAGAGGGACGAAGAGGAAGGAAGAGAAGAAGCTAGGGAGAGAGAGAGAGAGAGAGAGAGAGAGAGAGAGAGAGAGAGAGAGAGAGAGAGAGAGAGAGAAGTATTATATAATAGAAAGGATATAGACTTTCACATTCATTATGTGTTCTTGAATCAAATATTTAATCTTGTAAGCCTTGGTTTCCTTATCTATAAGATAAGTAATCAGAATATATATGTCATAGTGTTGCTGACAATTAAATAAGGTAAAACTCTAAATTATCTAATATAAAAAAAGCACTTGCCACAAAGTTACCATTCAATAAGCAGTGGTAGTCATTCTTTTAATTACCAAATAGCTGCATAAATGTACTAGTATTAGGCATATTGACATAAAAATAGTGTAAGTATACAATGTTATTTATACATTTTACACATTTGAATTGTAAAGCTTATTGAGCATTATATAAAGTATAGCTCTTGGGTAGATGTGAAACATGGAATAATTGAAAGACTGCCTGGGTTTGAAATTAGGAAATCAGCATTTGAGTGTTAACTCTGATTGTTACTAGCTGTACGACCTTGGGAAAGTCACTTAACTTTTGAAGCTGGAGTTTCCATTTCTACAAAACAGGAACCACATTGCTTACTCTGGACATTGAGTGTGCCAATAAGTGCAAATGAGCTTTTGTTTGTAAAACCATTTATTATGTATAAAACATGAGGTTTTGAATCCCTTGCTTTGGAGAAGCAGTTCCCTAGGCAGGCCTTTTCTGTGTGTGGCTGAGAATTCTCATGCAGTACTATTTTCTCCCAAACGGCCTTTTGAGTTGCATCTGGAACCTGGGCCAGTCTTAAATTTAGAGTCTGACAAGCCTTTGAGCCCATGTGCATTAAGATTCCTCATTCTGTTTCTTGAGGAGAGACTGCCACAGTTGTAGGTTATGTTGAGGCATATCTCATCCAGGAGGCAGGAAAAGGACCTATCTGGGCACTAGATATGGAGATGATTACTCTAACAAGCAACTGGACTAAACACACCAATTTTTAGGAATCACAGGCACAATCTTGAATCATGCTCTGATCCCGAGCATCTAACAACATATACCTAGTACATAGTAGGTGACCAGTAAATATGTGTTGATAAATTCCAGGCAATCTCAAGGTTCATGACCTTATACATATAATGACTTAGAGTCAATTGACTCTCCATGCAGTCATTACACAGCATTTAATGGAAAGTTTTGGCTCATTCCTGGGAAATTGACTTGTCTCACTTGTTCGACACCCTTCCCACTTAGAGATAACCTTTATTTGTACTCTCTTGTGACTTCACTTTCAAATCTCCAGTGCAATCAGTTAAAAAGCATTTTCTGGATTTTTCTTTCCAACTTTCAGTTGCTTTTTGGGTTGCTTTTTTGGATTGCTAAATGGCTTCCCAATTCCCATTTCATACCCAGTGCTTTGTCTCTTATAAGCTATATAGAACTATCAGAATCTATTTACTAACTTCACCTATCTCCTTCTTCAGAACTCTTTAGCCAGGCTCTTTTTCCTGCTCTGTATTCTGTTCACTACTCAGTCACCCTCACAGGCCTCAGCTGCAACTGAAAAGTCCATGTAAAATAGGGAACTTAGTACCATGGTGCATACATTTTTAAAAGAAATATTCACTCTCTTGAATCAGTGAAGTTTCAAATATGAGAAGTCTGCTTCTCTATTAGTACTTTCCAAAAAATTACAAATGGACTTCTTTTTAACAAAATATCTGTGTGACTTCAAGCCATACAAGTTACATTTGGATAGACCAGCTTGGGGGAAGGGAACGATTGACTAGCAGTCACGCAGATCAAGTAGAAAAGAAAATGTATCATCTGACACAATTTTGGATCCTCTCCTTTTCTGTTGAAGATTTTGGACTGAAATATTATTACAGACATGTATCAATGACCAACAAATATCGTGATTTCCTAAGTATTAATAGAGTTTTACCTTGAAAAAATATTTTTTTTTTTCTGAAATAGCAACCAGCAGTTTGGGGATATAAATAATGTATTCAGTAAATAAATTTCATACTGCCCAGCTAAGCACTCCTATAGACCATTCAGATCAATATTTGATGAAAATGTATCAAAGCAAACTTATTGCTATGAGGAGCTACTGCTATCTTTTGATTGAAGTGAATGAAGCAGACATATTAGTGTCAAGCTCTTGCTGCATGCATTTGAAATTTTTTAACCACCACTAGTGCTGCTAATGGATATGCTAATTACTGTCCACATAATTCTGAAATAATTAAGAAAATAGGCAGTTTCCCGAATCATCCTATTAAAATGCAGGCCTGATAACAGAATAGTTTCCAGACATGTGCTGACTTGAATCAGTGAAGATAAAAGTGACAGAGTGCCTTTTACTTTACAATTGAAATCTCTCTATGAGGGTGTGCTGCAAAGCTTTAGAAGCACAAGGAAGTCGGAAACCTTGTTCATGACAAGGGGTAGAAAAGAGCGCAAGAAATAAAATGTGGTAGTGACAGAACTCCTCACATCACCATTGCAGTTAAAGGCACTGTAGCCATTCTGTAGCTTGAACGCCCTCTTGCTTTATCCATGGACAGGAAGATACCTGATTGGGACAGGTGTCTTAGGTGCTTCCCTGAGGCATATATAGATCATAGCACTGATAAGAACTTCCTAGGACTGAAGATTCTCAGAGCATTTGGCTCCGTCTCTGAAAATAAATCAGGGTGGAACTGGCAGTGTTAGACAGGTGTGCTTTGCTCCCAGTTTCAGGTTTGGACCCAGCGGATTTGCAGTCGGTGCACTCTCACGACTGCAACATAAGAAAATGCTAAATACAGTGGGCATGAAAGAAAAGACAAATAGTTCCTGGAAGTCCATTGTCAGTTGTGAGACAGGGCTCTCTCCCATAAAAGAGGAGATGCTTAAAGAAAGGGATCTTGGGCCAGCATTAATAAAGAGGAGACAACCTGATAAGCAAACATGGTATCCAAGGATCAGGGCATGTGCATACTTTCCCAGTCAATTAAAATTGTCTTGAAACTAATTTGTAATTGCAGCTTGTCTGGTCTGGGGGAAAAATTACAAAAAATGGGCCAGCCCAGAGTATGTAGGGGACAGAAATCTCTTTAAAGTGAGATGGCTGCTTGGGAAATCCTGCAGGCATCCAATAAATGTACACTGCTAGTGATGGTTCAGAAAAGCTCCAGCATAGAGTTCCTGAAATGAAGGGGTAAATCATGCAGCAGTCTTCATAGCCTCTTGCATGATCCTTTGAAGTGCAGAAAGCTCTGTCATACATTTTATCTCAGTTATCTGCATGACCACCTGATGAGGAAGGTGAAGCGGGAAATTGGTATCCCCATTCTAGAGATGAGGAAAGTGGAGTTTAATGAGGCAAGATGATTGGTCTATGGGCAGACCTTCTGATTCCCAGCCCAGTGCTCTTTCCATGGCAGCACGTGCACCCTCTATGCTCTGTGTGGCTCTGCCCCACATTGCTATTCTCGTCACCTCCAGGTCAGGGGAAGCTGTGTCCTGGGGTAAGCCCTGCTACCCATCCCTAGTCCCCAGAAGTCCTCTGACATGGCTCTTCTGTGTATTCTGACCAGGCTGACAATTAGCATCCCCCATAAAAAATCCTTTTTTTTTTTTTTTTTTTCCAGAAAAAAAGAAAAAGAGAGTAAGGGGAAAAAACGTCACCAGAAAAAGAAAATAAAATCTGTCGCAAGGCTAATGCTCTTAAAAAATGCCACTTTATTTCTATTGTTACTCCAGTGGTTCTCCTGGACTTGCAAGTGAACTCCAAACTGCTAAACCTGAATTTGAGCCCCTTTGCATCTGTTGCTTCACTGAAAAATAACTCTTCTGTCTGACCTCTTCTCTGGAATTTGAAACTACATTTATTTTATTTTATTTTTTTAATCTTTAATTTCTTTATTGGTTAAGGTATTACAAATGTGTCCTCATCCCCACATTAACCCCCAAACTCCACCCCCCACTCATGCTCTCATCCCCCTGTTGTCTGTGTCTATTGGTTTGGCTTATATGTATGCATACAAGTCCTTTGTTTGATCTCTCTCCCTTATCCCCCACATTTATTTTTAATACCATATTTTTTCGTATGCTATTCCCTCCATTCGATAGGGGCTCCTTTCCATTATCTTTGACTAAATCCTGCCCAGGTGTGTTGGTGCAGACAGGCCCCGCACTTAGATTCACATTATAGATTGTAGGCCCATTCATGCTTTGGATCTGGAGAGATTGCTGACCACGGTAGTCACAACTGATCTGATTGCAAGTGAGAGAAATTCAACTTGATCTAGCAAAAGCAAAAAGGGGAGGGGGGAAGGAAAATTTACTGGAAGGCTATGGAAGAATATATAATACTAGGGGCCCAGTGCACAAATTCATGTACCTTGAAAGGAACTGTGGGCTGCGAGGCTGTGGTAGGCACAGGGGAGGGTCTCAGCCCATCCTCTGCACCCCTGCCTGGCCCCTCCTGCCATGGCCCCCAGTACCCTCTCTGCCGGCAGTCCCATTCCCACCACCATCGCTCCCACATGCTGATGACGCCAGCCCTGTCCACACCCATTTATGGCACAGAGTGATTGGGGCTGGTGCCAGCAGAGGGTGGGAGAGAGGCTGGCACTGTCAGTGGGTGTGAGTGGTGGCTGATGCGTGGATTGCCCCTCAGGAGCAGGGGGATGTGGAGAAGCCCTGAGGGGCAATCAGGGCCGTCAGCCACCGCTTGCACCCGCTGATGGCACTGAGTGATCAGGGCTGGTGCTGGGTGCCAGCAGCAGGTGCAAGCAGCGTCTCCAGCGCTGGCAGAAGGTGTGAGTGCCAGAATGGCCCATGGCATGCAGGAACAAAGAATTTTCAGTAGCCACCAGAGGCTCTCCCTGATGACAGCAACAGGAGCCCTGCCTTGGTCTGGCACCCCCACTCACCTGCTCCACCACCCCACCATGGCTGACGCCCGCCATGTTCCGCACTCTGCCACCTGTTGCCGACTCCCACCACGTTCCCCACATAACCCCTGGTGGTCAGCGCACATCATAGCAACCACTTGTTCGGTTGTTCTGTCATTCGGTCTAAATGCATATTAGGGTTTTATATATGTGGATACCATGAAAAGGTGGGAAGATCAAAGGCAGCTGGGCTTTCTGGAATTTAAAATCAGAAGCTCAAATGCTGCCAATACTCTGTCCCTATCTCATCTTTGCTTCCTTTGGCATGGCACCTTCTTTTTCTCAACTGTTTACACATCCTGGGAAATGTGGCAACCAACAGTTTCTGTGCCGTATACCTCACAGGCTTTCTATCAGAGAAGGATGTACGCTCTCCTCAATTTCATTTTTGATCATTCTAGAGCACTCTGATTGGCCTGTTTGCTTCAAACACCTATCTCTAGACAAATTTGGTATGGCCTTGGTCAGAATCACTTGATGTAGACCCTGCCATAGGGGCCCTTGGACTGTGTGTCATTTCCAGAGGAAACAAGAAATCACTGTGATCCACGCAGCCTCCCTGGTTGGTATCAAGTACATTGACCTGTGGTCTCTCATGAATTGCTACTTCACTTCAAATGCATCATGTTTTCTCTCCCAAACAATTTAACAGCTCATTGAGGACTGAGCCTAGAACCACATATTATCATTCTAGAGAGCCTATGGTACTTAGTATAGTGCGGTGCCATTCTGTTTATTTACACAACTGTTTATTGCATGCCTCTTCTCTGACAAGCCCAATTCATAAATTAGAGGTGAATCCTTATTGTTCAACCTAACTCTTGCCACAAAATACTTGCAGTTCCCTGAAACCACCATGCCATTTCTCACCTCTCTTGTTTTACACATGCTCTTTCCTTCATCCAAAATGCCTTTCCAATTCTTCTTTCCCTCATAGAAAAGCCCATTCACCCTCCAAGACTCAGTTCGAGGTTACCATCTCTTGAAAGCCTTTCCTGACCATGTCCTCTGGTCCCTTTATCCCAAAGCTGAATGAAGTGCTTGTCCTCTGTGTTCCCACAGTCCCTTCATGGCACTTACTGCTTATCTCCATGCAAACTAATCATTTACTTGTTGGTTTAATCATTTACTTGTACTAAGTGAGTAGTTCTCCAACTGTGATCTCTGGACAATCGGTAATACCTGGGAACTTCTTAGAAATTCATATTCTTGGGCATCACTCCAGATGTAATGAATCACAGACTCTGGGGATGTACCCAACAGCCTGTGTTTTAAGGAGTCATTCTAATAATTCTGATAAGCACTCAAGTTAGAGAACCACTGAGACAGACACTCCTAGCAGTTTACCTGGTCTAGCTCATAGCAAATGCTCAGTAAAGTTTTGATGCATAAATTAATAAATCAGTATTTCCTTCTCCATGTAAGGATTTGAGGATGTGTTGTTTCTTCTTGCTTGTTTCTTAGGCACTGTCAACAGGTAGATTACTGATTTCCATTAATCATTAGTCCATCCATTTATTCATTCGTTCATTCATTAGACTATCCAGACTTTTTGAGATTCTAGAGTTGAATTCATACTGCTTGCCACGGCAATGAGGTGCATAGCTCTCCCAACCACCAGAAACATTTTGGTAGCTCTTTTTCATGGCTATAGGCCACAGCTATATAAATGTGCTCTCATCTGCTGATATATTTTCAAAAGAAACAAGAATTCCAAAGAAAAAACACTGTTCTGGAAGCTACTGATACCCTTTGAGCTTTGCATGATTAAAAAAATAATCCTCATTTAAGCCTGAAGGCCTCCAAATCATCTTTGCTGATAAACCCCAGGCTTAAGTTGTAAACAAATTAAAGACTGGAAACTTTCTTTGGCACATTCTTTTAAGAACTTTATTGCTGTCTGTGAGCTACTTGGTTCCTTTCAGAGGGAGGAATTCTCTGTGCACTGGACTGAACAGAGCTGTCCTGCACCTTGGCAAAGAGGAGTGGGAGTGTGTGTGAGAGACTGAGCTGTCTCAATAGCCCAATGTTATGCTTTCAGCAAGCTTTTGAGAACAAAGTCTCTGTTTTTATTGCTTTCCCTGCCAGTGATCACGCTTGGTTTCTTTCAGTGGGACATTCCATGCCTTTGCACTGAGTGCATCCTCTGAACACTCCAAGCTACTTACAGTGCCCTGAAATGAGGCCACCCTCTCTCCAATTCTGTACACACAACCACACACACAAACATATTCTGATAATCCTTTCCTGAATCCCAAAGAAGACAGTGAATATAAAGGCCCCAAGAACAAATGTACTCTTCACTATACCCAGTTGTTACTTTAAAAAACTATAAATATTTAGTTTCTGGAAACTTGTTCTGCATTGTAATGTTTAAAAATTATATGTTACACACAAAAAAAAAATGACTTAATGGAATAAACTGCTTAAAGCTTAGAAGTTAAGTTTAAACCCATAAAGGATAGAAGCATGAATTATGTAGAGAGGTTTCACACATATGATATAAGACGGAACTATGTAAAGCAATTCCCAAATGTCAGTCTGCAGTTGCATCACAACACCCAGAGATTCAAATTAAACATGCAGATTTGCCTTAAGTGTCTCACTCAGTAGGTAGTCCAGGAAATTGTTATTTTTAACAACTACCCAAGGTAATTCCAATGGCAATTATTGTTGGGAATTACTGAATTAAATAATGTTCAACTTTTCTTTCAATGCAGTATCTATAATGGTATAACGTTCTGTATTACCACACACTTTGTACTTTGTGATATACTTCTCTCTCTCCCCCCCGACACCCCCCTCATGACACACACACTTTTATTCCTATAAGGGAGATAATAGTGGCTTCAAAATTACAGTTAGGGAATCTGGGTTATAGTCCCATCTCTGCCACACACTAGCTCTGTTACTTTGGATAAGCCTAAGCCTCCTCTTATCTTTAGTTTCCCCATACACAAAACAGTCTGTACTGCTATATCCAAAAGTGCACTGGTAAAAAGAGAAAAACAAGACTTGATTTATAGTGTTTGTGGCATTGGCCATTTTCCATGGTATATATAATCCCACCTTCCATAGCTGATTTCAAGCTAGCAATGTGATGTCACTAAATATGGACTGGGAAGAGATGGACACAATTTACTCTCCCAAATGGATTCAGCTCACAATTAAATCCATTACAGCTTTAAATTTCTATATTGTATTTTATGCAATTAATGATTTAATAATGGTAGCACCTTCTCTTTTAAGAAAACGGATGGTGGTTGTTGGTGCTGTGGAGAGAGCTTGACCTTTGTAGTTGGACAGCATTTTATTTTTTGAATGCTCCATTTTATTTATTTACTTTTTAAAATATATTTTTATTGATTTCAGAGAGGAAGGGTGAGGGAAAGAGAGATAGAAACATCAATTATGAGAGAGAATCATTGATTGGCTGCCTCCTACATGCCTTTTACTGGGGGGGGGGGGAGGCAGGGGGATCAAGCCTGCAACCCAGGCATGTGCCCTTGACCAGAATGGAACCTGGGACCCTTTAGTTCACAGGCCAACGCTCTATCCACTGAGCTAAACCGGCTAGGGCTTATTTTATTTTTTAACTAATCTTTATTGTGGAAAGTTATACATATGTCCCCTTTTCTCCCCATTGATCCCTTCTAGCCCATCCCCGCACCCTCACCCCAGGTCTTCACCACCCTATTGTCTATGTCCATGGGGTATGCATATATGCATACAAGTTCTTTGATTAATCTTTTTCCACCCACCCACCCCTGCTTACCCTCTGAGATTCATCAGTCTGTTCCATGTTTTTATGTCTCTGGATCTATTTTGTTCATCAGTTACTTTTGTTCTTTAGATTCCACATATGAGTGAGATGTACAGCGTTTTAAATTCCAACTCCATCATTTAGACTCATGTGGTCTTGTACAAGATAATTAACTTATAGGTCCTGGTTTCTTTATTTTTAAAACATATAAACAAAACACCCCTTTTTAGTAAGGACTAATGAGTTAATGTATGTAAAGTGCCTAGTATAGTGTCTATTATCTATAACATGTGAATGAATTAAATTAGAGATGATAAAGCAAAGCAATAGCAGTCATAGCATTAGAAACACATTAGGCTGAAAAAATATTTCATTGTATTCATATACCACATTTTCTTTATCCGAGGATGGACTTGAAGATGTTAAGTGAAGTTTCAGAAGGACAAGAACTGCATGATTCCACTTATATGAGATATCTCAGAAAGTTGAACACACAGACACACAGAATAGAATGGTGGTTGCCAGGAGCTTGAGGAAGGTGGAAGTGGAGAATTGATAGCCAGTGGATATAAAATTACAGTTATATAAGATTAATAAGTTCTAAAGATATGTCGTACAACATTCTGCCTATAGTCAACAATACTGTATTATACAATTAAAAACTTGTTAAGAGAGTAGATGTCATGCCAGGTGTTCTTACCACAAAAGAAAAGAAAAAAAAGAATAAGAGACACATGAAATCTTTTGGAGGTGATGAATTATGTTTATTACCTTGTTTATGATGACTGTATCACAGGTGTATGCAAATGTCTAGACATTAATTATGATAAATTTCATATATCAATTACATACCAATGAATGTTTTCCTCTCAAAAATAACACTCCACACCAACCACTAAGATTTCTAAAGAGAGAATATAAAAGAGAGCTCCCAATAAAACTTTTGGTTAATGATAACAGTTACTCTTTCATTGGGAGCTTTCATAGCTGTGCTAAGAGCTTTACATGGGTTATCTGATTATAAAAGCACAGAAATCTGTAAGTGCTATAAACTAAACCATCACTTTTTAAAAGTCATTTAAATGTCTTAAAAGCTAGTTTCAGATATGAACTTTTACACAAAACAGTTTTCAGGAGGGTGAATCTAGAGATGAATAGAGATAGAAAATCAAAGAAATTCCATTAACAAAGACAATAATGTGGTGAAGCCCTGGGGTGGTGGCGGGGGTGGGCTAGAAGGGGTCAATGGTGAAAACAAGGGAACCTCTGTAATATTTTCAACAATAAAGATAAATATTAAAAAAAGAATTAGAGAGAAAAGGTGGGCATTGTAACAGATAGCCATGTTTATTAATTCTTAGAAAAAGTAGAGGCAAGGATAGCAAGGGTATTTATGTCTTTTTCTGAAAGCATCTGAGAATGTTTTGGTAACAAACTCAGTGATCATAGTCTATATCCTGTAATAAAATACAAATAAATAACAACAAATTAAACTATGAAATGAGGAATATTTCATCAGCTTATCACTGCATATCCCCCATCACTGGTATAATTTAGTTGCTCTTTTCCAATTTTTAAACTTTAAATTTCAGTTATTTTAGACTAAAAATAATAACAGAAGAAAAGAATTACTAAACTCCTTAAAGTGAATTCAGGATTGGCTGAATCCAAATGGTCATTTCCACGTAGCTCCTAGCTTTCTGAGCTGCAAATGCTGTCCTTAAAGTTTGCAGATAAATCTACTTTGGAGGAATTTGTGTGCCTGCTTTTAAGTCTGTGCAGTTTTAATACGGAAATAAAATAAAATATTTTCAATATAATAAAGGTTCCATCCAAAACCACTAGATTCTGGGGCATTTTTATATAATATTATTGTTAATTGAAGCCTATTCATGTAATCATCAATTATTGGAGGCAGGAGTTATTTTAGAAATACAAGAAAAGGTCCTAGCTAGTTTGGCTCAGTGGAGAGAGCCTCAACCTGTAGACCAAAGGGTCCAGGGGTTTGATTCTGGTCAAGGGCAAATACCTAAGTTGCAGGCTCCTCCTCAGCCTGGCCCCTGGTTGGGGCTTCTGCTGTAGACAACCAATCAATGTGTTTCTTTCACATCAATATTGATATTGCTCTCTCGTCTTTCCCTCTCTCTTCCACTATCCCTAAAAATCAATGGAAAAATATCCTTGGGTGAGGATTAAAAAAAAGAAATATAAGAAAAAGAAATATAAGAAATATAAATATAAGAAATATAAATATAAAAAAAGAAATATAAGAAAAGCCAATCATTTCACTGTAAAGGTTAGAAAATTGAAGCTGAAGAGGTGAAGACTAAATTCAACTATATTGTTGCCATTGCACTATGCTGCCTATTCAACCAGTTAACCGTCAGATATTATTATTTTTTTAGAAGCTCCAAATCATTTTTTATTTATTCTCTGATTTCAGGAGTACAGATGACATTATCTATCTATCTATCTATCTATCTATCTATCTATCTATCTATCTATCTATTTTCTTTTTTTATTGCTTAAAATATGACAAAGAGTATTACATATGTTTCTTCCCCCCCCCTTGACATTCCCCCAGCCTCCCCTACCCCCCAGTGCCTTGTGTCCATTGGTTATGCTTATATGCATGCATACAAGTCTTTCGGTTGATCTCTTACCCCCACCCCCACCCCCCAACCCTCCCCGGCCTTCCCGCTTTAGTTTGACAGTCTGTTCGATGCTGCTCTGCCTCTGTATCTATTTTTGGTATTAATGCTTTTATTTGAAAGGTCACCAGAATCAACATAATATTTTATTTATTTTTAATTTATCTTTATTGTTCAAAGTATTACAGATGCAGGGTGGATAGGGTCAAAGGGGGGAGGGGACATCTGCAATACTTTGAAAAAAACCCATAATATTTTAAATTTTAAAAATTTCCAGCTGACTTTGTGCTGTGAAATTCCTTCTCCAGGATCCCTGACTGAGTGACAGGAAGCTATTGCTTACGAATGGGAAGACAGGCTTAGAAGGCTTCAAAGAGTAAAATATGTTGTTTATGAGTGTTGACAAGTGAAGAGATTGCCAAGCACAAATGTATGAAATGCCTTTTAAAAATATATAATTCAGCAAATAAAAATATAAACACATGAAGAGTTAAGTTTCATTTATCTTAAAAATGATTTTTCCAATGATGGTGGTTAAATAAGGAACTATAGTATTTGTTTCTCTTTTTCTAATTTCATAACACATATTATTTATCTCCTTTTTTGAACCCCATGCTCCCTGCTGATGGATTTACTACAGCTTTCATGTTGCTATATTTTAATAAATTTGCTATATATACTTATTTACTTTTTTAAATCCATGATCATTAGTTTTGTAGTTCTTTTACTTTGGTCCCTATGCTCAATGATTGATATTTTTGGATGCAATGGGAAACCAAATAACCATATAAAGTCTGCCCTGTTGATCAAAAAATAAACAAGCCCCCAAATGATCACTCTATATCTAATTAAAGTTCAAAAAGCAGGCCTTTGGTTGGACATAGACGTTCTAATAAAATTACAAGGGGGTGATTCCAATCTCTAATGCTATTTTAAAGCTTCTAATTTGACATATTACAGTAGTTCTAACTGAATTCATTAAACTGACAGCGGTTATAATACTTAAGAACACTATACAAATATAATTTCACTTTTACTACCTACTTATTGCAGTAAATAAATCACATGTTTAAGTGCCAGCTAATCTATTAATTTTTATGGGATTTCCATTTGAAAAGTATGTTTATAATATATTATTTTATTTATTCCTCAAATATATATTGAATCCCTGCTGAGCCAGGCACCTTTCTAAGTTATGAGGATATTCACACAAGTCATTCTGCTTTCACTGAGTTTACATTTTAGTGGGGTGGAGGAAGATAACAGAAAACAAATGAATAAATAAACAAGATGAGTTTAATTACTTAAAAGTACTAAGAAGAAGAAAAAAACTAGAACTGTGCTAGAAGATGACTGGAGTAGAGGACCTAATTTAGACGGGATGATTAGGGATGCCCTCCATGAGGATTTGTGAACTAAAATATGAATGACAAAAGATCCAAGGATTGAAAGACATGTAAGAATAGGGACTAAGGGAATAAGGCAAACACCCTAAAGTGAGAATGGAATTGACACATTCAAGGATTATAAATAAATCCAGTGTGGCTGGAATGTGGTTAATGACTAAGTTAAAGTGGAAGAAAACAGGGTCTAGTACTGGGCCATGTGATACTTCAACATTAAGAGGTGGAGTTGATGAGGAGGAGACAGAAAAGGGAACTGAGATGAATAGCAAGGGAGGAAAAGAAAAGGGTGATTAATGGAAGCCAAGATTTTTTTTTAAAGTGTGTGTGTGAGGGGATGATCAGCTGTGTGAAATGCTGCTGAGAGTTCTAGCAACATTAGGACAGAAGGGTGATTGTTGCCATTGGACAATGGAGGCCATTGCTGACCATGACTGGTACAGTTTCAGGGGAATGATAAGACCTGGAGGTAGTATTGGAAAGGTTGAAGAGAGAAGAGCAGGTGACCAAGTGGTGATAGAGTACAGTCAGCATTTTAGACAAGTTATGCTGTGAAGAGTGGCAGAGAGATGGGAAGGTAGCTGGAAGGATATTAAAAATAAAACTGTTATAAACATTTGTGTACAGGGGTTTGTATGAACCTAAGTTTTTTTAAAAAATATATTTTTATTGACTTCATAGAGGAAGGGAGAGGGAGAGAGATAGAAACATCAATGAAGAGAATCATTGATCAGCTGCCTCCTCCATGCACCTCCACTGGGGATCGAGCCCAGCCATGTGCGTGGCCAAGAATCAAACCATTAACTCCTGGTTCATAGGTCAATGCTCAACCACTGAGCCATACTGGCCAGGCCTGTTTTTATTTTTTACTAGAGGCTCAATGTACAAAATTCATGCAAGAGTATGCCTTCCTTCCCCCCAGCTGCCAGCACCGGCTTCCCCTAGCACCGGGGACCTGAACTTCTCTCGCAGCCCCAGCTTCATCTGGAAGGACGTCTGGTCTAATCAGCATATTACACTTTTATTATTATAGATGCCCGCAATTGCTGCGTGATATGGTAGTTGCATGTTTTGTTTTGTTTGTAAGAAATTGACAACCTGTTTTCCAGAGTCCTAAAAGCACACCACCACCAGCAATGTACAAGTGATAAGTTCTTCACACCTTCACCAACATTTGGTGTGGTCACTTATATTTATTTATTTATTTATATTTTAACCATTCTGATAGGTGTATAATGATATTTTATAGTGGCTTTAATTTGCATTTTCCTAAATGGCTAATGATGGTGAACATATTTTCATGTGCTTATATACCATCTGTATATTGTCTTTAGTAAAATATTCTTTCATGTTTGTTTGTGTTTTGATTTTTTTTTTGCCCATTTTTAAATTGGATTGCTTGATTTTCTTCTGTTGACTTTTGAGAAATTTTATATATTCTAGACATCAGTCTCTGGTCAGATATATGGCTTGCAAATATTTTGTCTTACTTGCTAGCTAGTCTTTTCATCATCTTAATAGTATTTTACAGAGCAAAATTTTAAAAATGTAATGAGGTCCAATATAACACTCTTTCCTTATATGGATCATGCTCATGGTTTCAAGTCTAAGAAATTTTTGCATAACCTTAGGTCCTAAAGAACATCTCTTATGTTGTTATCTAAAAGTTTTATAATTTTACATTTAAGACCATAATCCATTTTGGTTTATTGTTTATAAGGTACTAGTGGCCTGGTGCACGAAATTCATGCATGGAGGGGGGTTCCCTCAGCCCAGCCTGCACCCTCTCTAATCAGGGACACCTTGGGGGATGTTCTTCTGCCAGTTTAGGCCCCACAGGGATCTGGCCTAATCGGGCAGTTGGACATCCCTCTTGCAATCTGTGACTGCTGACTCCTAACCACTCACCTGCCTGCCTGCCTGATTGCCCCTAAACTCTCTGCCTGCCTGCCTGATCGCCCCTAACTGCCCTACCCTGCCAGCCTGATCTCAACCCCAACTGCCCTCCCCTACCGTCCTGGTTGCTCCCAACGGCCCTACCTTACTGGCCTGATCTTGCCCCCAACGGCCCTCCCCTGCCAGCCTGATCTTGCCCCTAACTGCTCTCCCCTATTGGCCTGATCACCTCTAACTGCCTCTGCTTGCCTGATGCCCCTAACTGCCACCCCCTGCAGGCCTGAGCCCGCCTCCAACTGCCCTCCCCTGCTGGCTTGATCTCACCCCCAACAGCCCTCCCTAGCTGGACTGGTTGCCCCCAACTGCCCTCTCCTGTTGGCCTGATCTCACCCCCAATGGCCCTCCATTGCCAGCCTGATCTGGCTCCCAATTGCCACTTCCCTGCCAGCCTGATCTTGCTCCCAACTGCTCTCCCCTGCCAGCCTGATCACCCCTAACTGCCTCTGCCTGACTGATCCCCGCAGACCTAAACCGGCAGTCGGACACCCCTCTCACAATCCAGGATGCTGGCTCCTAACTGCGCACCTGCCTGCCTGATTGCCCCTAACTGCGCCCCCCCCCCCCCCGCTGGCCTGGTCACCCACAACTGACCCCCTCTGCTGGCCTGGTTGCCCCTAACTGCCCCCCCACTGGCCTGGTTGCCCGTAACTGCCCCCCTGCTGGCCTGGTCAGCCCCAACTGCCCCCCCGCCAGCCTGTTGCTCCCAACTCCCGCCCCCCACCCCCCCACCCCACCCCCCGCCGCTAGCCTGGTTGCTCCCAACTGCCTCCCTGCTGGCCTGGTTGCCCACAACTGCCCCCGCCTGCCAGCCTAGTCACCCCCAACTTCCCCCTCTGCTGGTCTGGTCACCCCATGCAGCCTGCTGTTTAATCATTTGATTGTCCCTCACTAACCCCCCTGCCAGCCTGGTTGCCCCAGGCAGCCTGCTGTTCGGTCATCCATTCAGTTGTTTCAGTTGTGACAGCACCTGGATTTTTATATATTTGGATAGCCTGATTTCTTAACTTGGCATAGCAGACTTCCCTAACCCTGGTGTCTATAATACTTCACCATGTAAAATAGTCTATTTCTGTCTCAGAATCTTCCATGAACTGCCTACCACCACTCTTTTACTCATGCTATTTTTTTATATCTGACATTCTATCTGTTGAATAGACTCCTGTTTTTCCTACAGTCAGTCAGTGAAAATGATAAATCCTCCAGTCAACCTACCCTGATCATTGTTGCCCAAATCTTCCAAGGGTTTCCCTTGTCATCCAGAATAAAATGCAAAAGTGCTACCATTATCTACGAGACCCTACCTGATCTGCCCAGTGTTATCTCTCTGACCTGATCTCTTATGACAATTTCTCTACTCGTGATCTCCTTCTCCATCCTCAAAGCCAGCATTATCACATCTTCAAATCTCTGTCTCCCTCTTTTACTTACAAGGACACTTTTGATTACATTGGGCCCACCTGGATAACCCAGAATAATCTCTTTATCTCAAGATCCTTAAATTAATCACATCTTTAAAGTCTCTTTTGCCATGTAAGATAATATATTCACAGGCTCCAGGGATTAGGATGTGGACATCTTTAAGAGTCATTATTCTGAAAACAATACCTCCCAAATATTCTTTGCTTCATTCATGTTTTTCATTAAATGACACCTAATCATTGATGCGTTCTCTGAGTACCCTAAATAAAATACCATATCTTTTGCCCTGAATATTCCTCCTCCTTACTTTCTTTTCTTTTTAATACTTATTCCACTTGACATATAATTTTGGGTTCTATCCTTACTATTCAAATGGAAAAAACCTGGAAACACAGTAGTAACTTAAACATCATATCACATAATTAGAAATAAAATTTAAATAATGTCTTTTGCTTAAAAGAACGTCTTCAAAACAAATAAGGGTCATTCAAAAGTCACATTAAAGCATAAGGCACATTTGTCTGTTATGGATGTTTGTAATATGAAACAGAAACATCAGCATCTAATACAATGGGGTGGCAGGAAGAAATGTAGGAAAAAGGAAATTCTGATTGTGTCACTAGATTATTGTGTATTATTAGATACTAAAGGCCAGGTGCACAAAATTCATTCACTGGGGAGAGGGGGCGGGGGCAGGTCTCTCAGCCCTGTCTCCACCCTCTCACAGTCCGGGAGCCCTCAGGGGATGTCTGACTTCCAGCTTAGGCCCGCTTCCCATGGTAGCTGGCAGTCAGACATCTATCTCGCAGTCCTGGACTGCTCGCTCCTTACCACCCACCTGCTCGCTGCTCCTTATCACATGATTTGCTGCTCCTTAGTGCTGCTGAGGAGCTGGGAGAGGCTCCCACCACCTCCACTGCACTAGCCAGCTGTAAGCTCTGCTTCTGGCTGAGCAGCACTCCCCAAGTGGGAGCGCACTGAACACCAGGGGTCAGCTCATGCATTGAGCATCTTCCCCCAGTTGGTCAGTGTGCATCATAGCAACCAGTTGTTCTGGACATTCCACCATAACATTCACTTAGGCTTTTATTATATAGACTAGAGACCCAGTGCACAAAATTCGTTGCTGTTGTTTGTTTGTTTGTTTGTTTAGGTAGGCCTGCAGAGCTATAAACTTCCCTCTCAGGACTGCTTTCATTGTGTCCCATTGATTTTGGATTGTTGTGTTTTCATTGTCATTAATTTCCAGGATGTTTTTAATTTCTTTTTTGATCTCTTTGAAAATCCAGTCATTGTTTAACAGCATGCTATTCAGCTCCCAAGTGTTTGAATTTTTTCACTGTTTTTTATTGTTGTTTATTTCTAATATTATGCCATTGTGATCTGAGAAGATGCTTGATATGATTTCAATCTTTTTGAATTTGGAGAGACTTTCTTTGTGATCCAGCATGTGGTCTACTTTTGAAAATGTCCCTTGTGCACTTGAGAATAACATATATTCCGTGATCTTGGGGTTAAATGTTCTGAAGATGTCAATTAAGTCCATCTGATCAATTGAATCATATAAGATTGCTGTTTCTTTGCTGATTTTTTGTCTAGAGGATTTATCCAGTGATGTCAGTGGTGTATTAAAGTCCCCTACTATGATTTTATTGTTGTCGATCTCTTCCTTGATATCTTCCAGGAGTTTTGTGGGAGTTTTTTTGTTTGTTTGTTTTTTGTTTTGTTTTGTTTTGTTTTGTTTTTTTTGTATTTGGGTGCTCCTGCATTTGGTTCATATATGTTTATCAGGGTTATATCCTCTTGTTGTATTGATCCCTTTAGTATTATGAAGTGGCCATCCTTATCTCTTGTTATGGCCTTCTCTTTGATGTCTATTTTGTCCAATATAAGTATTGATACCCCAGCTTTTTTTTTTTTCATTTCCATTTGCCTGAAAGATATTTTTCCATCCCTTCACTTTCAGTCTGTGTAAGTCCCTTTTTCTGAGGTGGGTCTCTTGTAGATAGCATATATATGGGTCATGTTTTATTATCCATTCAGCCACTCAGTGTCTTTTGATTGGAGCATTTAGTCTGTTTACGTTTAAAGTTATTATTGATAGGTACCTGTTTGTAGTGATTTTTATTTTTTGTGCCTGTGTTCCTTTTTACCTTTTTTTCCTTTCTTTTTATACCAGTCCATTTAGCATTTCTTGCATTGCTGGTTTGGTAGTGATAAATTCCCTTAGCTTTTTTTTGTCTGTGAAGCTCCTTATTTCCCCTTCAATTTTGATTGATAGCCTTGCTGGATAGAGTATTCTTGGATTCAGTCCCTTACTTTACATCAATTTGTAAATTTCTGTCCATTCTTTTCTGGCCTGATGTGTTTCTGTTGAGAAATCATTTGATAATCTAATGGGAGATCCCTTGTATGTAAATTTCTGTTTCTCTCATGCAGCCTTTAAGATTCTCTCTTTGTCCTGAACATTTGCCATGGCAATTATGATGTGTCTTGGTGTGGGTCTTTCCAGGTTCATCTTGTCTGGGACTCTCTGTGCTTGTGTGACTTTTTTCTTCCCCACATCAGGGAAGTTTTCTGACATTATTTCTTCAAATAGGTTTTCTAGCCCTTATTCCTCTTCCTGTCCTTCTGGCACCCCTATTATTTGCATGTTGTTTCATTTCATGTTGTCCCACAGCTCCATTAGGCTCTCCTCTTGTCTTTTAATTTTTTTTTTCTCCAATTGCAGTTCAGTTTGGGTGTGTTTTGCTTCCTGTCTTCTAATTCACTAATTCAGGCCTCTGCTTCTCCTAATCTACTGTTGAAACTTTCCATGGTGTTTTTTTATTGCAGCTTTTTCACTATTTCTTCTTGATTTTTATATAAGTTGCTGATTTTTTCATCCATCAGGTTTATGAATTGTATGACACTTATTCTGATTTCTTTTTCTGATATATTGTGTGCCTCAATTTCACTTAAATGCTTTTCTGGAAATTCCTCCTTTTCATTCCTTTGGGGGTTTCTTTGTCTACCCATTTTTGTTTCCACCAAAGGATCTAGATGTCAAGTTGTGCAGGGTCTGCTCCTTGGGAGGCAGTGGCTTCTCGGGTGACGGTTGCTCCTCAGGCAGTTGTGACAGTGGCTGCTCCTCAATTGGCAATGGCTCCTCTGGTGGGTGTTGTTTGCAGCAGTGGTGGGTCCCCTGGCTGGTGGGGGGAGGCTGCTTGCACAGCTGCTGCTCCTTGGATGGGGATGGACTGCTCACGAGGCTGCTGCTCCTCAGACAGGGGCAGGCTGTGCATGGCTGCTGCTCCTCGGATGGAAGTGGGTTGCTCATGAGGCTGCTGCTTCTGGGATGGGGGTGGGCTGCTCACAAGCATCTGTTCCTTGGACGGGGGCAGGCTTCTTGTGGGGACTGCCGCTCCTTGGACGGGGGTGGGCTGCTCATGAGGCCACAGCTGAGATAGCCTGTCCCTGGCAGGGGTGGCTGTAGAGTCCCAGGTGTTACCTGAGGGCACCCTGAGTGGAGGTGAGGCTGGACTCCCAGTCACAGCAGCTCTCCCCTTCAAAAAAGGTGAGGCATCTGAGGAAGAGCCAGCCTCTCTGGGATTGTTTGCAATCGTAGCAAAGGCTGCCTTATTTGGTGAGCTCTGTTAGCCTGCCCCCGAATGCCCTGTGGTATCTAACTGTGCCTCACACCCACACACACACCACATGACCACACACTCCTCTTTTTATCCCTCATCCATTCATGCTCTCTCCCTCACTGCTTCCTTCTTCCTGCCTCTGTAGTTGCGTCTGGAGTGTTATTGACCCATTCATGGATGGAGACTCCTCTCCACATGTCTGGTTATGTGGCTTGCTCTCTAGCACATTGGCAAAACAGGATAAAATTCACCATGGCAAGACACGATACAAAGGGAACAAAACACAAATGTACTCATAACACTAATAACCCTAGTATAAATGACCACCAGAGAAAAGATAATTAGGGGAGAGAAAAGAGAACCCAAATGATATTGAAGAGAGAAAAAATGGTATGAGAGAAAAGAATAAGAAGAAAATGGAAAATATATATATGGGGAGAAAATACCAGAGGACAAACAGGTAAACCAAAACATACAAGCACCAAATTCCCAGTAAAGAGAGTGGGGGCAGGATCTTATATACAGAAAGTAAGGTTAAGAATTGGATGAAGCTCTGACCAGTTTGGCTCAGTGGAGAGAGCATCGGCCTGCAGACTGAAGGGTCCCAGGTTCGATTCCAGTCAAGGGAATGTACCTTGGTTGCGGGCACATACCCAGTAAGGGGTGTGTAGGAGGCAGCTGATCGATGTTACTCTCTCATCAATGTTTCTAACTCTCTATCCCTCTCCCTTCCTCTCTGAAATGAGATAACCAAATAATAATCAAATCAAATCAAATAAAAATGAAAAAGTGAAGTGTCGTTCCTTTGGCTGGCTTAAGATCCCACTCTTCTGTACTGTCTATGGCTTCTCAGTTTCCTGTTGGTGGGATTGAAGGCCTCTCTTTAGGCCAGTCCCTGTGGGCTCTCAGGGACTATTCAGATTTGTTTTTGTGTCCTTTGTAACACTCAGGGTATAGTCTGGGTGTGGTTGTATTGGTTGCCTGGTGACTGCAGGGAGGGGCTATATTTTCAGGATAAAATGGCTACCTAGGTCTTGTGAGTCAGGTATGACTCAGCGCCAGATTCGAAGCTGCTTCTCCTGTGCCCTCTTCTCACCCCAGCCTCTCCCCAGACTCCAGAAGTCCACACCTCCACCTGCACCTCAGCCATGGGTGAGTATCCTTATCTGAAAGGTCCTATGAACTAGGTTCAGCGAAGAAAAGCAAAGGCCAAAGAGAGGGGAAAGATCTGGGCCTCTGTGAGCCCCTCTCCTGCTGGCACTGTGTGGTCTGGGTAGCCCTCCAGGCTGCCCGCTTTGGGCTCAGTCTTTCATTACTGTGGGCCCAGATCTATAATCCCCTGCCACCAGCAGTTCTGCAGACCTCCTTTCCACAGTCAGACGCTGTGCCTGTCCTAAGGGACACGGCTCAGTGCCGTGAGGTTTCCCTCTGACCCTCTGGGATCAGAGATCTCACAGTTCTCTCCAGCCCAGATCCCTGACTTTAGCTTTCTCCAGGTGTCCTCTGCCCTCACCAGCTGTGTCTCCTTCACCAATTCGGGTTGGATGTTATTCAATTCAGCTGCTCATTCTATCTGCTCTGGGACAAGTCTCAGGACATGTTCGTCTATTCTGCCACCATTTTCTTAAACACAACTGGTATTTTTGATCACATTAAAAAAAAAGTTAATTTTTTGAAAATAGATAAAAATAAAGTTTGTGGCTATTAAATCTTTAACCCCCTCCAGTCACAACCCTATGCCATCAAATGCCTATTTGACTAAATGTTTTCCCTTTCCCCCCTTTTTTATTATAAATACAGTGCAAACAAATGTCATAATTAGTTCATTTCCATGAATTCATTCATTCAATAAATATTTATTGAGTCTTGACTCAAAAATATTTATTGAGTCTTGACTAAGTGTTGAGGAATTATTTAAGCCCTAAAATACGTATATGAACCAGACAACTTCCCTGCTTTACAGAAATTTAGAATTTAGTCCCAATATGACACTCAGCTGCTTACCTCCCAATACAGACTCCAGTGCTGAGGAGAATGAAATCACTCTCTGTACTCCTTTATCTCCCCCAGTATTCTCTGGATACATACATGGTGCCATTTGGTATACCAGGCTAAGCTATTTGTCAACTAGGAGTACCCCATTAGGCTATACCCAACTTGGGAGAAGCCAGGGTGCTGACTAAAGAGAATCCTTCTTCAGGTGAGATCCTGGGGAGGTAACTGCACATATTGTTTATCCCACACTCACTCACCTGGAATCTAAGCCAGGAGGGCAAGAGACTTGTCTTATTCATAGCTATATCTCTACCACTAGGACAGTGCCTAGAATAAAATAGACACTCAATAAATATCTGTTTAATTAATTAATTGACAAATAAATCAGTTTTTTTTTCTGATTTCTAGAATCTGATTCTCTAAACGACACCATACTATTTTGTGCCCCAAAGCACTGTGTTTTTGTGTTTCTGTTTTTAACCACAAGGCATGTGGCAAAATTCCCAAAAGGGAGGATATTGCTGTATCTTTTGCCAGAACTTTGGCAGAAGTGTAGTTTGTAAAACTGGATTATATGTTGGCACATTGTCTACTCATGACTATGACTCTAGCTGATTCATCCCTTTATAGCAGGCACCCAGCAAGTAAGAGCTCCAAGCCTCTTAGCCCTGTTCATGGCTAAAACGTCCTTAACTTCTTTTACTTGATTCTACTTTATTTCCTGACTTGTCTCTCTTTTTTCATGGTTTCTTATTTCTTAAACTACTTCTCATTTGAAACCTTTCATTCACTGCTTTGGATCTACAATTGCTTTTCCAGCTTTGAAACCAATAGAGTAGTGCTAACATTGCCCTGTAGCCTGTCCTGTCTTTACTGGCTGCCCTTAAGTAACTATGGTTTTTGGAAACACCACCAAATGCCATAATCCTCTTCAGTGTTGGCTCCCATGGTTGGCATCCACTCAAATTGACTTAATTCAGTCCCCAAGAGGAGAAATAAGACACAGTAGGCATGTTTGTGCATTTGAATTAATTCATAATGGTAGTGGATGTAAAATGGGGGTATTGCCTCACTCACAAAATCCCCTCAGTGACCATGCCTGTGTTATCCTCCTTCCTTTGGAGGAATTCTCCTTTGCCCCAAAACACATAGTGGAATTTACTATTTTCTTATATCAGACACCTCCCTAGTCATAGTTTGTTATCAAGGGAGGGAAAAATTGACCAAACCTTAACAAAGCATATAACCTAGGATTAACCCTAATTCTTTTATCAGGAATGGCCTTGGAGGACTTGAAAAATGGAAACAGATCCTAGAGCCATAAGATTGACTGGTAAAATAATTCCTTCCCCAGTTAAAAAATTACTCAACAAAGGAATGTCATCAATTCATTTTGTTATCACTGTCTATCAGGGTGAAGTTTATACACCTTTTCTCTTTCTCCCTTTCTTAAACGGGAAGGTTTTTTTTATTTTTGCTATTTTATTTTGTTTTAGTTCCACTTTTATATATTTGTTGTCTTGTGGGTAATTAAAATTTGTCATTTAATAATAGGGTGTATGACCATAAGAAACCACATTTGAAGTTGTCAAGAGGAACGGATGTCATTTTGAGATCTTGGACTTGGAGATGATGCTGTGCCTATGAATGACCAATTCTGGGTTGTCTTTTATGGAGGAAATCTGGGAATGCTTATGGTTGCATGTGGAAAAATTACATTATTCTTGGTGCTAAAGATAATAAGAGGAGGGTCATTTTTATAATCATATTATAGGAAGGAGATACGTATATGCTAGGAAGTCTAAGGGTAAAATAAATTTTTCATAAAATGAAATGGCTATTTGGCTTCCAATGATTATCTTAACAGTGACATGTCTGCACTCACCACTTCTTTGCAGAAACTGCACCCTAAATACTGTCCATAGTTCAAATGAGTGCTTCCATATACTCACATGACCTCACCAAGCCAGCCACAGGGATCAGTAATCAGATTGGGAAGAGGGTACATATTGCAAGGTAGTCCAATCGGAGTTCTTTCCCTGAGATTTAAAAAATTCCTATGGTAGCCATATGTATAGCTTTATAGGGATAGATGTCAACACTCATAAGCAGAAGTGAGACATGGAAAAAAGTAGAGTGCGAAAGATAAAGGAAAAGAGAGGAGAAAAAGGAGAGAGAGAGAGAGAGAGAGAGAGAGAGAGAGAGAGAGAGAGAGAGACAGAGACAGAGACAGAGACTGAGAGAGACAGAGAACAATGGCAAGTTGACAGTGGTCAAGCCCCTGATTTTAGATCCAGAATGTTCTGATTATTACCTTATGGAAGCTTGGTTGTTCCTTTTCCATTCATTTTTAAAAATTTTATTTTTATTGTGGACACTATTAAAGATGTCCCCATCCCCACCCCCCTTTACCCACTTGAACCCAACCCCCATCCCCTCTTCCCTCTGGCTATCAGCACAGTGTTGTATGTGTCTATAGGTTATGCATATATGTTCTTTGCCTAATTCCTTCATTGTCTTTCATCCAGTCCCCTCTCCCTCCTGCTTTCTGACATTTTTTGAACACTCCACAGCCTTCCAAAACATAGTCCCTTTACCTAGGCTACTTTAAATTAGGTATCTATTGCTTTACAACTATAACAGTCCACATCAATTTGTAATCTATTGTTTGGTGATTAAATAAAAAAATAAAAATTAAAAATAGGAGAACAAAGTAAGTATAATCTTTTAAGAATCACATGAAGTGAGGGCAAACATTGCTTTGACACTTTTACTTCGTATATGTGCACACACGCACATGCTGGGTCAATAGAGGGTCACTCTCAAAAAAAGTTAGAAAGCTATGGCACTAGAGCATTTGAATCTGTAACTCAGTGGTGTCACTTTAAGAGTGTAAGAAATCAGTCTAGATCATTTTGTTTTTAATGAGCACCCCAGGTATGTGGGAGATGAAAAAAACCTCGAGAAAGGCTGAGTCATTAAATCTGTACTTAAAGCAAAATATTCTCCCCAAAGGGACACTCTGTGTAATAATTTAAGAGTTTGGTGAGGACTGTAAACCAAAAGGCCAGAAAGATATTTATTTCAGTAGTTACAGCCTCACAAGCTACAGAAAAGTTCCAGTCAGCCAGGAGATTGGCTTAGTGTGAAATTTTCACATTATGCAAAATCTGAGGGAGGATCACAGGAAGTTAATTGAATCAAGGCAGTGATGACTGCACAATCATAGGAGGATAATGGGAGTACAGCAAGACTTCTTTAGGAGCTAAAGCAAAATATCAGGATGACTTAGTTATTGAATGGGTACCTAATTAATGACACACACCTCCTGTTTGTGGAATTCTGCTCCAAAGAGAGGTGGATTTGATCTATAAATGGAACCTATTGTGATATATCAGCTTTATTACTGAAATAGGTAACTTCAATTGAGTGAGAGTTACAGTTGGTCTATCATAAAGAATAGAAAATGAATCTGTACCAAGTTGAGGCTAAAGTATGGATGCAATGTCCCACCTAAAGCGGGAAGTAATTCATGACTCTGATAAAATTATCTGGAAAAACAACAACAACACACAATCATTATAACAAACCAAAACTGTCCAAGAGTTTTAGGTATACTTGAGAGTGGTCGAGATTACAGCAGCACTGTCCAGTAGAGTTTTCATAATGATAGATAGGTTCTGTGCTATCCAATTCAATATCCATCGGTGATATTTGACTACAAAGCCCTTGAAATAAGCCTAGTGAGACTGGGGAAATTAATTTTAAATTTAAATTGTATTAATTTGAACTTAAGTTGAAATAACCACATGTGGCTTGTGTCGTCCATAGTACCTAGCAAAGGCCAGCCCATGAGAGTGTCTGAGTGTTTAAGAGTCAGCTACCTGGGGGTAAATATGAACCCTCCACCTAAGAATAAGGTTGGAGACAGGTAGAATAGACATGATGGAGAGCTTTGAAAGCAAGTCAACTTTAAGAGAAAGCAAAACTGCCCTGCCAATGTGGCAAGGTGGTTGAGCATCAATTCATGAGACAGAAGGTCACTGTTTGATTCCCGGTCAAGGCACATGCCCGGGTAGTGGGCTCAATCCCCTGTAGGGGATGTGCAGGAGACAGCCAGTCAATGATTCACTCTCATCATTGGTGTTTCTATCTCTTTATCCCTCTCTGAAATTAATAAAAAAAACATATTTATTTCACTGGCTGGTGTGGTTCAGTGGTAGAGCATCGGCCCACACGCCAAAGGATAGTGTGTTCGATTCACTTTCAAGGGTGCAAGCCTAGGTTGCAGGTTCATTCCCCAGCCCTAGTCTAGGTATACGCAGGAGGCAACCAATCTCTCTCTCTCTCTCCCTCTCTCCTCTTCCCCCCTCCCTACCTTCCACTGTCTAAAAATCAATGGGGGAAAAAAAATCATTGGGTGAGGATTAACAAAAAACAAAGTAAAAAAAACTACTTGCCTGTGTTAGGCACTGCTTACTTCCGGCATACTCCTTTTCTTTGAATTCTGACCTATATATTTGGTGAGGTCCTTTGGAAAAATCCCACTCTGCCTGATTTGGGCTCAGGGGATTCAAGGGAAAAAAGTTTATTTACAGGTTGACTTGGGTGCTTAAAGGGGAGCAATGCATCCTTGGGTTTTAGGGCTTATAATTACAGGAGGAATCAAAATAATTTTATCCCAAGATAAGTAAAAGTTTTAGCAAATTGAACTTTTGGTCAAGCTATTAAATTTGCCTTATAGTCAAATTAAACATACAAAAACATTTTGTTGAATTATATATTTAAAGAGACACAGATTGAGCTAAAACGGTGTGTCTAGACATAGCTTGTCATTGGAATCTAATTCATGTATGTTGGATCTCCCAACCGATTCTAAACAAGTTTCTTATGTTCTCTACAATAAATGGTGTCATTATCTTCCCACAAATCATCTTGGTAAAAAACTAAAAAACATATTTTTTCTTTGTAAAATTTCAAAGATTTTTTTAAAAGTATTACACATGTTTTACTTGTCCATACTATAAAAAAAGGTAAAAAGATCAGTGGCTGCCAAGGGTTAGGGATAGACAGACAGAACACAGAGTGTTTTTAGGGCAGTGAAAATATTCTGTATGATATTATAAGGATGGACACATGTCATTATACATTTGACCAAACCTGTAGAATGTACAAGGCTAAAAGTAAAATAGGGACTTTGAGTGATTGTGAAAAGTTTGCACTGTTATTATATTCTTCATGTTTTGCAATGATAACATGTAGGTTGATATGCAAAAATGTGTGTTCATATGCGTGTACAATTGATTGGACAAAAGGAACAAATGATCAATGGAATAGATAAAAGGTAATAAATGGAGAATGCAATTGTCAGAAATGTTAATGAAGAACAGAGGAATCTTTACAGGTTCGTGGGGTGTTCAGTCAGTGGATGCTTGAATGAGGACTAAAATAAATCTGCAATAAATATTAAAAAGACATACTGATAATCAAAAAGAAGGGAGAAATAACTGTTAATCCTGCTACTTACACTACAGTTAAATTTTGTTTTATATACCTAATGAGACTTTTTTGTCCCTTATGATTAATAAGGTCCTTTCTGAATATATGCACTCACATATATATTCAAATGAGATCACGTAGTATCATTATTTGTGATCTGCTATTTTTCTCTTTCACTGTAAATAAGCATATAAATAATTAGTTGTATTTTAAAATATACACATTTGAATACATTTTGCTATTTTTAATAGCTTCATTATATTTAATTGTGTAGATGAACCATCTCCCTGTTGTTAAAAATTTAGGTTTTCTTTTTTCCCCACCATCATCAACAGCACTCTGTTGAGCATTATTGTATCTATTTATTTGCATATTTATGCAAGTATTTCCTTAAAGTATTCTTTTGACTGGACAGTTATATTTGAAAGGTTATAAATTAAAATATAAAATAGCCCAGGTGCCCATCATCAGATGAGTTAATAAAAAAGCTGTGGTACATTTCCACCTTGGAATACTACACAGCTTTAAAAAAGAAAGAACTCTTACCATTTGCAACAGCATAAATGGACTTGGAGAGTATTATGCTAAGTGAAATAAGCTAGTCAGAGAAAGATAAGTAATACATGATCCCACTCATATGTGGAATCTAATGAACAAAATAAATTGATGAATAAAATAGGACCAGAGACATAGAAGCATGGAACAGACTGATGAATTTCAGAGGGAAAGCAGTGGTAGGAATGGGAGGGGAGTGATGAACTGGGGAACATACATGCATAGATGCATAGCTCATGGATACACACAATAGAGTGGTGAAGGTCTGGGAGGCACGGGTACAGGGTGGAGGGGGTCAATGGAATAAAAACCACAAACAAAGGGAACATCTGTAATACAGCACTTTCAGCAATAAAGAGAAAAAAAATTTTAAATAAAATATGATTGCAGTCTTTAACATTAATAATGATACTAGCTGAGATTACTGAGCATTTACTATGTGCTAAATTTTATTCTAATTGCTTTATATGAATTAACTCAATTCTAGTAAGTGCTACTATTATCCCCATTTTACATAGGGTAAAACTGAAGCACAGAAAGCTTAATTAACTTGTCCAAGATTATTTAGATAATAAGGAGGAATCAGGACTTAAATTCAAGCAGTCTGAATCTAGTCTTTGTCTTGAACCAGAATCTCTACCGTGCTCCCTCTCTGTGAGTTTTGCTTTGGGTGTTCACATTAGAAATCTCACTATTATTTCTTATATACAGAGTTGTGTCTTGGGCTTTTGTTGCTCTAGGGAAATTGAAAAATATGTCGCCATTCAAATATCAAAAGGTTTTCAATGGATGAAGAGAACTCTTTGGTTTTGGGTAACCCCAACCTCAGAGATTGGAAACAAACACTTAACAACAATAGCAAAACATGATAGCATTAGTTTAGTTTCTCCATGCTAGTAATTACAGAAGTTAGAATTTTCCTTATATTTCTGTGGTAGCATTTACTTAATTGTGCCTTATGTTATTTTTTAAATTTTATTTTCAATTAGTTTACATTCAATATTATTTTGTATTAGTTTCAGGTGTGTAGCATAGTGATTAGGCAATCATATACTTTCCAAAGCATTCCCCCTGATATTTCAAGAACCCATCTGGCACCATAATTATTACAGTATTAGTGACTGTATTCCTTATGCTTTACTTTATATCCCAGTGAATATTTTGTAACTACCAATTTGCAGTTCTTAAGTCCTTCCTTTTTCACCAAAAGTCCTTCACCACTTCCCCTCTGGCAACCATCAGTCTGTTCTTTGTATCTATGAGTTTTTTTCTATTTTGTTTGTTTCTTTATTTTACTCTTTAGATTACACATATAAATAAAATCATATGTCATTTGCCATCCTGTCAGACTTATTTCACTTAGCATAATACCCTCTAGGTCCATCCATGCTGTTACAAAAGGTAAGGTTTCATTCTTTTTTATGGCTGAGTAACATTCAATTTTATACATGCACCACTGCTTTTTAATCCACTCATCTATTAATGGGCACTTGGGTTACTTCTATATCTTGGCTATTGTAAATAAGCTGCAATGATCATAGGGGTGCCTATACAGGGCGGGGAAGAAGTAGTTATACAGTTGTGAGTATGTGAAACAGTTTATTCTTGTATTGTCATTTATTAATTACTAGAGGCCCGGTGCACAAAAATTTGTGCACTCGGGAGGGGGGTGGGGGTCCCTCAGCCCGGCCTGTGCCCTCTCCCAGTCTGGGACCCCTCGGGAGATAATGACCTGCTGGGTTAGGCCTACTCCCAGGTGGCAGAGGGCAGGCCCAAACCCAAGGTGCAGCCCCTGGTCGGGCTCAGAGCAGAGCTGATTGGGGAGTTTGAGCACCACCCCCTGTCATGCACAGAGCAGGGCGGAACAGGAGGTTGCGATGCCACCCTCAGTCACGCTCAGGGTAGGGCCGATGGGGGGTTGGGGCACCGCCCCCTGTCACACTCAAGGCAGGGTCGATAGGGAGGTTGCGGCGCCACCCCCTGTCAAGCACAGAGCAGGGCCAATCAGGGGGTTGGGGCGCTGCCCCCTGTCACTCACAGAGCAGGGCCCATCAGGGGGGTTGGGGCTCAATACCTTGTCACACACAGAGCAGGGCAGATCAGGGGGTTGGGGCGTCACACCCTGTCACACACAGAGCAGGGCCCGTGGGGGGCAGTTGGGGCACCACCCTCTATCACCCACAGAGCAGGGCCGATCAGGGGGTTGGGGCACCGCCACTGTCACACTCAGGGCAGGGCTGATCAGGGGGTTGGGGAGATCCCCCCTATCAGGCACAGAGCAGGGCTGATCAGGGGGTTGGGGCGCCTTCCCCTGTCACGAACAGAGCAGGGTATATAGGGAGGTTGTGCCCCCCCCCCCCCCCCGTCACACATAGAGCCGCAGGGCAATCAGGGGGTTTGGGCGCTGCCCCCTGTCACACTGATCCCGGTGCCAGGAGGCCTCGAGGCTCCGCTGATCCCAGTGCTGGGAGGCATATTACCCTTTTACTATATAGGATAGAGGCCTGGTGCATGGGTGGGGCTGGCTGGTTTGCCCTGAAGGGTGTCCTGGATCAGGGTGGGAGTCCCCACTGGGGTGCCTGGCCAGTCTGGGTGAGGGGCTGAGGGCCGTTTTCAGGCTGGTGGGTGACTGAAGCTCCCAACTGCTCCTTTTTTCCTTTTTTTTTAATTCTTGGATTTATGGCTGTCACTGGAGCTGAGAGCCTGCTTTAGCTGTGAGACCTCGCTGCTGAAAGCAGGTTTCTGGCTTTGTTTACTTTCTGTATTTGAAACTTTGTTGTGACTCCAGCTCTGAGATCCTGGCTGACTGAAAACAGGTTTCTGGGGTTTTGTTTAGCTTCTATATTTATAACAATGTTTCTTAGCAGCTCAGAGCCCAGCAGGGGCAGGCAGGGAACGTTGGAGTCCTCAGTCACTGAAGCAAGCAAGCCTCCTGTTCATGTCAGTAGCCTGGCTGCTGGCCACCATCTTGGCTGGCAGTTAATTTGCATATCGCCCTGATTAGCCAATGGGAAGGGTAGCGGACGTACGGCTAATTACCATGTTTCTCTTTTATTAGATAGGATTGTATTATTTTTCATATGAACAACTGTAAACCTACTTTTGTCCCACCCTGCATTCTTTCAAATTAGTATTTTAGGTTTCTTTATATATATACCCAGAAGTGCAATCACTAGGTCATAAGGCAATCCCACTTTTAATGTTTTGAGGAAGCCCCATAGAGTTTCCTGCAGTCGCTGTGTCTCTGTATTCCTACCAACAGTGCATGAGAGTTCCCTTTTCTCTACATCCTCACCAACCCTTGTCATTTGTTGATTTATTGATGATAACCATTCTGACATGTATGAGGTGATATCTCATTGTGGTTTTACTTTGCATTTCTCTAATAATTAGTGATGCTGAGAATTTCTTATATGTCTATTGGCCATCTGTATGTCCTCTGTGGAGAAATGTGTATTCAGGTCCTTTGCCCATTTTTTAATTGAATTATTTGCTTTTTTGGTGTTGAGTTGTATGAGTTCTTTAAAATTTTGGAGATTAACCCCTTATTAGATGTGTCATTGGTGAATATGTTCTCCCCTTCAGTGGGTTGTCTTTAATTGTGCTTTATGTTATGATTTCATATATAATAATAGTTTTTCCCCTTGGATTTCATGGGAGGAAGGATGATGATCCATACCTTATTAATTTATTTTATATGAGGCCTGGAACAGTATGCTTTAATTTCCAAATGGATCTAAACACATGACCTTAAGACCTTATTTGACTCTAAAGTGCTTTCATAGATCCTTTAGCTTCAACAACTAAAGAAGTAACCTTGGTATCTGTGATGTTGTGCTATAATAAGAATATATATTATATATATATATTATATATATATATTATATATTATATATATATAATATATATATATATATATTAGTATATATACTCATTATATACTAGTGGCCCAGTGCATGAAAGCCCGGCCTGCACCCTCTCTAATCTGGGACCCCTTGGGGGATGTCCAACTGCGGTTTAGGCCTGATCCCTGTGGGACAACCCCCTTGCAATCCGGGACCGCTGGCTCCTAACCGCTCACCTGCCTGCCTGCTTGATCGCCCCTAACCACTCTGCCTGCTGGCCTGCTCACCCCCAACTGCCCACCCCTGCTGGTCTGATCACCCCCAACTGCCACCCCTGCTGGCCTGCTCACCCCCAACTGGTCCCCTCTTCCAGCCTGCTTGCCCCAAACTGCTCCCCTCACCAGCCTGATCACCCCGACTGCCCTCCTCTCCTGGCCTGATCACCCCTAACCGCCTCTGCCTCAGCCCCGCGACCATGGCTTTGTCCGGAAGGATGTCCAGAAGGTCTCACAGTATAATTAGCATATTACCCTTTTATTAGTATAGATAGGGTATGACATACCACCATAACTAAAACATATCTACCAGTATTATTTTATGAGAATACATACTTCATGCGATAGGAAGGCATCTAATACATTACATTGTACATGTTGTAAGGAATAGGAAATACTGTATTCATAGCAATAATATACACCCTATGACTTCCCTTCCTGATTTGGGAATGGTTCCCCAGTTCTTTGAACATTTCCTGACCCCTGATGTATTTTTTTTTCTCATTCAGTGTAACTTTATTTACTGTTTTATTGCACATGATTTGAGGTCTTCAATTTCTAACCACCAAAGATTCAAAGGACGATTTTTTTTAATGAAGTTTAACATTAACATTAGTGAATTCATGTATTGATGTGTTTTTTATTGTAAACTTCTGAATTATTCACATTGCCATAGATCCTGAACTCATAAGTGTGGAACATGCACTGGCTGGCAGCAAGCCAGGAAGCCACTCTGCAAGCAAACAGATACTCTGCATAAGGAGAAAAGTCATAGCACAACAATTAATGTCCAACCTGAGTCACCTCAGAATGTTACATATATTGACTTCTTAATTCATATAGTACCGGGAACTCAACTGCTTGGTTGGTGACGGGGTTGACCTAGTTTTGGGGGCTTATTTCTGAAATAATTAAGGAAAGGGGGACTCAATCTTTCTTCTTGGTTGCTTGCTCCCCCCCCCAGCACCTTCATCTTTCTTCTTGTCCTCAGCTTCTTGGGCATCTTCTCCTTCACCTTGACCTCCTTCTTCCTCCTTTGCATCTTCAGATTCTTCCTTGGCACCTTCTTCCTCATCCTCTCCTTCCTCCTCCTCAGCCTCTTCCTTCTCCTTCTCCTCCTCTTCAGCTTCTCCTTCAGAGGGGGGTTCATCCTTAGCTTCCTAGGCTTTTGCAGCCTCAGTGGTCTCCTCCACCTTGATCTGCTCCTCCTGGACGTGGCTGGTGTATTAAAAAGGGAAGGAGAGAGTGGACATCAAGTAGGAGCTGGTCTGTAAACCACTGTAGGCAGATCGACCAAAGACTTGGGAACTCTAGGAGTAGCTGCTGGCTATGCTGCCCACAATGGTGAAACTGAAGCAGGTCTCCTTCCAAGAGTTTCCTGTAAGCTGCAATGTCAATGTCCAAAGCCATCTTCACATTGAGGAGGTCCTGGTATTCTTTTAAATACCATGCCATTTCACTCTTTGTAGTTCTCAACTCATTTTCTAATTTGTTGATTGTGTCCTGCATAGCACTAATGTTGGCATTCTGCTTATCCTTCAGCTCTTGCAGCTGCTTTTCTAGCACTTTGTTCATGCCCTGTCATGCTTCCATCTCCAGGATCTTGGCCTTGAGTAGGCGGCAGCTCTCGGAAACCTTGTCCTTGGTTGCGTGCACCACTTCGGTGTTCTTGGCAACACTCTCGGTCAGCATGGTGAAGGGCTCTTGAACCATTCTTGGGCATTCTACATGTTCTTGGCAGCCAGCTTCTTGTACTGGGTGCGGATGTCCTTGAGTGTGGTGGAGAGGTCAGGCTTGGAGAACACTTCCATCTCTATGGAGATCTGAGCGTACTGGATCTTCGCCTGCAGCTCAGTGATCTCCTCTTCCTGCACCTTCTTCAGAAAGGTGATTTTGTCCATCAGGCTGTTGATGCGCTTTTTGAGCTCAGCACCAGCGAGAGCCACCTCATCTGTACCTTTGCGCACCTCCAGTAGCTGGCCCTCAGCGTCCTGGTGGTTCAGCACCTCTTCCTCGTAGCACACCTGCAGGTTGCTCTCAGCCCCTCCTGAGGCCTGGTGACTCCTAACAGGATCTTGAGGCTGCACCCCGATCCCGCTGCCCTCTCCTCACCAGGTCTTGGTGCAGGCATCTCATTTTCATTAAAATGTTCAACCTGCACAGGCTCCACTGGTGTTTGAAGGCAGCCTGGGGGCAGACAGTGATCCCGGAGGTGCTTGCTGCCCTCACCAGAGCTCAGCCACGATGGTCTGGAGTGAGACAGCCCTTCCGGGCCCCGTGGCTGTGACTTGGACCCGCTTCCTTAACCAGGGACTTGGCGCTGGGTGGGCGGCAGCAGCGCTTCCTCCCCAGCCCGCACTGGAGTGGGTCCCTGAGGTTTCAGAACCAAACTCCAAGGGCCTCCCCGGGCAGCAGTGGCCCTGAGCCCACCAACTCTCCCTTCAAACCCACCAAAGCTTGCTTCTCACACTTGCTTCTCACACTTGCTGAAAACCTTCTCAGTCCACTTGCCATTGTAATCAGTTTGGGCTGAAAGGACTGGGGACTCCCGAGCCACTGAGGGAAATGGGCGGCGCCATCTTTGTGTTGGAGTGATGGTTAATTTGAATATTACCCTTTTATTATATAGGATATATACATTTTTAATTCTCACCCACAGATATTTTTTCCATTGTTTTTTAGAGTGAATGGAAGAGAGAGGGAAAGACAGAGAGAAACATCAATGTGAGAGAAACACATCAATTGGTTGCCTCATGCAGGAGCACTGACCAGGGTCCAGGAGGGGAGGAGCCTAAAACCCAGGTAGGTGCCCTTGACTGGAATCAAACCCAGGACCCTTTGGTCCACAAGCCGATGCTCTATCCACTGAGCCAAACCGGCCAAGGCAAGAAATATATATTTTGTCCTTGTTCCTGTTTCCTGGCACAGAGCTCCTAAAAACTCATGTAATTTCCTGAGTGATAGGTGTGATAAGAGCTTGCTTATTATGTTTGGCCTTAATACTGGTTCTATATACAAGAGCTTCTAAGATCATTGGAAACTCAGATGTGAAAATAATGTCATTTTGTATGCTAAATGAGATGACTAGTGGCTTAGGGCCACTAGATATGGTTTCCAGAAAGACCAAGACACAATTAGAAGGCTGGAACTTTCATTCCCACCACCCAACCTCCAGGTATGGATGAAGGGCTAGAGATTGTGTTTTTAACCAAAGGCCAATGATTTAAGCAATCATGTCTACATAATGGAACTTCCATAAAAAAAAAATAATAACAGGATTCATAGAGCTTCAAGGTTGGTGAACAAAATGAGATGCTGGGATTCTGGTGCACCCAGAGAGGACATGGATGTTATACATGCTTTCTTCCTATACCTTGTACATCGCTTCCAATTTTGACTATTCCTGAGTTATGTCCTTTCTAATAAACTGATTATCATAAATAAACCATTTTTCATAAGCTCTTTAAGCCATTGTAGCAAATTATTGAACCTGAGGATGTGGTTATGGTAATAGCTAGTCCATAAAAAGTACAGGAGGCCTGAGACTTTTAATTGGTGTCTGAGGTGGGGGGTGATCTTGTGGGACTGAGCCCTTTATCTTTGGAGTCTGATTCTATCTTCAGGTAGTTATTGTCAGAGTTGAATTAAATTCTGAGATAGTCAATTGGTGTCCAGAGAGTCTGTGTGTGTGTGGCAGGGGAACCTCACACATTTTCTATCAGAAGTGTTTGTGGGTAGATAAACAGACCAGGGTATCCATTTAGTAAATGGCTATTGATTTATAAAAAAAATTGGTTTCTAAGCTATTGCAGGTCTCAGTAGATGTGATCCTTTCAGGTGGTTCTCAAAAGACTACTAAATATGTACATTTAAGTGTTCTTTTATATAAAAATTATTTGAGGGAAGTGAATTATTTGTCTCAGTTTATCCTATATAATAAAAATGTAGTATGCAAATTGTCCCCTCTACTGGGAGTTCATCTGGGAGTTTGACCAGTGGGTGGGGCCAGCCTGGGGAAGGGAGGGAGTACCGGGCCAGCAACCGACAGCCACTAGGGACCCTACCAGTGCATGAATTCCATGCACTGGGCCTCTAGTATTACTATATTATGCCTTGATGGATAAATCAAGAATCAGCTAAGAGTTATGCATGTTTCCACTGAATCAGAAAATTTCATTTTTTTGCCAGTACAGGCAGTCCTCAGGTTACATTGGACTCGATGTACATCGTTTTGTGGTTACGTTGCCATCTCCCATTTATAGTATTTATTTTAAAAAGTTCCATCATTTTGACTTATGTACATATGTGCTTTATGTTTTTCATTATTTATTTACCACAAGTAAAGGTCAGGAACTGTTATCTTTCTTTTAATTTTTTTTTTTTTTTACTGTTTCAATTCATTACTGCTGTTTATGTGCTCCATGTGAGTGACGTAGGTGCTTATGTAGGTGAGTTCTGACTTATGGCAAAAATTGCATTACGTTGCACCGTAGGAACAGATATCCATTATATTATACTATAATATAAAATTCAAAGGTATTTTAATATTTAAAATATTACAATGGGGAATTTAGAAAAAATGTGTGGCCATCAGGATGTTGTATGGGCATGTTCATTTTTTCAATTCTATTCCTATACCCTTCTTATTTTAATTAGTAATGGAACCAGATATTAAAATATATTAGATCATCAGTTGGGTTTGCCTTTTCATTTGGAATTGCAGGTACATCTATTGAGAAATCTTGGGTGTGACAGTGCAATCAAGGTTTAGAACAGCATAGCCAAATGCAATTTGTATCAGTGCTCAGAGAAAATTGATTTTGATATTATTTATATCATTTTTATCTGCATTCACTTCTCAATCCATGCATATAAAAATGTTACTTTCTAATTCATGGATTATAGACGCCATAGATTATATGAAATTGGTTATACATTTAAGATTTTAGAATCTTAGGAAGGAAAAACATGTTCCACATAGTGATCCATCTTAAATAAAAAATATCCATATAAAGAGAATTGATGTCCTTTTGTGCTTCCACTGTGCAGGAGTCAGCTTCTTCTATCCTATACTACATTAGCATGAAGTGCTTGCTGTATATTAGTATGGGGTATCATAACTTGAAGCATTAGTCATTGGAGGGACTAAGCTATAACTGAATTCCACATTTGTATTTGTGAACCAGCCTTTCACCTTCCTATTTCCACATTTTCAAGTGTGGCCAAGGGAGTCACAAAATGAATTATTTGTATACAAGTTTATGTGTATATGCTTTTAATTCTCTTGGGAATATATCTAGGAGTAGAATTTCTGGATCATATGGTACGTCTATATTTAACATTTTGAGGAACTGCCAAATTGTTTTCCAAAATATCATTATACTTTTTAAAATATATTTTATTGATTTTTTACAGAGAGGAAGGCAGAGGGATAGAGAGTTAGAAACATCAATGAGAGAGAAACATCTATCAGCTGCCTCCTGCACACTCCCTACTGGGGATGTGCCCACAACCAAGGCACATGCCCTTGACCAGAATTGAACCTGGGATCCTTCAGTCTACAGGCCGACGCTCTATGCACTGAGCCAAACCAGTTAGGGCACCATTGTACTTTTGATAGCAGTATATGAGGGTTCTGATTTCTCCACATCCTCACCTATCCTTGTTATTACACATATTTTTTATTATATTCATCCTAGTGTTTATGAAGTGGTATATCATTATGGTTTCAGTTTGCATCTTCCTGAGGACTAAGTGAACACTTTTTAATGAATAATTAGAAATCAAGAAGGAGAAAAGACTCCTGGATAGCTGTAGGAAATTAGGCTCTGCAGGGAAAAGTATATGAGTAGTGCTAGGGCATGACTCTTTGGAAGGGGCACAGAAATGCTTGACCCAAACATGGAAGTATTACTATTGCACAGATAGATGGTAAGCTTTGTTTTGTTTCACAACAATTACAATTGGGATAAGAGATTCTAGGTGAGTTTCCTAAAATAATATTGTCTGAAAATAAATTGGTAGAGAAGAAACTGGTCAAAAAGAAAAATTATTTGAGAAAATAATTTTTGAAATTATTGATTGATTATTTGAAATGATTGATTCATTAAAAATAAGAAGTTCCAGTCAGTGATATGGCACTATAGACTAATGGCTCTGAAGTCCTCATATTACTTCCACAGGGGTCAGATAATATTTTTTTTAATGTAAAAGATAAGATAAGCTCAAAGATTGTCTCAAGGTTTAACAATCTGTGAATAAATTATAAAGCTTTTTGACCATTTAGTATTTCTATCCCTATGTATATCTATTAGATTGGATACATTCACCCTTTTTTTTTTCTGCTTGAGACTGACAATTTATTTTCATTTCTCTGTACTTAACTTTGAAAAAATGTTCTTGGGAAAAGGGATGAGTTTTGCCAGAATTTTAAAGGAGCCATTAATTATAGCATATGTGAATTCTATAAGTCTTTGTTGTACTTTTCTCGCAGTTCTGAACTAGGACTAAGATGTAGCCAATCTCCCACAGCCTTGTGTGCCCACTTTGTTCTCTTAAATTAATCAGACAAGTCTCTTCTCCTTACCTGTAGATAAGCAAGTGAAAAAGAAGAGTGAAGTGATGAAAAGAGGCCAAGAGTGTCACTCTACTGGAAGCCAAGGGAATGGAAAATTAGTTATTCTGCTTACACATGCTTTTATCATTATCCATCTATTAGCAAGTGTAGTTGGTTCTAACTCCAATATATATATTGGATTTGATGACTTACTTTTATCCCAGAGTTGTCACTATAATATAAGCTACTGAACTCTTGCCTGGAATAGTAAAATTGTTTCCAAACTGGCAGAGTTTCCATGTAGTTATATACTTTGAACCCATGAATTACTCCATGGGTTCTATGGTACACGTTGGTGTTGCACAATGCACAACCTGGACAAATATAAGTTGTAACTTCCACATAACTAGTGATTATTATGTGCTGATTCAGGTTAAAATTAGTTGCTGAGGATACAGTGATGAGCAAAGCAATACCTGCTATCATGGAGCTTGCATTCCAGGGTGGGGGTCCCCGCTGGGTGCACAAAAATTTGTGCACTCGGGAGGGTCCCCCAGCAATGCCTGTGCCCTTTTGCAGTCTGGGACCCCTGGGGAATGACCACCTACTGGCTTAGGCCCACCTCCCGGGGGATTTGGCCTAAGCTGGCAGTCAGACATCCTTTTGACAGCCCAGGAGCCCTCAAGGGATGTCCACTTGCCAGCGGGGAGCAGGCCTAGCTGCAGTTGGACATCCTTAGCACTGCTGAGGAGGTGGGAGAGGCTCCCACCACTACCTCTGTACTGGCAGTCGTCAGCCTGGCTTGTGGCTGAGCAGAGCTCCCCTTGTGGGAGCGCACTGATCATCAGGAGGCAGCTCCTGCATTAAGTGTCTGTCCCCTGGTGGTCAGTGTGTGTCATAGAGACCAGTGATTCCCAGTGGCTCTGCTCTTAGGGTCAATTTGCATGTTACCCTTTTATTATATAGGATAGAGGCCTGGTGCATGGGTGGGGGCCAGCTGGTTTGCCCTGAAGGGTGTCCCAGTTCAGGGTGGGGATCCTGCTGGGGTGCCTGGCCAGCCTGGGTGAGGGGCTGAGGGCCGTTTTCAGACTGGCCACACCCCCTTCAGGGAGGGAGGTCCTGCTGGGGTGCCTGGCCAGCCTGGGTGAGGGGCTGATGGCTGTTTGCAGGCTGGCCACATCACCCAGGAACCCAAGCTCCCAGTGGAGTCTGGCTGGAAGCAGTTATCTGGGATTTATTTATCTTCTATAATTGAAACTTTGTTGCTTTTGCGGAGGCCACAGCCAGCCAGGGCATGCAGGAAGCTTGGCTTCCTCCATCGCTGGGGTAACCAAGCCTCCTGCTTGCTCCAGCTCTGTGGCTGCCGGCAGCCATCTTGGTTGGGTTAATTTGCATACAGTCGCTCTGATTGGCTGGTGATTGTGGCTGGGGCATACTGAAGGTACAGTCAATTAGCATCTTTGTCTTTTATTAGTGTAGATATGTTGATTTCAGATAGTGACAATTGCTAGGTTAATTTTAGGTGGAGGTAAGAACTATGAAAACAGCAAATACTGTGAACTTGAATAAGGATCAATCCCCTATGAAATGGTTGAAGACTCTCTGTGAGCTATCCTTGGAAATGGGAGTAAATCATGGTGTTAATTCCAGTTTGACAATAAGTTAAAAATGCTGGGCAAAAACAGTCGGAAAGGACAAGGGTGATTGATTTCTGAGAGTTTATTGCCCCATTGAGGGAACCACTCCTCCCTTAAGAGACAAAGAATGATTTTTATATGCTGGGTGCTGAGTTAATAGGTGGATTATTTTATTTTCTGAAAATGCGAAAATACATATACTTGTATATTAACCTTTAGAATATTTAGATAAGTATCTCAAACTTATATGCTTACAGAGACCAGGCAGGTAATTCAAATGTGTGGAATAGGCAAGTAGAGGAGCAAGAAAGAAATAATGCATGACCCTATTTATTGTTAATCTTTATTGTTGAAAGTATTAGCTATGCCCCCTTTTCTTCCCCATTGACCCCTTCTAGCCTGCCTCCATGCCCCACCCCAGGCTTTCACCACCCTATTGTCCATGTCCATGGGGTATGCATATATTTGTTTAATCTCTTCCCACTTACCCACCCCCATTTCCCTCTGAGATTCCACAGTCTATTCCATGTTTCTATATCTCTGTATTGATTTTGCTCATCAGTTTATTTTGTTCATTAGATTCCACAGATGAGTAAGATCATGTGCTACTTAGCTTTCTCTGACTGTCTTATTTCACTTAGCATAGTACTCTCCAAATCCTTCCATGCATGACCCTATTTAAAGGGCAGTCAGCAGTAGCTTGGCTTCCTGTAATAAATACCACATGGGGATATTATTTCAGAAATGCCAAATGTTCTTATTTCTAAAATATGTTAGAAATATAGATTTTTATATAAAATTTCTAGATTTTCAGATGTTATTTCTTGGAAAATAAATGATGTAGGTCAAACACACTTTCAAAGCTGAGGACAAACCTCTAAATTAGACTAAAAACACCAAAATAATTATTTCACTTGAAAACTAAACATTATTTGTTTCCTAAGATCATACACATATATAATATTACATATTTATTTTGAGAAAGTTTTTTGAAGGATATTCTTTATTCTTATGAATTTTATTATAACCATATTCCTCCATGTCCTAAGTCTATCAACCCTCTGTGAAATAAAGCTCCATCATGTATATTTCTATCTAATCTGTAGGTACTAAAAAGAAGCAGATTATCTTCAGAATCTCATTCTGTGAGAGAGAGAAAAAAAAATAAAGAGGGGTTTGGATAGTTCCTTGGGCTTATACTAAGTCTACTAGAGTTATCTGTTTTGACCTTCAAAATGATTAATTTAGATGCCTTGAGCCACTGGCTATAGAGTAGACAACTCAGACCCAAAAATAGGTTTCTTACAATCTACATTTGATATTAAAGGGTCTCAATAATTGGAATCATACAGAGAACATGTGACACGGCTATTATATTTTCATACTGAAAATTTAATACGATTCAATATTGCTACCAAAAATCTCTTTCCATATATGCATATACACATATATATAAGTTAAGCTAAGTTTAAAAATAAACACACAAAGCAGCTCTGATAAATATTTGACTGTGAGAGATATAATTAATTTCTGAGCATCAAATATATGGTTTAAAAACATTTTTTTTCTATCTAAACCATTATTATTGTGTATTTTGATAGATTGAGAATGGAAAAACACAAGATATTATTCTGAGACTTAAAAATCCCTGAAAATTCGAAGGCAAAAACTGTCAATATATTTTGTTTGTCTCAGTACTAAAGGACATATGTTCCATCTGAATCATGCAGTTTCATAATGTTCCTAGGACTTGAAAAAAAATGACATTAGCTTTCTCTCTTTACAGAAGTTCTTCAATAATTACTGTGATATTTATTGGTTTTATGTTACTGTATTTATATAACTTGATAAGCTTTCTTGATTCTAATAGTGGAGAAAAAAAAAAATCAATGTTTCTGTTAGCAAGTCATATCATTATTGAACTGTTTTGTCCAAAGGCTCTTGCTAAGCTTATAAAGCAGAGTCCATATAATATGATGCAAAATATATTTAGAAATATAAAAACAGAACAATGGTTGAGTTTCTGGGAGTCAACATAAGTAATATTCCATGATGATTTTTCAGAATTAAAAATAATCACTCAGGGCCCAGCCTGCGTGGCTCAGTGGTTGAGCCACGACCTATGAACTAGAAGGTCACCGTTCGATTCCTGGATGGAGCACTTGCCTGGGTTGCGGGCTTGATCCCCAGTGTGGGGTGTGCAGGAGGCAGCTGATCAATGATTCTCTCTCAACACTGATGTTTCTATCTCTTTCTCCCTTTCCCTTCCGCTCTTAAATCAATAAAAATATATTTTAAAAAATTATTCAGGTATCACTATGTCATTTTACCTGCAATATCTAAAGGAAATTGAGTTTCGCTATTTTAATAAGTCAGTACAAAAAGAGATGTTTTAAATAGTTAAAATTATGCTTGTATCAGACAGTAAATAACATCTATTTCTTGGTGTTTCCCTAGCACAATCTGATTATATAATTTATAACTATATTTATTTAAAATGTGTGATTCTTGTGAAACTTACAAAATGAATAATTAGAGATATCTTTTACTTAGGATTAACAACATCCAAAGGTACCATACTGTTGGTGGAACCACATAGGGTTGGAAGAGTATGAGGTTTGTAAATTGTCATAAGTACAACAACATAAGAAATACTTTACACACATTATCTCAAATTATTATAATTACCTTACAAAGTGTGCCATGTTTTATTCTATGCTGGCACATATGATGTCATATTCAGAACTTAACAATTTGTAACTAGATTTTAAAAACTAGGAAGTATTTTTATAATCAGAAATAATGAAAAAGAAGCATGAGCCAAATATTTATGATTTAGTCCCATCTTGTGGAGTCTATCCCATTTAGTTAATAAGATGGCTAAAATATCCCAACTAAAGAGGATGTACTTCAATTAATTGGGCAGAAAATGAGCTAATTGGTGGGAATATGACATTATCTCTTAGGATATCCCAATCAGATGTCAAATTCAACAAATCCAAATAGAAGGTATCATCTGTACTCACTTCTAAACCAAGTCCCTTCAAGACTTCCATATTTATGTGAATAGAATCAATATTTTCTGTTTTCCTATACTCTGTAAGAACACTTTAGATAGAAAATGAAGCACATACAAAGGCATCAAGTGGTAACATATTAGATCTTATTTATCAATTTATCTGTAGACAGACACATAGGCTGTTTCCATTTTGAATAATGCTGCAATGAGCATGGGGAATGCAGATAGCTCTTCAAGATCTTGATTCCATTTCCTTTAGATATGTACCCAGAAGTGGGGTTGTTTGATCATATAGTAGTTCTATATTAATTTCTGAGGAACCTCTATGTTGTTTTCAATAACAGCTATACTAATAAATATTCCCACCAACACTGAAAAAGTGTCCCTTTTTCTCCACATCCTTGCCCAACACTTATTGTTTCTTGTCTTTTTTAAAATAATACAAAATTTAACAAGTGCAAGGTGACCTCAGTATGATTATGATTTGCATTTCTCTGATGATTAGTAGTATTGAGCATCTTTTGATGTACCTGTTAGCCATTTTATAGATAGATGTTAAGTTCTTCTGCCCATTTTATAATCAGACTAGTGGCATGGTGCACAGAATTCGTGCATGGATGGGGGGGTTCCCTCAACCCAGCCTGCACCCTCTCCAATTGGGAATGCCTCGGGGGATGTCCGACTGCTGGTTTAGGCCTGATTCTTCTCGAAATCCAGGATTGCTGGCTCCTAACTGCTCACTTGCCTACCTGATTGCCCCAACCTTTCTGCCTGCTTGCCTTATCTCCCCTAAATGTCTCTGCCTGCATGCCTGATTGCCCCTAACTGGCTCTGCCTGCCTGTCTGATAGCCCCTAACTGCCCTCCCCTGCTGGCCTGATCTCACCCCCAAAGGCCCTCCCCTGCTGGTCAATTTGGCTCTGATTGGTTGGTTTCTATGCCAGTCAGCATCAAAAGCCCCGCCTCCTAGGCAGCCATTGGCTCCTTGCACTTCACCCAGATTTGGTTCTGATTGGTCAGTTTCTTTTAAAAAAATATATTTTATTGATTTTTTACAGAGAGTAAAGGAGAGGGATAGAGAGTTAGAAACATTGATGAGAGAGAAACATCAATCAGCTGCCTCCTGCACACCCTTCAGTCCACAGGCCGATGCTCTATCCACTGAGCCAAACCAGTTAGGGCTGATTAGTTGGTTTCTATGCCAGTCAGTGTCTCCAGGCCTATTACCGGGCCTGATCAAAGAGGAGGTGCTGATCAGCAGCCCCTGTGGAGCCCCTGAGAGAAAGACAGGCAGGGCTTCTGGCAAAAACTGGAGAGAAAGAGAGAGGCAATGGCTGACCAACAGCTTCCATGGCGGCTGCGGATCAGACCCTGCCCCTCTCTCCAGGCCTCTCACTGGGCCTGATCTGCAGCCCCCTTGGCAGTCAGTGCTGGGTTGCTGTACCCAAAATATATACAAGAGGCCTGGTGCATGAAATTTGTGCACGAGTATGGTCCCCAAGCCTGGCTTGTGATCAGGGCCATCTTCCCTGGCTGCCGGCAGCCAGACCCGCCCCCTGCCAACACCCACCCCCAGTTCCCTGTTCACCATCTGGAGATTGGAACCCCCTGGCCGGGGCGAGGGACCGAGAGGTCGACTGTTCCACCCACTCATTGGCTGCACCCCTGCTGCGGGTCGCCTTCTGTGTGTGGGGTGACTGGTGGGGCAGAGGCCTGGCCTGGTGCTTCCAAGGTCCCTCACCACCCACCCCCAGTTCCTCATTTGCCATTGGGGAGCCTGCCAGTCAAGGAAAGGGTCCAAGAGGTGGTTAGTGTACCTCATAGTGACTGGTCGAAGCAGTCAATTTGCCATTAGGGTCAATTTGCATATTATCCTTTTATTATATAGAATATGGGAGTTTAGTTCTGTGCTCTTGATTCTGTTCCTTGGTCTATATGTGTTTTTATGCCACTCACTCCGGTAAATTTTAATGAGGCCAAAACAAAAAGGATTTTCTTGTCCAATTTTGTCTTGTACAAGCATATATGTTTGTAAAACCATTATCATTCTTTCCAGTGAAGCTTCAGGTGGTAGTGTTTGGAAGAAGACTGCACATTCCCTCTAGATAGCCTTCCACCTGTGTGTTTGAGCATTATAGATGCCTGCTTGCCAACTTTTCTGTTTGGCCCTTCTTGAGAACATAAGTAGCAGGTAGTAAAAGTTGTTTGATCTCCTATATACCCAGTTCTAAATCTGTTCTCATAGCAGGGCTTGTCACAAATGCAGAAAGGGGTGAGATACCTGCTTCATAGATGTGGAATAATATGTGAGCATTCAGTGTTATGAAAACATTATTTTGAATGTAGAACCTTCCAAATACTTTCACATGTGATATTTATATGATGTTTTATCATACATTTATCCTTCTCCTTTGGCAGTCCTATATCAACCCAAAACTTTCCCAACATTTTATTTTCTCCTCAAGTCACATAGTTTTCTAATTGGCAGAATGCAAGGTTGTCTTTCAATGCCTACACTGTGTGACTACAGCATTTGAAACTATTAGGGGTTTCACTTTGAGTTGTCTCCTCACATGTTTTTTCCCTCAAATTTTATTATTTTTATCTTTATTGTTGAAAGTATTACAGATGTTCCTCCTCCCCAGTGACCCCTCACATGGTTTTATGTTACTTATTTTTCTTCATCTGTCATTTATATCCTGAATATAACCAGAAAAGGTTTGTCAACTTGAAATATAGAGATGCAGGTAAAATATAGAGGTTTAAAATAAAGCTAAAAGAAAGAATCTGTAATAATTGGGAATGATAGGGACATATCAGCTATTTAGGATAAGGCAAGTATTCTTTTTTTTGTCACCAACTTAATTTTAAACTTCCTGGCTATCAAGCAGGATAGGTAAGCTGGATGAAAGTATCCTTAACCCACAATGCCTGACAATGGTTCTCTCCTCTGTTAGCTCCTCTAAGTTGTGGATAATGCCCAAGGTTCAATCTTCATCCATAGACTCTTATCTCCCTATGCTTGGCTCCATAACTCATGCTTCCAAATGCCACAACTGAGGGTAACTTTCATAACTCCAAGTCCTATTCTCCTACTATCTCATGAACTCTATATACTTCCTCCATCACACTAATATGACTGCAACTAATCGTTTTATCTTTAAAACAACAGCAACAAATAAACACGCACGCACACATACAAACACACCAGCTTAAAATTTCTATGTCCCCTAGTTGTTTGAAATTTCTCCACATTTTTTAACTCCCCAAATCATAAATTTTGTCTCATTGTTTTCTTTGCCAACCCCATTCAACCAGCAAATTTTGTTAATTCTTCCATTGCAAATTCACTCCTCTTCTACTAGCCTCAGATTCCTTTGATAATCTCCATACTAGTAACCTTATTCTTGCCTTTCATTCTTCCAGTCAGTCTTGTAATCTGGGTTCAAATATTTTTTTTTCCTAATTTCATTTTCTTCTTATTCTACCTTTTCCATAAAGCCTTCAGTGGCCCCCAATTATATGAACAAAGCTCACACTCCTTACCCAGACATGAAATATTCTTCATAATCTCACCCTTAGATCCAAATATTTCCTGAAGAAAAAAACAGATCCAGTTAAACTCTCACACTTCTTATTTGTTGATATCTTATTCCCATATGTTTTTATACTTGAAGATTCCTTCTCCTTTCTTGTAGCAACATAGTTATTTTTAAATGCCAGTATCAGTTCTTCCTTTATGCTGGGAATATTATCTTGTTGCTGACTGACATTGTAACTTCAATCCCCCCCACCCCGCTTAAGTTTCTATGCAGCATTATATCTCTTATCTCTCAAACCAGATCATTAGCTCCTTAAGGGATTGCTTATACATCTTTACATTCTCAAAAACACTGAGTATAGTAAATGTTATATAAATATTTTTATTTTATTTAGAGTTATTTATGCAATTACTTTCCTACTCCAATTTATGTATATGGAGATGTTCACACATTAAGGCAATAAAAGAAATAAAATAGTTATTATATTGCAAAATAAAAAGTCACACTGCTCTCTAATCTTTGTATCAAAATAGATCTTAGTGGTTTCTTATTATAACATTCACAGCTGATATGCTCCAACCAGCAGTTGGAATCTATCAAGAAGACAGTAACTGCCAGAAATTGCTATTCCATAAGTATAAAATGCCATTTTTGTCATTGTGCTAACACCAGGGAAGGCCAAATTGCAGAGTTAAAATGGGCCTCCCCATCCAAGTTGAGCTTCCATGTGAACAACCATTGGCTAGAGGAGTAGTGAGGGCCATGTTCCTTTTCCTAGTGCTGTGGTCTGAAAATATTCTCAAGGCAGTAAGTTGGGGCAATAATAGGACTCACCCCACTTGTTTTTCTGTCTCCAAGGAATCACTCTTTCAGTGATTGATAATCATGATTTTGTAAAACATTTTTTTCATATAATATTTTTTGGCTTTTACTTATTTTTTGTTTTAAGTGGCAAGGTCGATCCAGTCTCTGTTACTCCATTTAGGCCAAAAGTACCATCATATACATTTTAAACAGATATAGTCCTATATAGATTTTTATTTATACTTTACTAGGTTTTGGTAAGTTGTATTCACAAAGGAAGCCTGTCTATTCAATTTAAATTGTTGAATTTAGTAGAATAAAATTATTTATAATATTTCTTTATTTTCATTTTAATACCTACATGATCTATAATAATTTTCATTCTTTCATTTCTAATATTGGTTTTTGTTCTCTCTTTTTCACCATGGATGAATTTTGCTAGGTATTTATTAATTTTTAATAGATCCTTTCAAAAACAAAAATTTTATTTTTTAATAATAGCTACCTATTTAAAAAATTATTGATTTATTGATTTGAGAGAGAGAGAGGGATAGAGAGAGAGAGAGAGAGAGAGAGAGAGAGAGAGAGAGAGAGAGATTTGTTGTTCCACTTATTTATGCATTCATAGGTTGATTCTTGTATGTGCCCTGACCAGGGATCAAACCTGCAACCTTGGTGTAAGGACGATGCTCTAACCAACAAGGCTACTTGGCCAGGGAAATTTCTAGTTTTTCTGTCTTCCTCTATTTCAAAATATATTCTCTATTTTATTGACTTTTTTTTCCTTAATCTTTTACCTTAACTTTATAATTTCCTTCCTTCTACTTATTTTGGGATCAATTTTCTCTTCATTCCTGTCTCTTCACGATGGAAACTTAGATCCCTAAAATTGATACTTTTATTCCTTTTTATAAAATGTGTATTTAAATTTTTCTTCTAATTATTGCTTTAAATGCATCCTACAAAATCTGATGTTGTGACCTTATTATCATTTAGGTCCAAATATTTTGTAATTTTCTTGTGATTTTTAAAAAAATATATTTTATTGATTTTTTACAGAGAGGGAGGGAGAGGGATAGCGAGTTAGAAACATAGATGAGAGAGAAACATTGATCAGCTGCCTCCTGCACACTCCCCACTGGGGATGTGCTCACAACCAAGGTACATGCCCTTGACTGGAATCGAACCTGGGACCCTTCAGTCCGCAGGCTGACACTCTATCCATTGAGCCAAACTGGTCAGGCTTGTGATTTTTTTTTTTTTTTTTTTTTATCTATGGGTTATTCAGCAGTAGGTATGTCTAAACATCTTGCTATTAATGATTTATAGTTTAATTCCATTGTGGTCAGAAAATATATATTAGATGATTTCAATCCATTTAAACATATTAAACTTATTTTATGTCTTCGAATGTATATTACAGTTTTGGGATATGCTGTTCAATGAAATATCAATTATATCATATTGGCTGTTCAATTCTTCTATATAATTACATTTTTTCTCATTTTTGGCTATATGTTTCATAAGGTACTAACAAAGGAGTACTTAAATATTCAGCTGTGATTATAAATTTGTTTCTTCATTGTATCTTTTTTTAACTTGAAATAATTTTTAATTAAAGTACAATTGACATACAATATTACATTAGCTTCAGGTGTACAACATAGTGATTTGACATTTATATTACCTTACAGAGTGATCACCATGATAAGCCTAATGACCATCTGTCATCATACAAAGTTATTATATCCTTGACTATATTCCTTATGCTGTTCATTATATCCACATAACTTATCTTACCTAATAATAGATGAACATGTAAATTGACCGTACATTCGCTATGCTAACCAGCCAATCAGGAGAGTACGCAAATTAACCCAACAAAGATGGTGGTTAATTTGCATACATAGGCTCCAAGCAGCAGAGTGAAGCCTGACGGCCCTGGGGCCGGAGCAATGAAGCCTGATGGCCCCGGGGCTGGAGCAGCGAGGCCTGTTGGCTCCAGGGCCGGCTCCAGCCTGAGCCCGGCCAGAGCGAAGGCCTGGGTCCCAGGTGCCAGAAGCAAACTGGTGCCAGAAGCCAAGGGAAGGGAAGGCCTATTGCACGAATCTCTTTGTGCAACAGGCCTCTAGTGTATTTTATAACAGGGCATTTATACCTCTATTCCTCTTCACCTTTTTCACCATCCTACACTTCCCTCCCGTCTGGCAACTGTCAGTTCGTTCTCTGTATCTATGAATCATATATTTTTCACCAACTATAAATTATACTCTCAGCTATGCCAATCCCCAACTTTATCACTCTGATTCTGGCCCCATATCAGTGTGTTTCTCCTAATAGTAAACATTAATGAATTTAAGGTTCCTTCTCTTTCTCACTGACATAGCATATCCCATACTGTATCCCATTCAAGATACAACATAAAGATTTTAGTGGGCTTCAAAAATTAAAATTTTCTCCTTTAGTACAAATAGTTTCATGTTACTTTAAAAATGACACAACTTAAAACCTCTTATTAATGTGTGTTCAGTAGGTGAGGGTGTGTTAAACCCATTTGGTTCCTGTTCTGACCACCATGCTATTGTAAGTTGTTTGACTAGGCCAGTGATTTCAAGTTGGGGCTAAAAGAACTGACTAAACTAAATGTCCCTTTCTACATTATGTTCATTTTCTTCAACTCACAGACCCAGAATATGTTAGAACTCCATATTTGTTTGTATGTAAATCTTCCTATGAAATAACAGATATTCCTAAGAACCTTTGCACTTGTAAGATGATGTTGTATTTGGATGCTATTGTATCCTATATAATAAAGAGGTAATATGCAAATTGACCATCATGCCCTTACACAAGATGGGCATGCCCATGTTGTCACAAGATGGCCGCCCCATGTTGTCACAAGATGGCTGCCCCCATGTCATCACAAGATGGCCACCACAAGATGGCTGGGAGGGGAGGGCAGTTTGAGGGGACCAGGCCTGCAGAGGAGGGCAGTTAGGGGTGACCAGGCCAGCAAGGGAGGGCAGTTGGGGCAACCGGGCCAACAGGGGAGAAATTAAGCGTAAATAAGGCTGGCAGGGGAGTGGTTAGTGGGTGATCAGGCTGGAAGGTAGAAGTGATTAGGGGCAATCAGGCAGGCAAGCAGGCAAGTGGTTGGGAGCCAGCAGTTCCAGATTGTGAGAGGCATCGGGCCTAAACTGGCAGTCAGACATCCCCTGAGGGGTCCCAGATTGGAGAGGGTGCAGGTTGGGCTGAGGGACCTCCTCCCCAGTGCACAAATTTCATGCACCAGGCCTCTAGTTTGGAAATAAAAGGCTGGCTCTGTAGTCAAAAAAACATTAAAAGAAAGCACATCCTCCTCAGCACTTCTTTGTTGATTTATTGATGGTAGCCATTCTGGCAGGTGTGAGGTAATATCTCATTGTAGTTCTAATTTGCATCTCTCTGATGATTACTGACTTTGAGTATTTTTTTCAAATGTGTCTATTGGCCATCTGTATGTCCTCTTTGGATAAGTATCTATTCAGGTCCTTTGCCTATTATTTTTAATTAGACTGTTTGTCTTCTTGGTGTTGAGATGTATGAGTTCTTTGTATATTTTGGAAAATAAAACCTTATCAAATGTATCATTGGTGAATAGATAAAATTAAATTAAAAACAAAAACAAAAGGGGAGAGATGGCAACCGGCAGGAAGGTAGGGAGGGAGAGAGTGTGAGAGCGCGAGGGAGTGATAGAGGAGTGTGTGGACATGTGAGGTGTGTGTATGAACTAGGGACAGTTAGATTCTGCAGGTCTTCTAAGGGGCTGCTAAACCTGGCAGTCTTAGACAGCAGAGCCCCGCTCTCAGCACAGACACTCCTGGGCAGCCAGCGCAGGCACAGAGACCACATCATCTTGAGAAACAGAGCTGCTTGAGACTAGGATCCTGGCTTCAGCACCAGCCAGTCTGGTCTCAGACACAAACCAGGACCCTGCAGCCACTGGGGACGGAGAGCTGTGACCACACCTGCAGACCCACAGACACCAAGAATCCAGACATCCCCACAGCAGGTCTCAGTGAGTAATAGAGCCCATCCCCCTCCCTGCAGGCTCATGGGCAGTGACATAGTAACTGATAGACCCACCCCTTGCCTGGGCCTCAGTGCTGCTACAGGAACCTTAGCCTGGAAGTGCACGCACACTGGGAACTTGTCCCTCGCAGAACAGGCTACAGAAACCTTAGCCTGGGAGCTAACGTGTGAACACCGGGAACTTGTTTCCCACAGCATGGGCCCTGGGACCCCAATACTCAGGGCAGGAGGCAGCACCAAGCACCAGTGACTTGACTGTGTTTCTTATCACCTGTGCCTGGGATCCCTGATTCCCTGTGCATTCACACTAAGAGCCAGCGACTCCAATTCTTGGTGCATATGCACACAGGGACCCTGATTCTCAATGCGAGGCCATGCGAAGCAACAGAGACTCTGATACTGGATTCTTGGGGAACTCTGACTCCTGGCACATGCTAGGGGGCTCTGATTTTCAACACACTCCAGGGGGGTCTCTGTTTCAGCACAGTGCAGGCGGGGTCCCTGATTTAAAGTGCACACATGAGGCCACATTGAGCGCTGGTAATGCTGATTCTGAGTGAGCCTGGTTCCCACCAACCCACCACAACCACACATCTTAGTGTCAGAGCCCTTCAGTGACACTAGGGTGGTGCGAAGCTCCCACTGCGCACGGCCCTGGCCCACGCAACTTGACATTTGAACCATCTGGAGATAGTCAGAATGGGGAGAAGACACAACCCACAGAGGAAAGGAAATGAGGAGTTGTCGAGAAAGGAAATTAATGAAATTGAAGCATGAAACATGACAGAAAAAGAATTCAGAGTAATGGTTGTACAATTCATTCACCGGATGGATGAGAAAATCAACAACCTATGCAAGAATCAGGAGGAAATGAAAAGTGATATAGCTACAATCAAAAACACCATGGAAGGTTTCAGTAGTAGACTAGAAGAAGTAGAGGACAGAATTAGTGAGTTAGAAGATAAGGCAGAGAAACAAGCTCAATCTGAACAGCAACGGGATAAAAAAATTAAAAAGCAGGAGGAGAGCCTAAGGGAGCTTTGGGACAACATGAAATGAAGTAACATACGCATAATAGGGCTGCCAGAAGGACAAGAAGAGCAGCAAGGATTAGAAAATCTATTTAAAGAAATAATGACAGAAAACTTCCCAGATATGGGGAAGAAAAAAAGCTACACAAGTACAGAGAGTCCCAAGCAAGATGAACCCCAAAAGACCCACACCAAGACATGTCATAATAACGATGGCAAATGTACACAACAAAGAGAGAACCTTAAAGGCTGCAAGAGAGAGACAGAGAGTTAACTACAAAGGATCCACCATCAGATTATCAAATGATTTCTCAATGGAAACACATCAAGTTAGAAGGGAATGGAAGGAGGTATACAAAGTGTTGCAAAGCAAAGGACTGAATCCAAGAATACTCTATCCAGCAAGACTATCAATCAAAATTGAAGGGGAAATCAGGAGCTTTGCAGACAAAAAAAAGGCTAAGGGAGTTTATCACTACCAAGTCAGCAATGCAAGAAGTGCTAAACAGAATGCTGTAAAAATAAGAAATATAAAGGTAAGAAAGAACACAGGCACAAAAATAGAAATTACTACAAGCAAGTACCTTTCAGTAATAACTTTAAATGTAAATGGACTAAATGCTCCAATCAAAAGACACTGAGTGGCTGAATGGATAAAAAGACATGGCCCATATATATGCTGTCTACAAGAGACCCACCTCAGAACAAGGGACTCACAAAGACTGAAAGTGAAGGGATGGAAAAATATCTTTCAGGCGAATGGAAATGAAAAAAAAAAGCTGGGGTAGCAATATTTATATCAGACAAAATAGACCTCAAAGTGAAGGCCATAACAAAAGATAAGGAAGGCCACTTCATAATATTAAAGGGACCAATACAACAAGAGGATATAACCCTGATAAACATATATGCACCCAATGCAGGAGTACCCAAATACATAAAAAAATAACTCCTGGAAGATATCAAGGGAGAGATCAACAAAAACACAATCATAGTAGGGGACTTAAACACACCACTGACATCACAGGATAAATCCTCTAGACAAAAAATCAGCCAAGAAACAGCAATCCCATATGATTCAATTGATCAGATGGACTTAATTGACATCTTCAGAACATTTAACCCCAAAGTCACGGAATATATGTTATTCTCAAGTGCACATGGGACATTCTCAAAAATAGACCACATATTGGGTCACAAGCAAAGTCTTCCCAAATTCAAGAAGATTGAAATCATACCAAGCATCTTCTCAGACAACAATGGCATAATATTAGAAATAAACTACAATAAAAACAACCCAAAATACTCAAACACTTGGGAGCTGAATAGCATGTCACTAAATAATGATTGGGTTACCAATGACATCAAAGAAGAAATTAAAAACACCCTGGAAACTAATGACAATAAAAGCACAACAATCCAGCCGAAACCGGTTTGGCTCAGTGGATAGAGCGTCGGCCTGCGGACTGAAAGGTCCCAGGTTCGATTCCGGTCAAGGCATGTACCTGGGTTGCGGGCACATCCCCAGTAAGAGATGTGCAGGAGGCAGCTGATCGATGTTTCTCTCTCATCGATGTTTCTAACTTTCTATCTCTCTCCCTTCCTCTCTGTGAAAAATCAATAAAATATATTTAAAAAAAAAAAAAAAGCACAGCAATCCAAAATCTATGGGACATAATGAAAGCAGTCCTGAGACGGAAGTTTATAGCACTACAGGCCTACCTCAAAAAAACAAGAAAAAATGATAGTAAATCATCTAACTCTACAACTCAAAGAATTAGAAAGAAAAAAACAAGAAAAGCCCAGAGTGAGCAGAAGGAAGGGGATAATAAAGATCAGAGTAGAAATAAATGACACAGAGACAAAAACAAACAAACAAAAACAAACAAACAAACAAACAAACAAAAAACAATACAAAAGATCAATGAAACCAAGAGCTGGTTCTTTGAAAGGATAAACAAGATTGATGGACCTCTAGCCAGGCTCACCAAGAAGCAAAGAGAGAGGACTCAAATAAACAAAATCAGAAATGACAGAGGTGAAATAACAACAGACCCCACTGAAATGAAAAGAATTGCTAAAAAATACTATGAACAACTCTAACAAACTAGACAATCTGGAGGAAATAGACATATTCCTAGAAAAATACAATCTTCCAAAACTCAATCCGGAAGATTCTAAAATTCTCAAGAGGCCAATAACTATGGAAGAAATTGAAGCAGTCATCAAAAAGCTTCCAGAAAACAAAACCCTGGGGCCAGATGGCTTCACAGGGAGGTATTACCAAACATTCAAGGAAGAACTAAAACCTATCCTCCTCAGACTACTACAAAAATTTCAAGAGGAAGGAACACTTCCCAGATCATGCTATGAAGCCAGCATCACCCTAATACCAAAAACCAGATAAAGACAACACAATGAAAGAGAATTACAGGCCAATATCCCTCATGGACATAGATGCCAAAATACACAACAAAATTCTAACAAATCAGATCCAGCAATACATCAGAAAGATCATACACCATGAGCAAGTAGGATTTATCCCGGAGATGCAAGGATGGTAGAATATCAGCAAATCAACAAATGGGATACATCACGTAAACAAATTGAGAGATAAAAATAACATAGTCATATCAATTGACATAGAAAAAGCATTTGACAAAATTCAACACCCTTTCTTGATAAAAACTATCAGCAGGTCGGAATAGAAGGATCATACCTCAACATAATAAAAGCCATATATGACAAACCCACAGCCAACATCATAATCAATGGGCAAAAACTAAAACCATTTCCCCTAAGAACAGGAACAAGACAGGGATGCCCCCTCTCACCACTCCTGTTCAGCATAGTACTGGAAGTACTAGCCATTGCAATCAGACAAGAAGAAGAAATAAAAGGCATCCAAATCAGAAAAGAAGAAGTAAAACTGTCCTTATTCACAGATGACATGATACTGTACATAGAAAACACTAAAGACTCCATCAATATATTATTAGACTTAATAAATGAATTCGGCAATGTAGCAGGATACAAAATTAATGCCAAGAAATCTAAGGCATTTCTTTACACCAATAGTGAACTTACAGTAAGAGAGACTAAAAAAGCAATCCCATTTACCATCACAGCAAAAAAATTAAGATACCTAGGAATAAACTTAACTAAGGAGGTAAAAGACTTATATGCGAAAAACTACAGGACACTGAAAAAAGAGATAGAGGAAGACATAAACAGATGGAAGAACATACCGTGTTCATGGATTGGTAGAATCAACATCATCAAAATATCCATACTACCCAATGCAATGTATAGATTCAATACAATCCCCATTAAATTACCAAGGGCATATTTCACAGATCTAGAATGAACGTTTCAAAAATTCATCTGGAATTAAAAAAAGACCTCGAATAGCTGTAGCAATCCTGAGAAAGAAGAACAAAGTAGGTGAGATCTCAATACTAGATATCAAGCTGTATTACAAAGTCACTGTTCTTAAAACAGCTTGGTACTGGCACAAGAACAGACATATAGATAAATGGAATAGAATAGAGAACCCAGAAATCAACCCAAACAACTATGCTCAATTAATATTTGACAAAGGAGGCAAGAGCATACAATGGAGTCAAGACAGTCTCTTCAACAAATGATGTTGGGAAAATTGGACATATACATGCAAAAAGATCAAACTAGACCACCAACTTACACCATACACAAAAATAAACTCAAAATGGATAAATGACTTTAAACATAAGACAGGAAACCATAAAAATACTAGAGGAATCCACAGGCAGTGAAATCGCAAACATATGCCAAAGGAATTTCTTCTCTGATACTGCTCCTACGGCAATGGAAACTAAAGACAAAATAAACAAATGAGACATCAAAATGAAAAGCTTTTGCACAGCAAAGGAAACCATCAACAAAACAACAAAAAAGCCCACTGCATGGGAGAACATATTTGCCAATGATATCACCGATAAGGGTTTAATCTCCAACATTTATAGGGAACTCATGCAACTTAACAAAAGGAAGATAAACAATCCAATCAAAAAATGGGCAACGGACCTAAGTAGACACTTTTTGAAAGAGGACATACAGAAGGCCGGAAGACATATGAAAACATGCTCAAAGTCACTAATTATATGAGAGATGCAAATCAAAATGACAATGCGGTACCATCTCACACCTGTCAGAATGGCTATCATCAACAAATCAACAAACAACAAGTGTTGAAGAGGATGTGGAGAAAAAGGAACCCTTCTGCACTACTGGTGAGAATGCAGACTGGTGCAGCCACTGTAGAGAACAGTATGGAGTTTCCTCAAAAAATAAAAATGGAACTCCCATTTGACCCAGTGGTCCCACTTCTAGAAATATATCCCAAGAAGCCAGAAACACCAATCAGAAAGGATATATGCACCCCCATGTTCATAGCAGCACAATTCACCACAGCTAAAATTTGGAAACAGCCTAAGTGCCCATCAGCAGATGAGTGGATTAAAAAACTGTGGTACATCACAATGGAATACTATGCTGCAGTAAAAAAGAAGGAATTCTTGCCATTTTCAACAGCATGGATGGAACTGGAGAGCATTATGCTGAGTGAAATAAGCCAGTCAGAGAAAGATAAATACCACATGATCTCACTCATTTGTGGAATATAGAGAACAACATAGACTGATGAACAGGGACAGATCCAAAGACAGAGAAACAGTGATCAGACTATCAATCCCCAGAGGGAAAGTAGGGGACGGTGGGGGTAAGGGGAAGAGATCAACCAAAGGACTTGTATGCATGCATATAAGCCAAACCAATGGACACGGACAACAGGGGGATGAGAGCATGAGGGCGGGGGCGGAGTTGGGGATTAATGGGAGGATGAGGACACATTTGTAATACCTTAACCAATAAAGAAATTTTTTAAAAAAAAAAGCAGCAACAAAGCACAGCCTCTATTTAGTATCAACAAACTCCCATAGTTCAAGTCCAAATGAACAAATCTCACAAAGACAATTCTTTTCTTGCTAGAGAACCTGTAAGTAGGGAGAGGCCTTAGAAAATGCCCTGTATATTAGATGTTATTTATAGATCACAATTGAAGACTCATTTTAATAGTTACCTTTTTATTTCCTTTCATAAAATTGAAAGATAACCATACTTATTTTGTCACATGGAAGAATAATGACCTTTAACAATGGCTTTTTTAATTTTGTAAGCTATTTGAGCATAATCTTTTTCTGAGGCTCATAATTGTCAAGGATATTGTCACTCGTGTATTGTCCTTGAGTGCTTAGTAGTGAATTTTAAGGCCCTAGAAAGCTTTCTTTTCATGAAATCAAGTCTCCTGAAAAGATAGAAGCAACTTGGCAGTGCAATGGAGACAAGATCTGCAAATATTATATTCTTCCTTCATTACCACTTTATAATGGAATGCAAGAACACTGCTTTATAGTCTATGCTGAGAACAGCGTGTATTGACCTCTTGTCAGTACTTCAGTCCAGCGTTCTCACTTTATGGTTGAGATATAGTATAGCTATTGACAAGCAAAAGGAACTGCCAAAGATAGAGCATATATTATTAAAGCAGTTCATTTTCTCATCAACAGTTTATGTCTTGCTCCTGGTAATTAGTGAGGTCGTGGAAGGAATTAGTATAGTGTTTGGGAATGTGTGTGCTAAAAGAGTATACATACATTGAGTTAGAAAAGAAATGTACTCATTTATGAGGAGGCTGCACAATATGAATGGCATGCACATAGAAATTGACCTCTGAGATCATTCACATGGTTTTCCCATTATACTCCTACAAATGGCCCATTTATTACTCTTTGTCTATAAGGCTGACCAAGGGTCATTATGTTTCTAATGTTATACCATTGCCTATATCAGAGGCTAGTTTTTAATTCACCCACCATCACCCCGCATAAACTGAAGAAAAAGGCTATTCTTACTCCGCAAGCAGCCTGGGGATATGTCAACCAGAGGAAATAATTGATCAAATGAACTGAGGCCATTTATATGGCCAAAATATGTTCAGAAGAAGGTGGGAATCCAGGGACTAATCCAGATATACTGCCTCTAGATGATTCCAAGCAGCTAGGTATTCTTTTGTCCCCAGTATGTGCTGTATAAGGCTACATTTCTACCTAATTCTATCTTCAAAGTGTAGGAATTCAAGACTTTCACTATTTATATGGCCATGTAGCATTCTATGGTTATGGTTTATTCCAACCCTCAATACTTTAAGTTTCTGTCTTTCTATAATAATTATTTCCATTGTATTTTGGATAATCATGATTCTAGCAGGGAACCCGAACCCCAGATGGTTAAATTAAAAACAGATAAGGAGACTTCTTAAAGATATGAGGCAGGATTAAGGGAACCAACTATGGATGTTGAGGTACCCAGAGACTACTGGAAGCCATTACCATCTCTAGGGCTGAAGGAATGAAGGGAGGTAAGGGTACTTCCATAACTCCATGAGAGCTGGACCCATGGAGAAGAGGCTACTCAGCAGGAGCTATAATTGTGAAGGAATGAACTGTCAGAGAAGCAGTACAGAAGCAAGGAAGAGGGGAAATATTACCTTTACCTTTTTTCCTCCCATGTTCCAGTGTCCTGTTGGTACCTTCAAAGTGCTAAAACCCATCCAGAAGACAACCAGCAAGTTGTCCAAGCAGGTTCCATCTCCAGTACACAGAATGAACAGAGAAAGGTATAAAATGGATCTGGGGAGGGTAGAGTGGGGGAACGGAGAACAAACCAGCATATATTTAGATATTACTGCTTTTGCATAGAAGGATGAAGTGGGAATCTAAGCATTTGAAACTATTCCATGTCACCACTATTTTTTGTCTGGGCAACTGCAATTCTATCCTAGCCAGTCTCCCCAAATCCACATTTGTCTCAATTCAACTAGAACACCCTGGAAGCCAGAGAAAGAAGTTCTAAACAAATTTGATAGTCACACTTTCCCTCTGCTGTCCTCTTCAATGGATTCCATTGCTTTTATGACAGAAATTAAAATCTTCACCAGGGCCTGAAGTGCTCTATCTGGTCTGGTTCAAGCCGAATTCTTTAATCACATCTTGTTCCATTCTCTCTTTTGTTCAGCCCCTCCCCCGCCCCCGCCCCCTGCCCCAGCATTACTTGCTTTCTTTGTTTCATGCCTCATTCAGAACCTTTGAAATGCTGCTCCTTCTTCCTGAAATGTTATTTCTGCTTTTCCCGCTCTCTTAGTTAATGCTCCTTTATCCCTCAGATCTCATCTCAAAAGTTACTTCCTCATGAAAGCTTTCACATAATTCCTAGATCAGCTCAGCTACCAAATTTTATACATTTTTCTTATACTGTGTACATTTTCTTCACTGAATCTTCTCAATTTAAAATTCTACATGTATTTGCTTCATGATTATCTTGATTTCCATATCCTGTACTAGATAATAAGCACTATGAAGCAAGGAATTTATCTGGTTTTGTTCACAATTTTATCTGCAGGCCCCAACTCAGAACCCCTACATGGTAAGCTTTAAAAAAATAATCACAAATTTGAAAGACATTATGTGTCTCAGCTATAATTCAGGATGTTGATATGAGATAAGACACGTGTGTATGTCTGACTACTTGATTGGTTATGAATTTATTATTCAGTTTTCTATGCAGGAAAAAATATAACAATATACCCATTTTTTATATTGGCTCTTTCATGTATTTTACAGGTAAACCAGTTTTTTTTCTAGAATTTTATTTTTAATTTATGTCTGAGCTAAAAATCATTGGTTGCATTATTTATACATGATAAAAATTGGGTCTCTAAGAAATGTAAAATAAACTTCACTAAAAACTGTGTTTAAAAAACACCTTTTTACTATCTTGCATTTTTCTCCCTTTAAAACTCACATTTTCATTAAAAAGAATGCAGTTGCCTGAAAAAAGGTGTGAGCATGAATGCATAATAAGTAAAATTATTCAAACTAAATGTTCTTTTAGAGAGGAGAATTGTTATATGAGGGAAAAGGCTGTATGCTTCCTAAGAGACTATTCTAAACAAATAATTATATACCACATTTTTGATGTGGTCTATGAAGTTCTGAATTGCAGAATATTTTTGTAATTTGCTTAGCTATGTTTAGGGAGACATGACTTCGGCCCTGTTGCTGCATCTTTTATTAAGGCTGTTTCTGCACAACTAGCAAAGAATATATGTGAGAAAAATACCTTAGAATTTTGTTGAATTAATTTTGTCAGTGACACAATTATTTTCCTCATTCTAAGAAGCAAAGAAAAAGGCATAACTCTTTCAGTATGCCTATTGGAATGCGGAGTAAAGTAGTGCATGTAAATTACAGAATGTATGGGAAATTAGAAGGCTCAACGGGGTATAAGAGAAGCTATGGGGAAGAAAGAGAAAGGTAAGTGCTGAAAAGATAAACTGTCATTACTATTTCCATTTATTTATTTATTTATTTATTTATTTATTTATTTTAATAAACTTCCAATTTTTATTGGACTTGGAACATTAGGACAACTGTGAAAGTTGCTTTGGATGTCCTTCTGTGACATCTTGCAGCCTTCATTTGGTATGAATGCATGTTTTTTTAATATTTTACAATTTTTTAATTACAGTTGATATACAATATTATATTAGAGGCATACAGGATAGTGTGTAGACATTTATATAACTTACTAATTGATCATCCTGATAAATCCAGTATCCATCTGACACCATATATAGTTACTACAATATTATTGACTATATTATGCTGTATTTTATATCCCTGTGAAGTGTCATCACTCTTATACAGACAGGTAGTACAAAATCAGAACCTGATTTTCCATTGGAGTCTTACCCAGGATTCTAATATATTAAAAATATAAAAGAGGAACTCATGTGATTGATGTCAGAAAGGGGAGTGCAATAAGATCCCTACCCTCTCTTTCTATCCAACTCCACCCACCAACCCCTGAAACTTTAGTGGTTCTATAGATCTTGGCATGGAAACTTGGGTTTATAACTGTTATCCAACTAACACTGTAATGACATAGTCAAATCTCAAAGGGAAACTGAGTTATTAAGTAGTTCAAACTGAAGTTTAGGAAGAGAAGGTACTTAATTTATACCTAAGAGTGATTTGCTTTAAAATTGTATCTTTCCTTAATTGCAAATTCCATAGATTGAATTCCTAAATTACTTGACAGTAATCATTGTTTAGAAACTTTTAGTCCATTTTGTTAAATATTTTATTTTATAGGAAAAAGACTGGGTCACTTGTTAAATTAGTTGTTATATTGAAAATTAGTAGATCCTGAAATTGCTGTCTTGATATAACTATTAAAACTGAGTCTTATAATAGAAAAACCTTGCCTTTGATATAGATGGTTTTATACTATTTTTTCTAAATTGCAACGTTGCTAAAACAGTATGAGAACATATTAAGAAAATAGTTTGTAGTGCTCCTTGTTTATTTTATTTAACTTCTATTGAGTTTACAACAATAGTATTTAATAATTTTAATTTAATTGTCAGGTGGCATCACCTAATGGAAGCCAAAATGTACAACATCCTATGTAATAAAGGCTAATATACTGAGTGTCTGGTCATCCGTTCAACTAATCAAAGCATAATATGCTAATTATATGCTAAGGCTGCTCAACCGCTCACTATGACGTGCACTGACCACCAGGGGACAGGCGCTCCAACCAGTAGGTTAGCATGCTTCTGGGGTCCGGCTGATCAGGACTGAGTGAGACTGGCAGAACATGCCCTGGAGCCCTACCATGGTCCCTCCCTGGCTGGCCAACCTCTCGCGTTCCTCCCCAGCACTGATCATGCACCAGTGGGGTCCCTTGGCCTGCCTGCACCCTCTTGCAATTTTGGACCCCTTGGGGGATATTGGAGAGCCAGTTTTGGCCCAATCCCACTCAATACAGAAGCTGCCCCCTGGTGGTCAGTGCGCTCCCATAGGGGGGTGCTGCTTAGCCAGAAGGTGGACTCATGGCTGGTGAGCACAGCAGCAGTGGTGGTAGTTGGGCATCCCCCGAGGGCTCCCAGACTGCGAGAGGACACAGGCTGGGCTGAGTGACACCCCCCCCCCCCCGTGCAGTGCACAAATTTCATGCACCGGGCCTCTAGTTATCAATAAAACCTGTCCTTTGCAACCCCAAATGGATGAACGCTACACTAATGCCAGGCTAAGTTGGGACCGTGAAGTAAATATAAGCCTATAGTTAAAAAGCAAAGATGGGAATAAAAGCAATAAAACAGGAAGTACTTTGTTTTCCCACCACCAAATCCACTCTCATATATGTGCACCTGCATATTTTGCTTTCTACTTCCCACTAAAATGGAAGGAGTAATTCTCCAGTGAATTAGGGCTGTATGTTGCAATTTGGCCATTAGAATGTGAGCAATAGGATGTGGGTCAAGGCATTTAAGAATCTGTGCACATTCTCCATATTCGTTCTCTCTCCAACCTCTATGACTGGAAGTGCTGGCTTTGTAGATGGCATCATTACAAGTTGCAAGGAGCAACTTGTTACTGTGACATGAGTGGCAAGCCTTTCTTGAGTAAAGCCACTGAAAATTCAGGTTGTTTTCATACATAGGCATCACCGTTTTGGCCTATCCAAACTGATATAGATGGCAATAGGTTTTGTTGGTTTCTCGATAATTTCATAAAGTTTCCAGAACCATTATATTACATTCTTGGCTCTGGTGTTCTGTGTGTAAACTTATCTGCACTTTGAGGTCTGTATTTCTTTATATTGATTATTAATAGATCATATCTTAAAAAGGAAATGGCATAGAAAATAACTTAATTTGGTTCTAATCTAGCACTTTCCAAAGCATTTTTTTCAAGAATCATTACTTTTAGGAGACATAAATGTGTGTACCTGAACAGAATTTCCAAGTTCATATAATTTTAGCCACATTCAGTAAATCCCTCTTGAATACACTTGACATTATGTTATCATTTTGAAGGCTCTGAACAGACATGCAATAAAGAAGTCAAAGTTACTTTGTACCAAGTGTTTCCCACATTTATCTGACCATGACTTTTACTTCTGCAAACACTTTTCAGAAGTAGTTCCACTTATGGAAAAATAAATAGCTTGAGAAAAGAGTACTTTAATTTCATTTACAAGGATGTATTTTTACCAAAGGAATATTGAATTAGTTAGGATTCTACAAAAGAAACATTAAGAGTAATAGTTTCCTAGGTTTGTTGTAACAATTAATACCATTAGATGGGCTTAAAAAAAACACACCTTATTTTCTCACAGTCTGGAGTCCAGAAGTTTGAAATCCAAAGTGTCAGCAGGGTCATGCTCTGTCTGAGGATTGTAGGGAAGAATCATTCCTTGCCTCTTCTAGCTTCTTGTGGTTGCTGACCATCTTTGACATTCCTTGATTTTTGTTCATGTATCTTCCCTGTGTTTCTTCTGTGTCATTAAATCTTCTTTTCCTCATAAGGATACTAGTCATTGGATTTTGGGTCGACTCTAATCCAACATGATCTCATCTAAATGTAATTACATCTGCAAAGACCCTATTTCCAAATATAACTTTTTGCAGCATTTGGTTAAGCAAGTCAGAAGTATATAGGACAGGGCACAGGCTAGAAACTCATGGGCAGGAGCTAAGACTGCCATCCACAGGCAGAATTGCATCTTCTTCAGCAAAACCTAATTTTTGCTTTTAAGGCCTTTCAACTGATTGGGTGAGGCCCACAGACACTATCAAGGGTCATATCCTTAATGTAAAGTCAATTTATTGTAGATGTTAACCATTTATATAAACTTCCTTCACAGCAAAATCTAAATTAGTGTTTGATTGAATAACTGGGTAGTATAGCCTAGAGACGTTGACACAAAGGACTATCACAAAAAAAATTAAATTGTAAGGTCAAGAACTTTCTGAAATTCCAGCCCATTTTAAAGCTCTCAGCATAGAAAAACTTTGTTTTTTTCTTAACAAAATTTTCTTGCCTTGCCTTCATTTGACACAGGTCTGATGATGTAGCCAGTATTTAGTTGTCTCTGAATGAAAGGGGGGATTTATGTGAAACTATTTCTGTTCAGATATTTTAAAAAAACCCTCTATTTGGCTGTTTTGAAATGTTTACTTTGAAATTACCTTAGATAGTACCTAAGCTAATATTCTTATTTTATCAATAGGTGAACTGGGCTCAGACTGGGAAAGTACCTTGCTCATATACATCTGGCAGTTTTAGACCTAACCTGCGATGAGAACCGAGTCAAACTCTCTTTCCACAGTGCCTCTCAGACAACTATCAAAGGTAGTACTAAGCTTTATTGATAAAATTGATAGGTAAACTCTCGGATTTTGATCTTCTAGTCATTATTCTAAGGCAGCAGTTCTCAACCTGTGGGTCGCGACTCCTTTGGGGGTCGAATGACCCTTTCACAGGGGTCGCCTAAGACCATCGGAAAACACATGTATAATTACATACTGTTTTTGTGATTAATCACTATGCTTTAATTATGTTCAATTTGTAACAATGAAAATACATCCTTCATATCAGATATTTACATTAAAATTCATAACAGTAGCAAAATTACAGTTATGAAGTAGCAACGAAAATAATTTTATGGTTGGGGGTCACCACAACATGAGGAACTGTATTAAAGGGTTGCAGCATTAGAAAGGTTGAGAACCACTGTCCTAAGGAATCTTCCTATGCCCTTCCACTAGGGCACAGAGTTCAGTAGCCAAGAACTGCCCCTGTTGTTGCAGAAGCAGGGTGCCTGGGCATGAGGGTAACACTCCCAGCAGAATGCTTTTCTTGCACCAGACAACTCAGGACCCTCTAAGTATGGGTCACATTCTTTATCTGCATCACATTTGGAACTCAATTTTTAGCCACTCTGAGTATACAAGGTTGGCCTGCCTCTGCATTTCAATGACACACTGTTTTGATATCCTAGGTGTTATCTATACATAAATATATTAAGACAGAAACAGCAAAGGTCATAACTGTCTTTATTACTGAAGCTAAAATTTAATGAGCTAGATCACAGGCTGCTTTAAGAATGGCCGTGCCAGGTTAATGGGGCTCTGGCACTGAAGCCAATTACACTGGGTACAATTATATTCTATTCTAATAGCTGTAAGTCAGGGTTACACAAAGATTCTGTCTCTGGGTAATTACTAGCTAGGAAGCAGGTGAGGGGAAACCAAGCAAATTGTCACTGATCATACAAGAGACACACAGAGAGCACAGAGCTTGTAACTATTCCGGGTGCGTGTGTGTCATCTGTTGCTAAGAAGGAGCTGGCTTCACAGTCAGAAAGCCTCTTCTTCTAGCACTGACCAAAAGGATATGTGATTTCAAAGACGCTTTTAGAAAAGTAGTGAAATGTGAATAGTAGGAGAGGGGGAGGAATAATTCAGAAAGCCCTTCTCTATTGAGACTGTTTCCCTGAGGATTTTGGAAGATTTGATAGTCTGACATTATTGATTTTTTCCCCAATCTAAATACAGGGAGTGTTACCAAATCCCAAAATGATATTATAAAATTTGAACAAATGAACCTCAAAGATTGACTTAATAAACTACCTCCTTTAAGTTTTCTGTTATCCTCAGCATTGTGGTTATTTACAAGTCCTTTCTTTGCTACACATGGCTAAAAGGGGGCCACTGAAGAGCCTTCTGACAATTGAGGATCCATCAGAAATATAGATGAAAACACTTTGAAATTCAAAGTAACAGAACTTCTCTATGATCTCATGGATCAGTTTGCACAGTATTGATTTTTGCAAAGCCTTTGAGGAACCAATACATCTATTTCTCCAAGTGAGACAGATGTTTTATGTTATCAGTGAGTAAATATTTAAAAATCCAGGGTTGGCCGAAACCGGTTTGGCTCAGTGGATAGAGCGTCGGCCTGTGGACTGAGGAGTCCCAGGTTCGATTCCGGTCAAGGGCATGTACCTTGGTTGCGGGCACATTCCCAGTGGGGGGTGTGCAGGAGGCAGCTGGTCGATGTTTCTCTCTCATCGATGTTTCTGACTCTCTATCTCTCTCCCTTCCTCTCTGTAAAAAATCAATAAAATATATTTAAAAAAAAAATTAAAAAAAAAAATCTAGGGTTGTGAGAGTACTGTTTTCTTAATGAAAGCATTAATGACATTTATTGGAACTGTGATTAAGTCATTGCAGACAAGGGAAGCTATATTCCTGAGGACTGTTTTTGAGTAATACAATGTTTATAAGGGAATGAGTATTAAATAAATGACACAAGCAATGTCAATTTATTAGAATGTTCTTTGTTTCCAAGAGGTTAAAGATTTAAAAAGTAATTCCTAATATTAGTTGTTCAGACATAATTGGAAAGACTTCCAGAATGACTCAAGACTTTTGAAAAATCCTTTCAAAGTAATGAAGTAATTCATGGTAGAGTAGAAATAAATGAGTAAGAGGGAGTAGCTGGTATAATGTGAAGTCAGATCATGTCTTGTTATTGCTTGGTCTAAAATTAAATGTTGGTGATATTGCTCTTTTTCATCATTAGAAGAAGAGAAAGAAGAAGCTTTCTGGTGGTTATATATTCATTCTGTCCCTTTTCAGTCTCTAAACAAAATTCATTTTCTTCCAAACACTTCAGTGTTTTCCACACTCTCCAGAAATATCATTTACTTTTACTCTTAATTTAATATTATTATTTTCTTGGTTATTTTCCTCTGAGATTGTCCTTATAGGATTAAATTCTGCACCCCTATGTTTTTGCAGTATTATTTACAATAGCCAAGATATGGCAGCAACCCAAGTGTCCATCAATAGATGAGTGAATAAAAAAATGTGTGGTACATATATACAATAGATTATTACTTGGCATAAAAAGAATAAGATCTTACCATTTGTGACAGCATGGATGGACCTGGAGAGTATTATGCTAAGTGAAAGAAGTCTGACAGAAAAAGACAAATGCCATATGATTTTACCTATATGTGTAATATAAAGAGCAAAATAAAAAACAAACAAAATTGAAACAGACTCAGATAAAGAGAACAGAGTGATGGTTGGCAGAAGGGAGGGGAATTGGGGAATTGGGTGAAAAAGGTAAAGGGATTAAGTAGTATAAGTTGGTAGTCACAAACTAGTCCTGGGGATGTAAAGCACAGCATAGGGAATCTACATTAATAAAAGAGAAAGATGCAAATTGACCGTACATTCATGATGCCCACCAGCCAATCAGGAGTGAGTGTGCAAATTAATACAACAAAGATGGCTGGTTAATTTGCATGTGCAGGTGCTGAGCGACCAGGGGTGGGGTGGGATGCAGGCGTTATGCACTGCCCCAGCAGCTCTGGGCCTCTAGGCAACATGGGAAGGTGGTAAGGCGGCTCCGGGCCAGAGCAAGGAGCAAAGGCACTCTGTAGCCAGGGGAAGGAAGTCCCATTCTTGCACGAATCTTTGTGTATCAGGCCTCTAGTATAGTCAATAATGTTATATTAGCTATGTACAGTGTGTGGGGGTACTTGAAATATCGGAGGGACCACTATGTAAAGTATGATTTTCTCACCACTATGCTGTATACCTGAAACTAATACAGTTTATTGAATACAAACTGTAATTTTAAAAGAAAATAAATAAATTTAAAAAGTATTAAATTATGTAAGTGGGTCTAATAATTTTAAAGAGACTCAGTCACTCTTGTTGAATTGTCCTTCGGTAACAAGACTATCATGAGCCCTAAATAAATCAAAGGACAGAATATTCTCCAGTTTAATGTTCTACTTTCAGTATCCAGTTGTACATAATGCTATCTCAATAAGGAATAAAGCCCCACTATAGTTGTATTATATTTGAGAGATGTTAAAAAATGATTCACCAATGTCACCCCAATAAATTTTAAAAAATTAAAAAATGATTCAGCGATGCTTTCAGTTGAGTAGATCCAATGAAAATCTATCATGGATAACTGTACTATTACGATTGTGTAGATTTTCTTCAAAGCTATAGAGTCAGTTTCACAAATCTCCCAACAGGCCCATATCCATATTTGTCTCTACATTATGAGAAATGAAAGAAATTACTGGTAAATGGCTATACTAAGGACAGCATGACCTTAGGAGCACAAACACTAAGCTTGGAATCAGAGTTATGCTCAATTACTAATTACTACTAGCTGTGTTAACATGAACAGGATGCTTTATCTTTCTAGTTGTCATTTTTTTTCCACTTACAAAATTGGGTTAACACTACCAATTCCAGTGATTTTAAGAGAATGGACTGAGATGATGTAAGTACGGTGCTTAAATAAATCTAAGTTTGTTACCTGGGGAACATCTCCAAATACCCTCCTTCCAAAACCTCAATACTAATTTATCTTCTGTGGTTAACTCCATAGTTTCTTGCTTCAAAGTATTAGGCAAGTTCACATCACTGAGATTTTTACATTTAAGCTCATACTTTTTCAAATAAATAGTAGCCTCTTAGGTCTCATCACAAAGTTATCACTACTCATTCTGACCAGATTCTGCCCAAGTAATGGCATGTGACTAAAGATCAAATGACCAGAAACACATAATGGAGTAAATATAGTCTCTTCAATAATTGGTGCTGGGAAAACTGGAAAGCCACATTCAAATGAAAGAAACTGGATTATAGTTTGTCCACATGTATAAAAAATAACACAAAATTGATCAAATACCTAAATATAAGACCTGAAACAATAAGTTACATAGAAGAAAATACATGTAACAAACTTATAGACCTTGGTCATATAGAAGAACATTTTATGAACTTGACCCCAAAGACAAGGGAAGTAAAGGCAAACATAAATCAGTGGGGCTACACAAAATTGAAAAGCTTCTGCACAACAGAAGAAATTAACAACAAAACGAAGAGGCAGCCAACCAGATGGGAGATGACATTTGCAAACCATAGTTCCAACAAAGGTTTAGTTTCTAAAATATATAAAGAACTCATAAAACTCAACACCAAACAAAGAATACAATCAAAACATGGGCAGAGGACCTGAAAATGCATCTCTCCCAAGAAGACGTACAAACAGCCAATAGATATATGAAAAGATGATCAACCTCACTGGCAATTAGGGAAATTCAAATCAAAACTACAATAAGATACCACCTCACACCTGTTACAATGGACATTATCAATAAGACAAGCAAAAACAAGTGTTAGAGAAGTTGTGGGGGAAAAAAGGAACCCTCCTTCACTGCTGGTGGGAATGTAGACTCGTACAGCCACTATGGAAAGCAGTCTGGTGATTCCTCAAAAATTAAGAATAGAGCTGAGAAAACCAAGATGGCGGCATAGGTAAACACCGGAGTTAGCTGCCTCGAACAACCACTTCACAGATACAACTAAAAGACAGAACGGACATCGCCCAGAACCACAGGAAGGCTGGCTGAGGGGAAATTCTTCAACTAGAAGGAAAGAGAACAGCATATGAGACTCAGAGGAAGCGCAGTGCGGAAAATACAAAGGTGCAGAGGTACGCCCGGAGCAGGCTGGTAGCTGAGGGTGCGGTTGTCGTTTTCAATCGGGAGGGAGTCTCAGATTCTGAGCTCCAGTTCTGGGCGAGTCTCTAGGGACCAAGACTCAAACGGGAGAAGCGGGACTGTCTGTCATCGGTTGGAACGCAAGGGCAGCTTTCTCTCCGAGGTTTGCAGCGGTTGCTGGGACTCTGAGAGGCAGAGCCTCTGGGGACGGGACTGAGAGCAGCCAAAACTGCTCCCTCCACCCACTCTGTTGATCCCGTGTGACCCGCCCCGCCCAAGCCCTGCACAGAGCCATTTGCCAGATAGCCTCAGGCAAAGCCTAGATTAGCACCTCCCTAGAGGACAGAAGTTTTCCCACTGCAGACACAGCTGATTCTCACAGCCAGTTGGCCTGGAGGTCAAATCCCCCTAGTATTAACTACAACAATCAAGGCTTAACTACAACAAGACTGTGCACAAAGACCACTAGGGGGTGCACCAAGAAAGCATAAAAAATGCGGAGACAAAGAAACAGGACAAAACTGTCAATGGAGGATATTGAGTTCAGAACCACACTTTTAAGGTCTCTCAAGAACTGTCTAGAAGCCGCCGATAAAGTTATTGAGATCCTCAAGAAATCTAATGAGACCCTCGATGTTGTGATAAAGAACCAACTAGAAATTAAGCATACACGGACTTAAATAACGAGTATTATACAGACTCCCAACAGCAGACCAGAGGAGCGCAAGAATCAAGGCAAAGATTTGAAATGCCAAGAAGGAAAAAACACCCAACCGGAAAAGCAAAATGAAAAAAGAATCTGAAAATACGAAGATTGTGTAAGGAGCCTCTGGGACAGCTTCAAGCGTACCAACATCAGAATTATAGGGGTGCCAGAAGATGAGAGAGAGCAAGATATTGAAAACCTATTTGAAGAAATAATGACAGAAAACTTCCCCTACCTGGTGAAAGAAATAGACTTACAAGTCCAGGAAGCGCAGAGAACCCCAAACAAAAGGAATCCAAAGAGGACCACACCAAGACACATCATAATTAAAATGCCAAGAGCAAAAGACAAAGAGAGACTCTTAAAAGCAGCAAGAGAAAGAAACTCAGTTACCTACAAGGGAATACCCATATGACTGTCAGCTGATTTCTCAACAGAAACTTTGCAGGCCAGAAGGGAGTGGCAAGAAATATTCAAAGTGATGAATGCCAAGAACCTACAACCAAGATTACTTTATCCAGCAAAGCTATCATTCAGAATTGAAGGTCAGATAAAGAGCTTCACAGATAAGGAAAAGCTAAAGGAGTTCATCACCACCAAACCAGTATTATATGAAATGTTGAAAGGTATCCTTTAAGAAGAGGAAGAAGAAGAAAAAGGTAAAGATACTAATTATGAACAACAAATATGCATCTATCAACAAGTGAATCTAAGAATCAAGTGAATAAATAATCTGATGAACAGAATGAACTTGTGATTATAATAGAATCAGGGACATAGAAAGGGAATGGACTCACTATTCTTGGTGGGGAAAGGGGTGTGGGAGATGCGGGAAGAGACTGGACAAAAATTGTGCACCTAGGGATGAGGACAGTGGGGGGGTAAGGGCAGAGGGTGGGGTGGGAACTGGGTGGAGGGGAGCTATGGGAGGAAAAAAAGAGGAATAAATGTAATAATCTGAACAATAAAGATTTAATAAAAAAAAAAGAGAGAGAATAAAAAAAAAAAAGAATAGAGCTACAATTCAACCCAGCAATCCCACTCCTGGGTATATACTCCCCAAAAAACTCGAAATATTTGCAAAGATATATGCACCCCTATGTTCATTGCAGCATTATTCACGGTGGCCAAGACATGGAAACAACCAAAGTGTCCTGTGATAGAGGACTGGATAAAGACGATATGGTACATACTAGTATACACAATGGAATACTACTCAGCCATATGGAAGGATGGAATACCACTATTTGCAACAATATGGATGTACCTTGAGAACATTATGCTAAGTGAAATAAGTCAGTCAGAAAAAACTAAGAACCATGATTTCACTCATATGTGGTACATAAAGCCAAAACTCATGAGCACAAACAGCAGTGGGGTGGTTTTCAGAGGGAAGGGGGACTTAATATATGATGAAAGGAGAAGATTTGACTTTGGGTGGTGAGCACATGGTGCAGTATACAGATCTGCAACATAGAAATCCACACCTGATTTCTATATGTTCTTGTTGACCAATGTCACCTCAATCAATTTAATAAATATTTTTTAAAAAAATAAAGAGCAAATGAGAGGTAGATGATTTCAAACTAGTAGTTCTTCAAACACAATAATTTAGGTGAAACAATTTTATATAAGTCTCACTGAAATTTGAGTATTCCCAGAGAACCTCAGAGGTATTTTATAACCATCTGTCATTATGGTTTAAAGAATGCTAAGCCTTATACATATCATAAAATAGTTGATCCTGAGTACTTTTCTCATTAAGATAGTTTGACAATTTGTCCTTGTTTTCCCAGCACAACCCTAGTTTACTCTTGTTTATCCAGGTGTGATTATTAGTATTCCCAATCTTACTTAAAATAGTGTTCCTGTATAAATTATACAATCATCTATAATCAGATGATTTTGGCTATCCAAAATTAAACAGCAAGTACAGAAGAAATGTACTTGTTCCCTTCCTTTGCCTAAGCAGTTCTTCAAAACTGCCTTCTGATATAGAACCCTGTACATTTCACCAGGCCTCCCAATCCTATGCTGGGCTTGGTATTCTCTGTGGGCATTCAGTGCCCTTTACATCATATTCTATGTCTTTGGCTCTACTGCAGAGGATGAAAACATGGGACCACATGCACCAGATTGCCTTGCCAAATATTCTTAGATTCCATAGTAAGATGTGTTAGTATAAAGTTTGACAGGCAGATGAGAAACACAATCTATTTCACTATTCCTTCTACAAGTGGCAAGCAGACTCATCGGTTCCCCAAATGCATGTGTGTGTGTATTTTATTGCATCCTCTGAGTTTCCCAGCCATTTAATCTGCTTTGAGTACGAAGAAGATCTATAAAGTTGGCTGTGATTTCCTCCAGATCCCTTACCTTGGGCAGTAGCATCTCTATAAGCCTCTGCATACATGAAAATGAAAACTAGTGGCAGTCAGTTTGACTCTTGCCCACTTTATACTTTCCAGTGCTTTGTTGTTGCTTTTCATCTGTTTGCATGTTGATGTGTAAACAACTCTATTAATCTATAATTAATATAATTAACCTTCTTTCTCCTCTTTGCCCCCCCCCCCCCCGAGCAGCTAATGCTCTTCTTTCTGTCACTATAAGTTAGTTTACATTATTGAGTTTTATATAAATGGATCTCACAGTATGTACCCTTTTTGTCTGGCTTCTATCATTCACTATAATGTGTGTTTTTTATTTATCAACTAGGGGCCCAGTGCACAAATTTGTGCACCTTGAAAGGAACTGTGGGTGGCAAGGCTGCAGTGGGCATAGGGGTGGGTCTCAGCCCATACTCTGTGACCCCATCCAGCCCCTCCCACTGTGGCCCCCCATCCCCTGTCTGCCCGCAGCCCTGCTCCTGCTGCCCTGCTACCACATGTTGATGGTGCAGAGTGATTGGTGCCGGCGACAGCAGCAGGTGTGAGTAGGGCCAGTGCCATCAGCAGGTACAAGTGGCGGCTGCTGCCCCAGTCACCCCTTAGGAGCAGGGCAAAGTGGAGAAGCCCTGAGGGGCAATTGGGGCCAGCAGCCACTGCTCGCACCCGCTGATGGCACCGAGTGATTGGGATCGCCACCGGGTGCCAGTAGCAGGTGCAAGTGGGGCCAGTGCCAGCAGCAGGTATGAGTGCTGGGCAAGACCACAACACGCTGGAGCAAAGAATTTTCAGTAACCACCAGAGGCATGCCCTGATAACAGCGACCGGCACCTGCCTTGGTCTGGCGCCCCCACTCACCTGCTCCACCATCCCGACGTGGCTGATGCCCACCATATCCCATGCTCTGCTGCTAATGCTTATCACATTCCGCATGCCTCCTGGTGGTCAGTGCATGTCATAGCTACTAGTTGTTTGGTTGTTCTGCCATTCTGTCTATTTGCATATTATCCTTTTATTATATAGGATGTAATTGGAGTGCCAGATTTTACTATGCTGCATTACCGAGTAGCATTCCATTATGGATATACCTTGTTCACCCACACACCTATTAATAGGCATTTGCATTGTTTCCAGTTTGGGAGTTATCTATATATCTATCTATATCTATATCTATATCTATATCTATATCTATATCTATATCTATATCTATATCTATATCTATATCTATATCATCTATATATCTATATCTATAGCGATAGAGATGGAGATAAAAAGAAGTAATATGCAAATGAGGCCGAGGCTCTGTCAAGGTCACGACCAGCTCAGGAGGAGGGGCCAGGCTTCACCCAAGTCTGAGAGATCAACACAGAGGGGTGCCTGCTCCGAGCCTCTGTGGCGTGGCTAGGGGAAGGCCCCTCACAGGCACACACACACACACACACACACACACACACACACACGTACACCCACACACACAGGGTGCCTGCTCCCAGCCTCTGTGGCATGGCTGGGAGCAGCCCCCACACACACACACACACGGGGCGCCTGCTCTGAGCCTCTGAGGAGTGGCTGGGGGCAGACCCTCAGTGGACACACAAACACACGGGGCACCTTCTCTCAGTCTTTCCAGCATGGCTGGGGGCAGGCCCACAGTGGACACACACACACACACACACACACACACACACACACACACACGGGGCTCCTGCCCCAAGTTCTGAGGCCAGACTGTAGGGCATCCCCTAAGGGCTCCTGGACTGTGAGATGGGCTGAGGGAACCCCACCCCCTAGTGCACAAATTCCGTGCACCAGGCCTCTAGTTATAAAGCTTTGGATAGTTCTTCAAGTCTTTGTATATATGTGTTTTCATTGTCCTTGAATAAATACTTAAGAGGACTGCTGGCTCCTAACCGCTCACCTGCCTGCCTGGCTGATCGCACCAACTGCCCCCCTTTCTGGCCTGATTACCCCTAACTGGCCCCCCTACCAGCCTTCTTACACCGAACTGCCCACCCTGCCAGCCTACTTGCACCCAACTGCCCCCACCAGCAACCTGCTTAGCCCCAACTGCCCCACCCTGCTGGTCTGCTCACCCCTAACTGCACCCACTTCCAGCCTGTTTGCCCCCAACTTCCCCCCTCTGCTGGCTTGCTCATCTCCAACTACACCCCCCTGCCGGCCTGCTCACCCCTATCTGCACCCACTTCTGGCTTTCTCGCACCCAACTGCCTCCCCCGGCTTGATTGCCCCCAGCTACCCCTGTGCCATCCTGCTCTCCCCCAACTGCCCCTCACTGCCAGTCTGCTCACCCCCAACTGCCCCCCTGCTGGCATGCTCTCTTCCAATTGCCTCCACCCCCCTGCTGGTCTGATAACCCCTAACCACCTCTGCCTTGATCCGGCCACCATGACTTTGTCCAGAAGGATGTCCTGAAGGTCTCCCGGAAGATGTCCTGGTACAATTAGCAGATTACCCTTTTATTAGTACAAATTCATTTAAATTTTATCTTTATTGTAGAAAGTATTATATATGTCCACTTTTATTCTCCCCATTTACCCCCACCACCCCGTGCAACCCGCAGGCCTTCACCACCATATTGTCTGTGTCCATGAGTTATGCTTATAAATTCTTTGGTTAATCTCCCCCATCCACACCCACACAGCCGTCTATCATTTTATATTGATTGTATCATTGTATATGATTCCAGTTGCTCTGTATCTTTCTCAACACTTGAAATTTTATGTCTTTTTATTTTATCCATTATAATAGGAGAGAAATAGGGTAATCTACATATCTACTAAAACTTAAATAAGGCCATATTAACTTATAGGGATTTTAGGTAAGATATGCAAAATACTAGGTAAAGGTGAAGGGTGTGAGAGAATAGAATTAACCATGGAACAGTGGTGGCCATAAGGAATGACTTGAAGAAAATATCCTGTCCTTGCCATGTGAGCTTCCGGAATTGATCATGAACCATGAAGAAAGCTATCAGGTCAGTTTGGGAATACTCTTTAGAGGGTGGTAGAGTAAAGCCCTTTTTACCCAATCAGGGAATGTTTGCCTCCCCAAAATCACCCCCAAAGCCATTCAGCCTCCTCAGCATCCATCATCCCATGTTGATATCCTATGTGGTGCTTTGTGATGTATAGGCCTCCTTAGCAACTATTGGCTGGGATACCAGCTGGCCAATCAAACTAAGGGTGTGGCTCCCCATTGTTCCAGGAGGGTATATATACAGAGAGGTAAGAGGCTCTGGATTAGACTAGTTCTTGGCACAATGACTAAAGTGGCCAGGAAACCACAGGAACCTACAACATTTATCATACAATCGCACCCAAGGATCAAATATAAGAAGAGGAAGGCCCCCTGTAAGCCAAGATCCAGAAATGGTGTCAAGGTAAGATGACTCCTACCAAGCTCCTCCTCTTCCCCATTGACTTTACCTCCCATGATGTCTCACTATACTTGACTGGCACAACATCCCTCACTGGCCCATGTCCCTTTTCATGAAGTTCTCCTTCCCATTCAGTCCTCCACTTTCTCTAAATGAATACCCCACTGGGCTTATATCCTCCCTTGCCCTTCTAGATGCCAAAAACAACTGTGGAGGCCAAAAGATCTCTTCAAGGGAATTCAAGAAATAAGTCTCAAACATGTGTAACTCATTCGAAAAAGCTTAAAAAGACAAGAAGGCCAACAATATCCACTTGTCATTATATGCTTAAAAAGAAATGGATTCAAAATAAAAGAAAGAATCGAAATAAGGGACGGACGCAAAAGAAGAGCCGTAATCAAAAGAGAAGGATTCAGAATAAGAAACGAATTGATCCAGTCCCAGAAAAGGGGCCCCGTGGAGATGTCGTCACTTCACATTACCCGTGCAGCTAGTAGCTGAATACAAAAGGCCAGAGACCTCAGAAATATCTGCTGTGTCTTCAGAGGTCTGGTTTTTGAGAAATGGCCAACTACATAGAGACTGAATCTTACATCAACAGGGCAAAACATTGGCTATAATTAAAATAAAAAGTGATACATGAAAATGTGATATTTGTGTGTCTGTGAATTTTCTGATGCTGGGGAGGGAGTGCAGGAAGAGAAGAGGCAGGTACATGGGAAGGGAAGGATATGGGGTCCTGCATGTTTGGGGACCAGTCTTTCAGGACCACAGCCAGGAATTAAGGGGAAGGACTGCGTCAGGACTGAGTATTGAAGGTCAATTTTTTCCTTAACACTTTATTTCAGGGAGAAGGAGTAAAAGGTGGTGTTACTGTGTTGGTTTGGGATATGGAGAGACATTAGGGTCTAGGTTGTCAGAACTCAGATAGGAAGATATATGATATGAGGAGGGTGACAATGATATTACCCCAAAAGTGTCAGGCAAAGAAATCACCTCCTATTTACATATCACATAATGGGATTTGTTGTACCCCACCTTATGCTATAAGCTAAAGGTGTTCAGAGGGCACAAAATTCTCACCCTACTAAAAGTCACCACAAAAACTCCCAAAGAATGAAATAATGGTTGCAGGGAACAAACTTAATACTGATATAGACACTTTCTTGCTAAGACACTTGTGGTAGAGCAGTGGCCTCCCAAGGGCTAGGCAGTGAGAGTGGACCTTTCTAGTGCGGTAGATAAAGGGCAGCATTTTTTTTTCAGACATTTTTAATACAAGTATAAGAATGAGCAAAAACTGATCTTTTTATTATCATTGTACGCCAGCATTTCTAAATAGCTACAGAGATAAAACACTCTTCCTCAACAAAGTATTTTGTTAGTCTGAGTTCAAAAAGTTTTTTTGTGGTTTAAGTTTTAAAACCATATGTTCATAGAAATTCCCAGAAGTGAAATTGCTGGTAACTCAAAACATTAATTTTAAAAAAATAGATGCACTCTTATGTTCACTGCAGCATAATTTACAATAGTCAATATTTGGAAGCAGCCCAAGTTTCCATCACTAGATGAGTGGGTAAAAAAGCAGTGGTACATTTACACAATGTGTAATATTACTTGGCCGTAAAAAGAAATGAAATCTTACCCTTTGAATTAGCATAGTGGACCTAGGGATCATTATTCTAAATGAAATGAACCAGTCAGAGAGAGACAAGTATCATGTAATTTCATTCATATGTAGAATCTAATGAACAAAATGAACTAATAATTAAAATGGAGACAGATTTGTAGGTAGACTGCAGGCTGACAGCTATGGGTGTGTGGGGAGCTGTGTGGGAGGTTTGGAGGGATTCATCAAAAAAGGAAAAAAAAAGAGAAAAAACTCATGGACACAGATAACAGTGTGCTGATTACCAGGGGGAGAAAGATCAGGTAAGACGGAGGACACTATAAGGGGGATAAATGGTGCTGGACAGAGACTTGACTTGGGGTGGTAAACACATAATACAGTGTACAGATTATGCATTGCTGAATTGTACACCTGAAACCAGGTTGTTAAACAGGGTTGCCCCAATAAATTCAGTAAAAAGGAAAAAATAAAAGTATAAGGCTCCTTCTTATACAAAGGTTCTGAAAAAACTAAACTAAATTTAAAAATGGGCAAATGACTTAAATGTATATATATATATATATATATATATATATATATATATATCTCCTATATAATAAAAGGCTAATATGAAAATTGTCCCCTCAGGAGTTCAACTGATCAGGAGTTTGACTGCTTGCCATGATGTGCGCTGACCACCAGGGGGCGGCACGGAATGAAGGAAGGCCCCAGCAGGCAGCCAGCAGCCAGGTGAAGGAAGGCCCCAGCTGACACCCAGAAGGCCCTGTTCGGCCCTGATCACCGGCCAGGCCTAGGGACCCTCTCCATGCATGAATTTTGTGCAGCAGGCCTAAAATATATATATATCCTATCTCATAAAAGAGAAACATGGTAATTAGCTGTACCTCCGCTACCCTTCCCATTGGCTAATCAGGGCGATATGCAAATTAACTGCCAGCCAAGATGGCGGCCAGCTGCCAGGCAGCTTGAAACTAACATGAGGCTTGCTTGATTCAGTGACGGAGGACTCCAACGTTCCCCGCCTGCCACTGCCGGCCTCTGACCTTGCAGTTTGAAACATTGTTACAAATATAGAAGCTAAACAAAACCCCAGAAACCTGCTTTCAGCCAGCCGGGATCTCAGAGCTGTAGTTGAAACAGTCTTTCGATTATAGAACCCAAACAAACCAGATACCTGCTTTCAGCAGCGGAGGCCTAAGAGCTGGAGCCAAGCTTCAAAGCTAAAGCTGGCCCAGAATAAAAAAGAAAAGAAAAAAAAGGAGCAGTTGGGAGCTTCAGTCACCCACCAGCCTGAAAACAGCCCTCAGCCCCTCACCCAGACTGGACAGGCACCCCAGTGGGGATCCCCACCCTGATCCAGGACACCTTCAGGGCAAACCAGCCAGCCTTCACCTGTGCACCAGGCCTCTATCCTATATAGTAAAAGGGTAATATGCCTCCCAGCACCGGGATCAGCGTGACAGGGGGCAGCAGCCAAACCCCCTGATCGCCCTGCAGCTCTGTGTGTGACAGGGGGCAGGGCCACAACCTCCCTATCTGCCCTACTCTGTTCGTGACAGGGGAAGGTGCCCCAACACCCTGATCAGCTCTGCTCTGTGCCTGATAGGGGGGAGCTCCCCAAACCCCTGGTCACCCTGCAGCTCTGTGTGTGACAGGGGAAGGCACCCCAAACCCCTGATCGGCCCTGCTCTGTGCATGACAGGGAGCGGCACCCCACCTCCCCAACCGGCCCTGCTCTGAGCCCGACCAGGGGCTGCACCTAAGGATTGGGCCTGCCCTCTGCCACCTGGGAGCAGGCCTAAGCCAGCAGATCATTATCTCCCAAGGTGTCCCAGACTGTGAGAGGGCAGAGGCCAGGCTGAGGGACCCCCCTCCCCCGAGTGCACAAATTTTTGTGCACCGGGCCTCAAAATCTCCTATCTAATAATAGAGAAACATGGTAATTAACCGTAACTTCACTACCCTTCTCATTGGCTAATCAGGGTGATATGCAAATTAACTGCCAACCAAGATGGTGGCCGGAAGACAGGCAGCTGAAGCGAACAGGAGGCTTGCTTGCTCCAGTGATGGAGGAAGCCAACGTTCCCCGCCTGCCGCTGATGGGCTCTGAGCTGAAGTCTAAGAAACAATGTTGCAATTATAGAAGCTAAACGAACCCCAGAAACCTTCTTTCAGCCAGCCAGGCCTCAGAGCTGGAGCTGAAACAGAGTTTCAATTATAGAACCCAAACAACCCAGATACCTGCTTTCAGCAGCTGAGGTCTCAGAGCTGGAGCCGAGTTTCAGAGCTAAAGCCGGCTCTCAGTTCCAGTGACAGCCATAGAAGGTAAATATATCCCAGAATAAAAAAAAATAAATAAAAAAAGGAGAGGTTGGGAGCTTCATTCACCCTCCAGCCTGAAAACAGCCCTCAGCACCTCACCCAGATTGGCCAGGCACCCCAGTGGGGACCCCCACCCTGAAGAGGGTGTGACCAGCTGCAAACAGCCATCATCCCCTCACCCAGGCTGGCCAGGCACCCAAGTGGGGACCCCCACCCTGATCCAGGACACCCTTCAGGGCAAATAAGCCGGCCCCCACCCGTGCACTAGGCCTCTATCCTATACAGTAAAAGGGTAATATGCAAACTGACCCTAACATCAGAAGGACTGGGAATGACAGGTCACTATGACACACACTGACCACTAGGGGGCAGATGCTCAATGCAGGAGCTGCCCCCTGGTGGTCAGGGTACTCTCACGTGGGAGGAGCTCTGCTCAGCCACAAGCCAGGCTGATGGCTGCCAGTACAGCGGTGGTGGTGGGAGTCTCTCCTGCCTCCTCAGCAGCACTAAGGATGTCCGATTGCAGTTTAGGCCTGCTCCTCGCTGGCAAGTGGACATCCCCCGAGGGCTGCCGGGCTGCCAGAGGGATGTCTGATTGCCACCTTAGGCCCAATCCCCCGGGGAGTGCGCCTAAGCTAGCAGGTGGTCATCACCTGAGGGGTCCCTGACTGTGAGACTGTGAGAGGACACAGGCCAGGCTGAGGGACCCCCCTCCTCCCCCCCCCCCCGAGTGCACAAATTTTTGTACACTGGGCCTCTAGTATATATATATATATATATATATATATATATATATATATATATATATATATACAAATGGCCAATAGGTACATGGAAAGATGTCCAGCATCATTACTTATTAGGGTCATGCAAGTTAAAACCAAAATGATATACCACTTTATATACACTAGGATTGATAGTGTGAAAGTTGGTAAAGAGTAAAAGGATTATCAGGTTAGGGAATTGCCTTGAGCCATTGAGCCCACAGCAGGGCAATATTATGCTGATTTTCAGCCCTGCTGATTATCAAAGTCCATTGGCCTTCCAATGGATCTTTTTGCATTTATGCTAACTACTGTTGGTTTTACCCTCCACTAATATGTGTTGTTGAGGAAGTGGAGAAATTGGAACCCTCATAAATTGCTGATGGGAAGGTAAGATGGTACAGCTACTATTGAAAACAACTCAGGGTTTCCTCAAAAAGGTAAACATAGAACTACCATATGATCCAGCATTTTCACTACTAATCCTATACGCAAAAATATTCAAAGCAGGGACTCATACACTTGTGTAATAGTGTTCATAACAGCATTATTCACAATAGGTAAAAGGTAAAGACAACACAGTCTCCATCAACAGATTATTGGATAATCAAAATGTGGTATATACATACAGTGGTATATTATTCAGCCATAAAGAGGAATGACATTCTGATTCAGGTTACAATATGGATGAACCTTGATATAATTTAGAACTCAATCCTTACGGTTAGATGAGACACCAGAAATAAGAGGAAAGTAACTTTACAGAGGAGTGGCCCAGCCCAAACAGTGGAGTGGCCACAGCTGGTAGGAAGCTCAGCCTTAACTGTTTCCTTCCGGCCTGTGGATGTGGTGATGGAATTGGTGGGCTTGGAGGTGAGGAACTGATGAGAACTGGGGCTTCACAGAGGAACCTATGTCTGTCCTGGGAAGCCTGCTGCTTTTATAACATAGTAATTGAGTTGAACACAAACTATAGTAATTGATCTTCCTCCTTCTTGGATGAGCGAGCAATGGTGGTGAAATAGTGGTGTCAGTACCCTGAACATGCCTTAGTGAGCAGTGTCTGGCTACTGCTTCTATTTGAAATGATGCTGGCTTTTGGTTGTGGCCAAAGCTTTGAAGTGTTGTTGGGCTTCTCTCTTCTGTGGAAGCCTGATCACTCACACACAGCAGATTTGGTGTCTACTGGTGGGGCAAGTCTTGCCTGCCTTCATTCAGTCATCTTTGTATGAATCCAATGAGAGATGTGTGTATTTGGGAGGGGGGTATTGTTTTTGTTTGTTTGTTTTGGTCTTTCTGAAAAGGTTTTTAGGTGATATTCATGAAGAGCAGTCATTACCCGGAACTGTGCCACTAATGAAAGGAAAGCCTGTCTGAGAAGATGAGTTTCTTCTCAGAACTGTCATTCCACCCTTGGTGCTCCTGCTGGGAAAACAGAATCAACTCTCAAACAATGCCTTTTTAATTGTATCTCTAGTATTATAGATGTAGTGCAGTACTATATCATACCTCTGTAAATGTAAAATACCTTGTACCTGCTTTATGATACACTAGAGGCCCGGTGCATGAAATTCGTTCACTGGGGGGTGGAGCAGGGCTGCTTCATCCCAGCCTGTGCCCTCTCACAGTCTGGGACCCCTAGCTTCTTACCACCCACCTGCTTTCTGCTCCCTACCGCTCGGCTTGCTGCTTTTTAGTGCTTCCACGGAGGTTCCTGCCACCTCCACTGCATTTGCCAGCCATGAGTCCAGCTTCTGGCTGAGTGGTGCTCCCCTTGTAGGAGCCCACTGACCACCAGCGGGGAGCTCCTATGGTGAGCTTCTGCCCCCTGGTGGTCAGTTCATAGCAACCAGTCATTCCACCATTCAGTCGATTTGCATATTAGGGTTTTATTATATAGGATAGGATATTGAATGTGAACTGTAAATGAAAAATAAAATTTGAAAAAGAACCAAATAAAATGTTAGATATGAAAATTTTTTAATATATAAATTTTTAATTCTTACCTGAGGATGTTTTTAAAATTTATTTTTAGACAGAGAAACATCCATGTGACAGAGAAATACCAGTAGGCTGCCTCTGCACCTGCTGACCCAGCAGGATCTAACCTAAACCTAAGTATATGCCCTAACCTAGAATCCAACAGGAAATCCTTCAGTGTACAGGTTGAGACTCCAACCAATTGAGCCGCCTGGCCAGGGCAGATCTGAAAAAAAATTTTTTTACTGTACCTCCAGGCCCTGGTTGGGGTAGATCAGTAGTTAGAGTGCCCTCCCATGAACCAAAGGGTCATGGGTTCAATTACAGGTGAGGACACATATACAGGTTGTGGGTTCCATCCCTGTTGGATTGCTTGGACAACTGATCAATCTTTCTCTTTCTCTTTCCCTCTCCCTTTCTCTCTCACTAGAATCAATGAAAAGAACATATCTTTAGAGGAGGACTTAAAAAGAAAAAAAAAATGCTGGTTTGGTTCAGTGGATAGTGCTTCTGCAGGCAGACTGAAGGGTACCAGGTTGGATTCCAATTGAAGGCATATACCTGGGTTGCAGGCTTAATCCAGAGCCCTGGTTGGGGATTCAGCAAGAGGCAACCAATTGATGCTTCTCACATTAGTTTCTGTCTTTCTCCCTCCCTTCCACTCTCTGTGAAAAAAAAAAAATCAACGCAAAAATGTCCTCAGGTGAGGATTAACCAAAACAAAACAAAACAAACAAACAAACAAACACCCACTCCCAGTGTGATTACTGAAGGAGCATATGAAGTATTTGTTGAATGAATAGGAAGGAATGGGACTTGGCTTTCTAACTGTTTTAGCAACTCTGCAAGCCAGAGGGTTTATTTTTATTTTTAAAAAATATTTTTTATTGATTTTTTACAGAGAGGAAGGGAGAGGGATAGAAAGTTAGAAACATCGATAAGAGAGAGACATCGATCAGCTGCCTCCTGCACACCCCACACTGGGGATGTTCCCTCAACCAAGGTACATGCCCTTGACCAGAATCGAACCTGGGACTCCTCAGTCCACAGGCTGATGCTCTATCCATTGAGCCAAAGAGGTTAGGGCCAGAGGGTTTATTTTTATTTTTATTTTTATTGATTGATTATTTTAGAGAGAGGAAGGGAGCAAGAGAAACACCAGGGTGTTGTTCCACTTATTATGCTCTCTTTGGTTGCTTCTTGTCTGTGCCCTGACCAGGGATCCAACCCGCAACCTTACTGTATCAGGAGGAGGTTCTAACCCACTCTGCTGCACGCTGCCTGTCAGGGCCCCTCAACAAAACCCCTCTGGCTGCCCTGGCCCCTGCTGTGGGCCAGAGCTCCTCTGCCACAGCAAAGGTTTGGGTTCCATTCTGTCAGGGCACCTACTTAGGTTTTGGGTTTGATCCCAAATTTGGGCTGACTGCTACTCAGGAAGTGACCGAGGACCTGAGGACCATTATGGTCCGTGTGCTCTAGTCATTTGATGGGGAGCTGGGATTCCATTGTTAACATGGCTGACTCCGATCCCCGCTACCCCTGCTCCTCCATTGAGGGCAGCTTCAACTATGGCAGCTGCGTGGCCTCCGGAGAGGCCGCCCTCTCCTTGGCTCACCAGGCCTGGATGCTGCACAATCACCCCAGGAGGTGGATTTCCGGGTTCCCAGGGTGAGCGCCCTCCGTGCCGGACTCCCTGGGAGAGCAGTGTCCCAGAGGGAAAGCACTTACCTCCCCCTCCTTTTGGGACTCTGGGGCCTGAGTGGAGCGCCTGTTCTTCTCAGAGCTTGGAGGGGAGAGCCACCCCAAGGAGTCCTCCTGGCTGGGTGTGAGAAAAAATACAGGAGCCCTTCCTCCTTGAACCTTGTCATCTTCTGGCATGTGAACGCATTTTATTTTATTTTATTTGATGCAGCCTCACATGCCTGGCCTTGTATGGCACGCAGCCACGCCCAATTGCTCCAGCCTTATGTTACCCATGAGGGCATCCTGGTTAATTAGCATATTCCTCTCTTATTATATAGGATAGTAGTGACTGTGCTTTATCTGAGGTGTTTTTAATGACATTGATCTAGAATGTTTTCTTTTCAGATGATGATGAAGAAGCTAGTTAAAAAAAATGGTGCTAGCCTTAACTGGTTTGGCTCAGTGGATAGAGCATTGGCCTGCGGACTCAAGGGTCTCAGGTTTGATTCCAGTCAAGGGCATGTACCTTGGTTGCAGGCACATCTCTAGTAGGGGGTGTGCAGGAGGCAGCTGACCAATGTTTCTCTCTCATTGATGTTTCCAACTCTCTATCCCTTTCCCTTCCTCTCTGTAAAAAATCAATAAAATATATTTTACAAGAATGGTTCCAGGTACTGCAAGAGTAACAGAACTTTGCTGTTTCCTGGGGAATTTTACTTTTTTTTAAAAAAGAGTGCGCTGGGTATCTCTATAATTTGTTCAGATGACTGGAGAATCCGGGAAAAGCTGTTGCTGCTATTGATACATAACATACTGCTACTGGTCTTCATATATATATATTGTAAGCAATATACACACACACACACACACACACACACACACACACACACACACACACACTAGGGGCCCAGTGCATGAACTCGTGCACCTTGAAAGGACCTGTGAGCTGCGAGGCTATGGTGGGAAAAGGGGCAGGTCTCAGACAATCCTCCACACTCCCACCTGGCCACTCTCGCCATGGACCCCTGCTCCCCTGTCTGCCAGCATCCCTGCTCCTACCGCCACCACTCCCATGTGCAGAGTGATTGGGGCCAGTGCCAGTAGCAGGTGCAAGTTGGGCCAGCGCCATCAATAGGTGTGAGCGGTGGCTGCCTCCCCAATCACCCTGCAGGAGCAGGGGGAGGTGGAGAAGCCCTCAGGGGTTATTGGGCTCACCGAGTGATTGGGACCAGCACCAGGCAGCAGCAGCAGGTGCAAGCAGTGGCTTTGGCATGGGCAGCGGGTGTGAGTGGGACCAGCACTGGAAGCAGGTGTGAGCACCAGGCAGGACTGCGGCATGTGGAAGGAAATAATTTTTAGTAACCACCAAAGCCTAGCCCTGATGACAGTGACCAGCATCCTGCCTTGGTGTGGCACCCCCACTTGCCTGCTCCACCATCCCACCACAGCTGGCACCCACCATGGTCTGACCTCTGCTGCCTGCTGCTGACGCCTGCCATGTTACTCACGTGCCATCTGGTGATCAGTGCACATTATGATGACCAGTTGTTCAGTTGTTTGGTTGTTCAGTCTATTTGCATATTAAAATTTATATATATATATATATATATATATATATATATATATATCCTATCTAATAAAAGAGAAACATGGTAATTGGTGTACGACCGCTACCCTTCCCACTGGCTAATCAGGGCAATATGCAAATTAACTGCCAGCCAAGATGGCGGCCGGCAGCCAGGCAGCTTGAAACAAACATGAGGCTTGCTTGCTTCAGTGATGGAGGACTCCAACGTTCCCCACCTGCTGCTGCCGGCCTCTGAGCTTGTAGTTTGAAACATTGTTACAAAAATAGAAGCTAAACAAAACCCCAGAAACCTGCTTTAGTCCTCCGGGCTTCAGCCAGCAAGATCGCAACATTGTAAGCAAAGGCCAGAAACCTACTTTCAGCAGCGGAGGCATAAGAGCTGGAGCCAAGCCTCAAAGCTAAAGCTGGCCCAGAATAAAAAGAAAAAAAAAGAAAAAAAGGAGCGGTTGGGAGCTTCAGTCACCCCAGCCTGAAAACAGCCCTCAGCCCCTCACCCAGACTGGCCAGGCACCCCAGTGGGGACCTCCACCCTGAAGGGTGTGTGACCAGCTGCAAACAGCCATCATCCCCTCACCCAGGCTGGCCAGGCACCCCAGTGGGGACCCCCACCCTGATCCAGGACACCCTTCAGGGAAAACCAGCGGGCACCCACCCGTGCACCAGGCCTCTTTCCTATATAGTAAAAGGGTAATATGCCTCCCCAGCACCGGGATCAGAGGAGCCACGAGGCCTCCTGGCACTGGGATCAGCATGACAGGGGGCAGCGCCCAAACCCCCTGATCGCCCTGTGGCTCTGTGTGTGACAGGGGGCAGGGCCACAACCTCCCTATCCACCCTGCTCTGTTCGTGAGAGGGGAAGGCGCCCCAATCCCCTGATCATCCCTGCTCTGTGCCTGAGAGGGGGCAGCTCCCCAACCCCCTGATTACCCTGCGGCTCTGTGTGTGAAAGGCTGCGGTGCCCCAACCCCCTGATCGGCCCTGCTCTGTGTGTGACAGGGTGCGGTGCCCCAACCCCCTCCCCCACAGGCCCTGCTCTGTGTGTGACGGGTTAGAGCCATAACCTCCCCATCGGCCCTGCCCTGAGTGTGACAGTGGTGGCGCCCCTACCCCCCGATTGGCCCTGCTCTGTGGCTGATAGAGGGCGGCGCCCCAACCCCCTGATTGGCCCTGCTCTGTGCATGACAGGGGGTGGCGCCGCAACCTCCCCATCGACCCTGCCTTGAGTGTGACAGGGGGCGGTGCCCCAACTCCCCAATCGGCTCTGCTCTGAGCCCAACCCGAGGCTGCACCTAGGGATTGGGCCTGCCCTCTGCCACCCGGGAGCAGGCCTAAGCCAGCAGGTCGTTATCTCCCGAGGGGTCCCAGACTGCGAGAGGGCACAGGCTGACAGGCTGGGCTGAGGGACCCCCCTCCCCGCCCAAGTGCACAAATTATATATATATATATATATATATATATATATATATATATATATATATATATATATATATATATTAGAGGCCCAGTGCACAAAATTCATGCACTAGGTGTGTGTCCCTCACCCAGCCTGCGCCCTTTCCAATCTGGGACCCCTCGGGATATGCCTGACTGCTGATTTACCAGCAGTTGGACATCCCTCTCACAATCCAGGACTGCTGGCTCCTAACCACTTGCCTGTCTGCCTGCATGATTGCCCCTAACTGCTTCTTCGTGCCAGCCCAATCACCCCCAATTGCCCACCACTGCTGGCTTGGTCGCCCCCAACTGCTCTCCCCTGCTGGCCTCATCTCGTCCCCAACTACCCTCCCCTGCTGGCTTGGTCACCCCCAACTGCCCTCCCCTGTTGGCCTGGACCCCAAACTGCCCTCCCCTGCTGGACTAATCTTGCCCCCAACTGCCCTTCCCTTCCAGCCTGTCACCCTTAACTGCCTTTGCCTGCCTGATCACTGCTAACTGCCCTCCCTTGCTGGCCTGGTCTCGCCCCTAACTGCTCTCCTCTGCTGGTCAATTGGTTCTGATTGGTCAGTTTCCATGCCAGTCAGCGTCAAAAGCTCGGTCTCCTTGGAAGCTATTGGCTCCTCACAGTTGACCCAGATTTGGTTCTGATTGGTCAGTTTCTATGCCAGTCAGCGTCTAAAGCTCTGCCTCCTAGGCAGCCATTGGCTCCTCACACTTCACCCAGATTTGGTTCTGATTGGTTGGTATCTATACCAGTCAGGGTCTCTGGGCCTATCAGTGGAGCCTGATCAGAAAGGCGGGGCTGATCAGCAGCCCCCATGGAGTCCTGCAGAGAAAAAGAGGTGTGGCTTTGGAGAGAAAGAGAGAGGCAAGTGCTGATCAACAGCTGCCACAGAGGCTATGGATCAGACCCTACTTCTCTCTTTAGGCCTCTCTCTGGGCCTGATTCTCAACTCCTTCAGCTGTCAGTGCTGGGTTACCAGGACCTCAGCCATAGCAGTCAGTGATGGGTCACCACGGCAACCCAGCACTGACTGCAGGACTGACTTCTAGTTGGTTGAGCCTCTGGTCATGACAGACCCAGGGTTTTTATATATATTAGGACTAGAGGCCCGGAGCATGAAACTCATGTATAGGAGGGTCCCTCAGCCCAGTCTGCACCCTCTCCAATATGGGACCCCTTGGGTGATGTCCAACTGCCAGTTGACGCCCTATCCCTCTCGCAATCCAGGACTACTGGCTCCTAAGCACTCACCTGCCTGCCTGCCTGATGGCCCGTAACCACTCTGCCTGCTGGCCTGGTCACCCCTAACTGCTCTCCCCTGCCGCCCTGATTGCCCCTAACTGTTTCTGCCTGCTGGCCTGGTTGATGCTTACCACCTCTGCCTGCTGGCCTGGCCACAGCCTAACTGCTCTTCCCTTCCAGCCTGGCCACCCTCTGACTGCCCTCCCCTGCCAGCCTGAATGCCCCTAACTGCCCCCCCCCCGCTTGTCTGGTTGCCCCTAATTGCCCCACCTACCAGCCTGCTTGCCCCCAACTGCCCCCCCACCAGCCTGATCACCCCCCACTACCCTCCTTCTGGACTTCTCTCCCCCAACTGCTCCCCTGCCAGCCTGCTCACCCCCAACTGCATCCCCCTGCTGGCCTGCTTGTCCCTAACTGCAACCCCTTCTGGCCTGTTCAACCCCAACTGCCTCCCCACCAACCTGTCCACCCCCAACTGCCCCCGCTGCCAGCCTGCTCACCCCTGACTACACCCCCCTGCTGGCCTGCTTGCCCCTAACTGCACCCCCTTCCATTCTGATCACCCTTAACCGCCTCTGCCTCAGTCCCACCACCATAGATTTGTCCAGAAGGTCTCCCGGTCTAATTAGCATATTAACCTTTTATTAGTATAGATATATTTGCCTATTAGGAATATATCTATACTAATAAAAGGTTAATATGCTAATTATGCTAATGTTATGCTAACATGTTATATGTATATATAACCACAATGATTATGGCATGGGATAGTAAAAGAGGATTTCTTTTTGAAAATAAAAGCAAGTACATGAATAACAAGACAGTTTTTATCAAATGGTAGAAGTATAAAATATAAATACTAAACTTATGGCTCATAAAAGTACATAATAGATACACTAGCAACACAATTTTACAAAAAAAGTAAGTACACACATTTATACATTTAGATAAACAATCACACATAAATCTAGAAAAATACTGGTTAGATATAAAGCTCACTAAAAGAATTTTTGTCAGTATATAGTGGGATTATTGGTTACATAAATTTTCTTCTTTAAACTTTTCTGTATGTTCTAATTATTTCTCAACATCTCATATTATGTTTGTATACAGTTCAGGTCTAAAAATAAAATTATACTTTTATAATAATACTAGAGGCCCAGTGCACGAAATTCATGCACTTGTAGGGGGTGTCCCTCAGCCCAGCCTGCACCCTCTCCAATCTGGAACACCTGTGGGATTGGGCCTAAACCAGCAGTCAGACATCCCTCTCACAATCCGGGACTGCTGTCTCCCAACCGCTGCCTGCCTGCCTGATTGCCCCTAACCACTTCTGCCTGCCAGCCAGATCACCCCTAACCACTCCCCTGCCAGTCTGATCTACACCTAACTCTCCTCTGCTGTCCTGATTGCCCCCAACTGCCCTCCCCTGTCAGCTCTATCACCCCCAACTGCTCTCTCCTGCTGGCCCGGTCGCCTCCAACTGTCCTCCCTGGCCAGCCCGGTAGCCCCCAACTGCCCTCCCCTGATGGCCCGATTGCCCCCAACTGCCCTCCCCTGCTGGCCCAGTTGCCCCCAACTGCCCTCCCCTGCAGGCCTGGTCACCCCTAACTGCCCTCCCCTGCAGGCCTGGTACTTCCCAGCTGCCCTGCCCTGCAGGCCTGGTCGCCCCTAACTGCCCTCCCCTGCTGGCCATCTTGTGGCAGCCATCTTGTGACCACATGGAGGTGGCCATCTAGTGTGAGGGTGTGACAGTCAATTTGCATATTACCTCTTTATTGTATAGGATTCTGGATTTCTAGAATATCTTACTTTTAAAAGTGTTTGAAACATAAGGCAAGCCAAGTAGTATAGGGACTAATTCAATCTATGTAACAGTCATTGAATAATATATAATTGTGTAGCCACTGAATGTTAAATGTCCTTTGTTTAAAATTGCTAGCATATAAAACTTGTTTGGCTCCTGCCTTAGTAACAAAACCACTATTCCCATAAATACCCTACCTATATATCCATACAGTTTCAAATAAATGCAATTTATTTATAAACTAGTGTCCCGGTGCATGAAATTCGTGCACATTATAAGGGAATTAATTAGAGGAAATATTTTACTATTGCTATCTTCCTTTTGTCTATAATAGAAGTGTCAGAGATGAAAGAAAATTAGTATAATGTATATGAAAATCATCCTGTCAGAGTCTGGGGCATGCCGTGGGACACAGAGTCAAGTCCCCACCCACCTGCGTGCACCTCAAAATTGTGTGAGACCCAGACCTGGCTGGTCCCACCCCTATTGGGCGAGCTGTATCCCAGACCCAGCCAGCTGTACCCCTGTCAAGCCCCACTGAGCAGGGGGCATGACCTCAGGTCCCCTGGCCCAGGGTAGGGGGCGCAGCCTCAGGTCCCCCAGTCTGGGGCAGGGGCACAGTCTCAGATATCCCATCAAGTCCTACTGGGCAGTGGGCATGCCCTGAGGCCCCCCATCAAGCCTTGCTGTGTGGGATGTGTGGCCTCAGGTCCCCCAGACTGGTGCCAGGGTAGAGAGCACAGCCTGAGGTCCCCCATCAAGCCTCGACAGGCAGGGGGGGCTAGCCTGAGTTCCCTCATCCTGGGGACAGGTGGGGGGCATGGCTGGAGGTCCCTTTTCAAGCCCAACTGGGTGGGGGGCACGGCCTGAGGTGCCCTGTCATTCCAACCAGGTGGGGAGCATGGCCTCAGGTCCCCTGCCCAGGCCCGGCCCCACACAGCCTCAGGTCCTTGCTGATTGCTCATTAAGGCTCATTACGGGAACCCTGCCTCTACTGTGGGTGCAGCCATCTTATGTTACAGGAACCCTGCCTCTGCTGTGGGCACAGCCATTTTGTGGTGGTGTGATGGAGTGAGGGTCAATTGGCATACTCCCTCTTTATTATATAGGATACACGTATACCTGTAAGACCACTAAAACGTCAAACTAATAGAATCAGTAGTATTCAGATTCAGCTAATAGTCCTTAGTGATTTTTCTAAGTGTAAAATTTGCTCAGAAAACCTTAAGTACTAAATAAATGTTAGCTTCTATTTCTGTTACTAGCTCATTTATTTCAAACTCTAGGCATATCTATAGTCAATGTTTTTGTAATAAAATGAGCAATTCTAAGTTTTCAGAGAGGAAAGGGTTTATTACAGTTTCTTCAAAACCACTCCCAGGGTAACAATTTCACTTCTGTGAAAGATTTATTAACAATAAATCTTTTACTCTCCTGTCCGAAACAACTCAAATAAAAACACCAGACAAAATATATTGAACATTGGTTGTCAAGACATTGGACATTGAATAATAAGAGATAGTGACATCTGTGAACTGGATAAAAATAAGGTGAGACTTAAGAGGACCCAACATCATGCCTGATGAACTTTCCAGGCTGTGGCAGTCACAAGAATCCCAGGAAGATCCAGGTGGTCAGCCTGAGGTGAAGAGACAGAGCTGGGAGTCCAGGCCAACCAAAGTGGCTGGAGTACAGAGAGTTGAGCACCAGAAAGAAGCACAGAGAGGGAGTTGGAGCAAGGGAGAGAGGGAGAGAGGGGGGGGGATGGGAAAGGAAAGGAGATAAGGAGAGAGAGAGAGAGAGAGAGAGAGAGAGAGAGAGAGAGAGAGAGAGAAGATATGAAGATATTCAGGGATCTATGGATGTCCCCATCAAAAATTTGGCAGAACACTGATTAGCAAATGCCTGTGAAGAAACTACCCTAGGCCAAGGAAAGAACTATGGAAGATGATTGAGAGAAACAATCCCAAGGGCTCATACAAGGTTGGAAATAGTGTACAAAGTATTCTATAGTACAAAAGGTAGTGTACACAGAGTCTCTTGCATCAGGAGTGAGGGAAAATTAGTCTTATACTAAATATTACTTTGATTCCACCTAACAAAGCTTCAAAGTAATACCCAAAAGTATCAAACTGTTTCCTAGTAGATCATTACAAGTACATCCAGTGTGTCTTTACCTTTACAATTTTGTGATATCAATGTGTATTGAGAATCTACTGTCCAAATGTAGGATGTATGTATTAGATACATTACCTCATGGATTGCAGACTGGACACGTGTGGGAAGTGATCTCAAACTATTCCAAAGCCTTAAGAATTTTCTGAAGTAGTAGTGACAATAGTGCCAGTCTATGTTGGGGCCAGCTGCATAACAGGGTCTTCTCCAAATTAATTCCCATAGAAAACAATGATTTTTAAATATTACTTAAAATTTAAACATTACATACATTTTTTTGCATTTTTATTGTGATAAAGTGTACATAAAATAAAATTCCTTCTTTTAACAATTTTTGTGTATAATTTTTGTGTATAATTTCATTCATGATGTAACAACTATCAGCACTGTACATTTCCAGAAATTTTTCACTATTCAAAATAGAAGCTCTGTACTCAGTAAAGAATAACTCCCAATTTTTCCTTCTCCTCAAGCCCCTGGTAATATTTATTTTACTTTCTATGTTTATCCACTTGCTTATTTTAGGTATCTCATGTAAGGGGAATATATCTCATGTAAAGGAAAATACAATATTTGTAATTTTGCGTCTGGCTTATTTCACTTGGCATAGTGGAATTTTTAAATTTAGAGAATACTTTATTAGTTTCTGTAATCAAACTCATGCATATTAAGACCTTACATATTTAATACAGTGCATTACCCCTAAAATGAAAAAAAAATATGTTGAACATTTCTAGGTCCATATGGCTGTTAATTTCTGTACAATGCCAACCCAACATAGTACAACTGGGATAGTTTTTATAAAGTTGACAGCACAGCTAAAGTCAATCTGTTGCATGTTTCAATGTCTCTGGATACGCTGCATAATATTCCATTGTATAAATGTACCACAGCTTTTTTACACTCATCTACTGATGGACACTTGGGCTGTTTCCAGATATTGGCTATTGTAAATAGCACTGCTATGAACATAAGGGTGCATATATTCTTTCTGATTTGTGTTTCAGGCTTCTTAGAATATATTCCCAGAAGGTGTTAATATAATTCACTAGGTCAAATGGCAGTTCCATTTTTAATTTTTTGAGGAAACTCCATACTGATTTCCATAGTGATTGTACCAGTATATATTTCCACCAGCGTGTACTAGCATTCCACAATCTTGCTGGCACTTGTTGTTTGTTGATTATTTTTATGGTAGCCATTTTGGCAGGTGTGAGGTGATATCTCATTGTTAATTTAATTTGCATTTCTCTGATAATTAGTGACCTTGAACATTTTTCCAAGTCTCTTGGCCATTTGTATGTCTTCTTTGCAAAAGTGTCTGTTTAAGCTCTCTGCCCATTTTTTCAATTGGATTATTCGTCTTCCTTCTTGAGTTGTATGAGTACTTTATATATTTTGGATATTAACCCCTTATAGGATGAATTATTGGCAAATATGTTCTCCCATGCAGTAGATTGTCTTTTCATTTTGTTAATGGTTTTTTTTTTGGATGTTTTTTTTTTTTTAATATATTTTATTGATTTTTTTTTTACAGAGAGGAAGGGAGAGGGAGGGGGTAGCGAGTTAGAAACATTGATGAGAAACATCTATTCAGCTGCCTCTTGCACGCCCCCTACTGGGGATGTGCCTGCAACCTGGGCATGTGCCCTTGACCCGAATCGAACCTGGGACCCTTGAGTCCACAGGCCGACGCTCTACCCGCTGAGCCAAACCAGCTAGGGCAGGGGTTTTTTGTGGTGTTTTTTTTTTGTTTGTTTGTTTTTTTGTTTTTTTTTTGTTTGTTTGTTTGTTTTTTTTTTTTTTTGCTGGCACAGAAGCTTTTCATTTTGATGTAGTCCCATTTGTTTACTTTCTTCTTAGTTTTCTTTGCCATAGGAGATATAGCCGTAAACATATTGCTATGTGATATGTTTGAGATTTTACTGCCTATGTTATTCTCTAAGGTTTGTATGGTTTCATGCCTTACATTTAAGTCTTTTATCCATCCTGACTTTACTCTTGTGTATGGTGTAAGTTGGTGGTCTAGTTTCATCTTTTTGCCTGTGTCTGTCCAGTTTTCCCAGCACCATTTGTTGAAGAAACTAACTTTACTCCATTGTATGTTCTTGCCTCTTTTGTCAAATATGAATTGACTGTAATGGTGTGGGTCAATTTCTGAGGTCTCTTTTCTGACCCATTGGTTTATATGCCTGTTCTTGTGCCAGTACCAGACTGTTTTGGTTATAATAGCTTTGTGGTATAGTTTGATATACGGCATTGTGATCCCTCCTGTTTCGTTCGTCTGTCTCAAGATTGCTGCAGCTATTCAGGGACTTTTATGGTACCAATTTTTCAGTATTTGATCTACTTCTGTAAAGTATGCTATTGGTATTTTAATAGGAAATGCACTGACTCTATAGATTGCTTCGGGTAGTATAGACATTTTATTTTATTTTTAAAAATATATTTTATTGATTTTTTACAGAGAGGAAAGGAGAGGGATAGAGAGTTAGAAACATCGATGAGAGAGAAACATCAATCAGCTGCCTCCTGCACACTCCCTACTGGGGATGTGCCTGTAACCAAGGTACATGCCCTTGACCGGAATTGAACCTGGGACCCTTGAGTCCGCAGGCTATCGCTCTATCCATTTTGCCAAACTGGTTAGGGCTAGTATAGACATTTTAATGATGTTAATTCTTCCAATGCATGAACATGGTATATGTTTCCATTTGTATCTTCCTCCATTTCTTTTTTTCAATGTCCTATAGTTTTCCAAATACAGGTCTCTTACCTCCTTGGTTAAGTTTATTCCAAGGTATCTTATTTTGTTGTTGTTGTTGCTATGGGATGCTATGGGAAATGGGATTGCTTTTTTAGTTTCTCTTTCTGAGAGTTAATTATTAGTATATAAAAATGGCATCCATTTCTGGATGTTGAAGTTCTATTTTGCTACCTTGCCAAATTCATTTCAGTCTACTGGTAGTAGTTTCCTTGTGGTGTCTTTAGGGTTTTCTGTGTACAATATCATGTCATCTGGGAATAATTACAATTTTACTTCCTCCTTTATAATTTGGATGCCTTTTTTTTCTCTTCTTATTGCCTGATTGCTGTGGCTAGGACTTCCAGTACTATGCTGAAGAAGAGTGGTGAAAGCAGACATCTTTTTCTTGACCATATTCTTAAAGGAAATGCTTTTAGTTTTTTGCCCATTGAGCATTTATGTTGGATATAGGTTTGTCATATATGGCCTTTATTATGCTGAGGTATGATCCCTCTATTCACACTTTACTGAGAGTTTTTATCCAAAAAAAAAGGGTGCTGGATTTTTCTGCATCTATTGATATGATCATGGGGTTTTTATCTTTCAGTTTGTTTATATGATCTGTCACATTTATTGATTTGCAAATATTATTCCATCCTGCATCCCCAGAATAAATTCCATTTGATCATGGTGTATGCTCTTTTTATGGCTAAAATGGGGAGAATAAAAAAAAAAACCAAATGAGAGAAAAGAAACAATTTCCAGAAAAAGAACGAAATGAAATGGAGGCAAACAACCTATCAGACTTGGAGTTCAAAGCAATGGTTATAAAGATGCTTATGGAACTTAGTGCAAATTACAACAGCATGGAAATAGAGGCCATGAACAAGAACCAGGTAGAAATAAAGAATGATATATATCACATCAACAACACACTGGAAGGTATTAAAAGTAGATTCGATGAAGCAGAGGATTGAATCAGTGATTTGGAAGACAAGGTAGAAATAAATATCCAATTAGAGTAGAAAATAGAAAAAAAATTAAAAAGCAGGAAGATATCTTAAGGGAGCTCTGGGACAGCATGAAATGTAGCAGCATCTGAATGATAGGAATACCAGAGGGGGACAGAGAACTTGTTTAAAGAAATAATAACAGAAAACTTCCCTAGCCTGGTGAAGGAAAATGTCACACAAGGTCAGAAGGCACAGAGAGTCCCAATCAAGATGAACCCAAAGAGACCCACACCTAGATACATCATAATTAAAATGGCAAACGTTAAAGACAAAGAAAAAATCTTAAAGGTAGCAAGAGAGAGACGGAAAATTACCTACAAAGGAGTTCCCATTAGAATATCAGCTGACTTCTCCATAGAAACACTTCTGCCCAGAAGGGAGTGACATGAAGTATTCAAAGTAATGAAAAGCAAGGGCCTAAATCCAAGACTGCTGTGTCCAGCAAGGCTATCATTTAAAATTGAAGGTAAAATAAAAAGTTTTCCAGACAAAAAAAAAGGTTAAAGGAGTACATTATCACCAAACCAGCAATGCAAGAAATGTTAAAGGGACTGATTTAAGAAGAAAAGGAGAAAAGAGAGAATCATAGGCATAAAGAAAATGAAAATGACAATAAATAAACACCCATCAATAATAACCTTAAATGTAAATGGACTAAATGCTCCTGTCAAAAGACATAGGGTGACTGAATAGATAAAAAAAACATGACCCATATATATGCTGTCTGTAAGAGACTCACCTCAGAATAAGAGATACACAGAGACTGAATGTGATTTAAAATCAATAAGAGTAAAAGATCCTATGTGTGCTGTTCTTTCAGAGGAAGTAGCAGCACTTTCTGCCTTTTTTTCAGAATATTGATTTTTTTTTACTATTTTTTAATATCAATAAAAGTGTATAGCCTGGCTGGTGTTGCTCAGTGGTTAAGCATCGACCCAGGAACCAAGAGGTCACTGGTTCAATTCCCTGTCAGGGCACATGACCAAGTTACTGGCTGGATCCCCAGTAGGGGGCGTGCAAGAGGCAGCCAATCAATGATTCTCTTTCATCATTGATGTTTTTATCTCTCTGTCCCTCTCCCTTCCTCTCTAAGATCTATGAAAATATATTTTTAAAAACAATAGTGTGTAATCAATATACTATTATCTAACTCTCTTCCAAAAGAAGGAAATCATAGAAAAATAGAGATACATTTATCTCTATATTGACAGGCTTTATAATTCTTGAAAAATAATCACTTTTGCATATTTTCAAAGGGATGGATCATTAGAAAAATTGTTTTATAATTAGATCATGACCTATCATGACAAGAAAATGCATTGCTTTATTTCATTCCCATATGTATTGGCCCTACGGGCTTTTTCCTTATAATTTAAGATCCACTATAAACATTTATCTATTTATGTTAGGATCTCTGTAAACAAAGCCATTTTCTCAAATATTGAATCCAAGTGCTTAAGCTATTCTGATTCTCATACAAACTCCAGCATCTGAAGGTGGTAAGTCTGTCCTAAATACTGGAAGAAAGGGAGATTTATGAGAAATCTGTGGATGCCCATTTAATCTTAAATGATTGAATAGGCAGAATGGGGCTCAGTAGCTGTGCTTGGTAATTTTCCCATTTCCTTTCAGAAACATTCTTTACTCAAATATAGCATCACCATTCCTGTAATAAGAATAAGGTCATTTCCTGAAGTTATCCTCAAAGTCAAAGGAAAATTGGGTTATAAACTTGGCCCAGCTTTTTGTTAGCAATGTAAAATTCACAAAAATTTGACTTCTTTAGGACTCTTTTCCTTACATACAATATTTTTGAATAATTAATATAACTAAGAGACTGTTGTGTGACATGTGTAAGGTATTAACTCTCTCCAATGCAGTTCCACAAAAACAATTTTTCTCTGTTGCTTCCCAAGTGCCAAGTAGAATAGCTGGCCTAAATTAATAAGGTATGGGGAGGAGCACTGTTTTATAATCTCATTAAATTTTAGTCCTTTAGAGTGTCCCTGGACTGTGGTATTCTCAAATGTTTCTCAGCTCCCCATCACCTTTGGGTGACACAGGAAAGCTAGAAGGGGATGGGGTTGAATATTTGCTCTTTCCCAGGGTCTGAGAAGACTCTGGTAAAATATTTTCCTCTTCCCTCTGAGAATAGGCCTTTGTTATGGAGAATGCACTATTTAAAAATGGATAATTTTCTCTTCCTCCTACCATAGCCATGAAGAAATTTTTATTGGCTCTTCAGCATGAGAACCTGATGAGTTTTCTGGAAGCTGTGAAAGCACAGAGGCCTTCCTAAAGAGTACCTTCTGGAGGATTTCCTCATTGTCACCCTATCCACACTTAGCCTCTAGGAATTCATCAAAGTTTCTATTTAAATTTACTTATCCATTCATGACTCCAGAGTATTCTACTCCAAGTCCATTGATCTCAGCTATGATTCTCTGTATTTGCCTGTCATACAGATTTGGGAGTGGGTTTTTCCCTGTGACCTTATTCTCTGTTGGGTCCAAGAAAATTCATTTATTTTCAGTTTGTTCAACCTTTTTCTTGTTTCCAGGTTTAGAGTTTTCACTTTCAAGTTCTTTCAATATTAGAGCTACAACCAGAAGTTCTCAATGTCATTTTCTTAACACTTGAGAATCACATAGTTTAAACTCTAGAAAAATCAAATATATGAATTAAAATCTTATTCTATTTTTATCTTCATTTATATTTATCCTTGTGCATGATTTGCTATTTCCATGATATAGATTTTCTGAAAAATTTATTCACACAAATAAAAGTTTTAAGGAGCCCAGCCAATGTGGCTCAGTGGTTGAGCATTGACTTATGAACTAGGAGGTTACAGTTTGATTCCCTGTCAGGGCACATGACAGGGGTTGTGGGCTCAAGCCCCAGTGTGGGAAGTGCAGGAGGCAGCCGATCAATGAGTCTCTCTCATCATTGATGTTTATATCTCTTTCTCCCTCTCCCTTCCTCTCTGAAATAAATAAAAACATATATTTTTAAAGGTATTTTTTAAAATTCAAGGAAGTTCTAATTTTCTCAATTTGGAGATGAAATGAACACTTATCTTTTGCATAATTTTGTTTACAGATTATTTTATTTCTATACACCTGTGTTTATTTTTTGAAAGCTTACCCATGTACAGAAAGTTACTTATTTAAAAAAAAAACACTAAAATTCCACAGCTCATTTTTTATATTGGTTTAAGATATGCTGTTCAATTATTGAAAAAGAAGTTATTAAAATAACACCAAAATTTTTATACAGGATTAGAATTTGGCAAACTAAATAGTATTTTGAAACAGTATTCTGTTCCTGTTCAACATACCAAGGATGTCTCAAAAGAAGTCCACAATTGGAATTCTTATAGGTTCAAATATGTAAGAGTCACAGAATTAGAAAAATAAGGAGTATGATTATGTGACCTCTTTTGGCTAACGAGAAATAAAATATTTCACGTTTGGAGGTATATATATATATATATATATATATATATATATATATGGCATAAAAATGATACTTCTGTAAAATTTGTCTGTATTGAGATTCATCACTGACTTTGTATGCCAGCTGAGGCAAGTGTCTTAGTAAAAAACACACAAGAATAAAAGATTTCAATAATATGAATAATTTGGCCGAAACCGGTTTGGCTTAGTGGATAGAGTGTCGGCCTGCGGACTGAAAGGTCCCAGGTTCGATTCCGGTCAAGGGCATGTACCTGGGTTGCGGGCATATCCCCAGTAGGAGATGTGCAGGAGGCAGCTGATCGATGTTTCTCTCTCATCGATGTTTCTAACTCTCTATCTCTCTCCCTTCCTCTCTGTAAAAAATCAATAAAATATATATATTTTTAAAAAATAATATGAATAATTTGAAATAAATAGAAAGTATTTTGACAAGTAGCATTATAAAAGTCCATGCTACCCAAAGCAATCTATAAATTCAATGCAATCCCCATTAAAATACCAACGGCATACTTCAAAGACCTAGAACAAATTCTCCAAAAATTCATGTGGAATAAAAAAGAGCCCAAATAGCTGCAGCAATCTTGAGAAAGAAGAAAAAAATGTTGGAAGGATCACAATACTAGATGTCAAGCTATACAACAAAGCTACTGTTCTCAAAACTGCCTGGTACTGGCACAAGAACACACATATAGACCAGTGGAACAGAACAGAGAACCCAGAAATTGACACAAGCCATTATGCTCAATTAATATTTGACAAAGGAGGCAAAAGCATACAATGGAGTCAAGACAGTTTCTTCAATAAATGGTGTTGGAAAAACTGGACAGATACTTGCAAAAAAATGAAACTAGACCACCAACTTACACCATACACAAAAATAAACTCAAAATGGATAAAGGACCTAAACATAAGGTAGGAAACCATAAAAATCTTAGAAGAAGCCATAGGCAGCAAAATAGCAGACATTTGTCATAGCAATATCTTTACTGACACAGCTCTCAGGGCAATGGAAAGTAAAGAGAAAATAAACAAATGGGACTACATCAAAATAAAAAGTTGCTGCACAGAAAAAGAAACCACCAACAAAACAAGAAAGCCCACTACATGGGAGAACATATTTGCCAATGTTATCTCTGATAAGGTTTTAATCTCCAAAATTTACAGTGAACTCATACAACTTAACAAAAGGAAGATAAACAATCCAATCAAAACATGGGCAAAGGCCCTAAATAGGTACTTTTTGAAAGAGGACATTCAGAAAGCCAAGAGACATATGAAAACATGCTCAAAGTTACTAATCATCTGAGAGACGCAAATCAAAAGAACAATGAAGTACCACCTCACACCTGTCAGAATGGCTATCATCAATAAATCAACAAATGACAAGTGTTGGAAAGGATGTGGAGAAAAAGGAACCCTCCTTCACTGCTGGTGGGAATGCAGACTGGTGCAGCCACTGTGGAAAACAATATGGAGTTTCCTCAAAAAATTAAAAATGGAACTCCCATTTGACCCAGCAATACCACTTCTAGGAATATATCCCAAGAAAACAGAAACACCAATCAGAAAGGATAGATGCACCCTTATGTTCATAGCAGCACAATTCACCATAGCTAAGATTTGGAAACAGCCTAAATGCCCATCAGCAGATGAGTGGATTAGAAAACTGTAATACATCTACACAATGGAATACTACACTGCTATAAAAAAGAAGGAATTCTTACCATTTGCAACAGCATGGATGGAACTGGAGAGCATTATGTGAAATAGGCCAGTCAGTGAAAGAAAAAATACCACATGATCTCACTCATTTATGGATAATAATGAGTATTATAAACTGATGAACAAAAATAGATACAGAGGCAGAGAAACATCGGACAGACTGTCAAACTACAGCAGGAAGGCTGAGGAGGGTTGGGGGGCGAGTTAAGAGATCAACTGAAGGACTTGTATGCATGCATATAAGCATAACCAATGAATGTAAGACACTGCAGGGTGGTGAGGGGATGTGCTAGCAGGTAGGGGAGGCTGGGGGGAAGGTCAATGGGGGAAAAAATGGAGACATATGTACTACTATTTGTAATACTTTAAACAATAAAATAAAAATTAAAAAGTACCATGAACAAAGATGTGAAAAATGAAAAACTAGAAAAAAATCATTAAAATTATATGACATATGACCTAACCAGTTTGGCTCAGTGGATAGAGCGTCGACCTGCAGACTGAAAGGTCCCAGGTTCTATTACAGTCAAGGACATGTACCTTGGTTGTGGGCACATCCCCAGTAAGGGATGTGTAGGAGGCAGCTGATCGATGTTTCTTTCTTATCGGTGTTTCTAACTCTCTATCCCTCTCCCTTCCTCTTTGTAAAAAACCAATAAAATATATTTTTTAAAAATTATATGACATACAATATCCAGGGTGGTTTTGTTTGCAAGTGACAGAAAATACAATTTAATCTTCCTCAAAATATTTTTAGAAAATTCTATTTTCTCAGTTTTTGCATAGATTTCTGGCATGGCTATATCATAGCTCTGGGTCTATCATTTCTGTTTCTCTTAATTCCATACTTTCTAGTGTTGTCTTCATCCTCTGTTTGGCTTCATTCATATTCATAAGATGTTTGTGACTGACAACTGGGGCTATATTATTCTTTGTTTCTTCCAAGGTGAGAAAACATTCAAACATTCTACCTCCACAAACCATCAAAATATGTCCTAAGTTTATTTCTGATTAGAAAATCCTTAAACCAAATTACTGTGTTCAGAGAGTATTTCCATCACTTAATTCACTTAAACTTGGGTAGTGCCTACTCCTGTGGAAAGTAAAGTGTAATTACCCCAAGTGTCTTAGTTTAGTGTTCCTCCTTGAAAGTTCTACTGGTCACCTCTGAACTAATCACTGATTGGTTTAGGCCTGAATTGGATGCAAGTGCCTGAACTAATTACCATGGAAAGCAGGAAAATTTTCCTTTATAGTGTAGACCAGTCAGAGTTTACTCCTGGAGCTGGGAGTGGGGTTAATCCATTCCAAATCACATGAATATTATACAATTGAGTAAGGGTAAAATTAATGTTGCAGAATCAACTACAATATGTACTGCCTAGACAAAATTTCAATATGTTTTTATAAACAAAATTTATTAAAAATAATGAAAACACAAACACAAAATGAAAAATAGCAAAGGATGTGATCAATAAATTCACAAAAGTAAAAATACAAGTGATAAATATCAATAAAATAAAAAATATTCTATCTCACTAGTAATCAAATATATACATACTTTAAAGTACAATTACATTTTCACACATCATATCTGCAAAAATGAATAATATTCTTCCTATAATTGGATTGCCAAGTGTGTGAAGAAAACGGCACGCTTAACTATTTTTGGTCAGAATATGAATTGGCAATAAGAAATTTTCTGAAAGGTGGTTTGGCAATTCATATAAAAAGTCTTACTGTGCATTTTAATTTTTAGGCACTTAATGTAAAAATATTACCAATGAGTTTGCAAGCATTCACACACATGGTTCTCCACAGCAGCATAGTTTATAACAGCAAAGATTTATTAGCTCCCAGACCCTTGGCCTTTCTCTGGGCCGTTGAACTACATTGCCCAGAAAACTCTGCATGTGAGCCAATGGAGAACCTAGAGAGTGATGTTTCAGTACATTCTGAGCCACTTTAGGATGGGACTTCGACTTTCTTCTTGAGGGAGTTATCAGTTCTGAGTTTGGTCCATGACTGGATGAGAGACCTCAGAACACAGTTTTATACCACAGGTAAAGGGAGAGAAATCCTTGGCTCCACTGAACAGAGGCAGGTCTGAGTATGGGCAGTGTACTTCCCCCTGTAATTTGTTGCTGTGGCTGGGCTGGGAACCCAGGATCCCCACCCTGTCGCCTGCTGCTCCCAGTCTTGGTCTCACTCTGTCTGCTGGCTCTGTTGGTAACATCTGCTCTGTTGGACCTGGCACAGATGGGTGCTGCCATTCCCAGATCTTCACCCTACTGGAATCACAAATCTCCAGATGAGGGTGACTGCTCAGATCACTGAGGCCCAGGACACTGTGGCCAGGATAGTGGGGGGCTTGTGAGTGGAGTTTGCATATCTGACAGTCAGTGAGGTGTGGGAGAGTTGCCAGCAGAAGGACTAACTTGTGCAAAGGCTTAGATGTGCTACTGAATCAGGAGCATTAGGGAAACCTGAGAGAAATGGAGGATTCCTGTGGTGGCTGCATGGAATAGAGTATGATGGGAGGAGTCACACCTGGAATTGCAACCTGAACAGCTGAACCTTCATTTCTAGCCCTCTCCCCGACCCCCCAACCCATGGGGTGTTGGGAACAATGAGGGACACAATCTGGGTTAAGATTTTACAAATTTCCTAGAGGTGCTCAGGAGAGATTGGGGGCTGGAGGGAGCAGAGATGAAGGTAGAGGTAGGGAGACCAATGAGGAGGCTGCTGAAGTAGACTCCAGAAGTTATAGGGGTCAGTCTAGAGTGATGGCAGTAGATGAGGGCAAAGTAATTCAATTCCTTCCAGATAGATCCTAAGAGCCCTCATGGTTTCCTGCTGCATCAGATGCTATGAATGAAAGTAAGGAGTCAAGGACCATCCTGAACTTTTTTCTTTTTTCTTTTTTTCCGGAAGAATGCAGATGGAGAACTTGTTTGGAGTTGTGGGGAAAATCAGAGGTTGATTATGGACTTGGTGATTCTGGGATGTTCCAGAAGTGTGTGTGTGTGTGTGTGAGAGAGAGAGAGAGAGAGAGAGAGAGAGAGAGAGAGAGACATCTGGACAAGCAGGTTTACACTGAGGAGGTTCAGGGGGCTTTAGATCTGGGCCAGGCATGGCCTGGGGATCAGATTTAGGAGAAAGAATCTTAAGGTTGTCATTTCACATGGTTCTGAAGTGAGAGAGGGAAGGGCTTGGAGGATAGACACAGGAGATAGGCAACCCTTAAGGCTGCCTCCAGAGAAGAGGAGACATTCAGTGCCAGTGGATTCTGGCTATTGACTGATGGAAGGAAGGCCTGTCTTGGAGAAGGAGACAGGCAGGGATAGAGACTGAGCTATAGGATGGTATATGTTCAGTGCCCTGTGGTCTCAACAGTAACTTGGGTTTACTCCCTCTAAGCAAGAGAAAAGTTAGCTAGGCCAGTAGAGCAATCCAGGCCAGACCAGGGCAAGAATGTGTCAGCACCTTCAAGTCTTTGAGCTGCTCTGCAGGAGGGATGATCCAATGCTCCACTGGAAGGTTCCTTGAGAAAGCCCTCCTTCAGGAGATCATGCAGCATGCAGGCTGTATTTCTGAAAGAGCTAGCATCCCACTGACCTACTCAGACTTATCCCCAGAATTTATTGATTTATTTATGAAATAATCACTTCTTTAAACATTTCTCTAAGTAAAAACAATAGAAATCTGAAACTCATGAATTTAATTTTTTTTCAAATTCTTACTAATTGTTTGAAACATTACTATATTCCTAAACATTTGATTAAAATCAAGTCTTAAATGCTTAAAACTCAGGAAAGCTACCCAATTTTTCAAAAGCTCTTCACTTTATTTGCATCAAAAGTATTTACTAAAGTCTGTTATATGCTTCTGTATCTCTGGATCTATTTTGTTCATCAGTTTATTTTGTTCATTAGACTCCACATGATCTCACTCTCTTGATCATTTTTAAAATTCCTTGTGGATTATTTGTCTCCAACCCTGAAATGTCAGTTTCTTTTTATGCTTTAACCCCAGGCCTTAGAGCAATACTGGTCTGTAACAGGAGCTCAGCAAATGAATGCACAATGGATGCTCCCTTTCAGCAGACCTTACCACACTTAGAATAAACCCAACCTCCCTGCCATGCCTTGAAAGGCCCTATCTTGGGGGATCCTCTCTGACCTTGTCCCCTTCTATTCATCCTTTACTCACAGCCATCCAGCCATGCCAACCTGAGTACGACCAGCTCTTTCCATTTCCCAGCCTTTGCCCATGGAGTTCCCTCTGACTGGAACACCATCACCAGATCTCTCCTTGGCCACCCTTTCACATCCTTCCAGGTTGTGCTCAAATGCTACTTCTTTGAAGAGACCTTTCCTGGCAGTTCTAACTAAAATAGTCCCTGTCCCTGCCTGCCCTTATTTTGGTGTTTTTGTGCAGGGAATTTGGCACATTTCCAAAAGCAAAGATGCAGGCTAGGTTGAGCTTTTCCAGGTTGCTGAGGGAATAAATGGGGGAAATACTAATAACAAAACAATCATATGAGTTGACCTTAATTGATATGCACAGAGTGGCAGTTATTATATACCACTTTGTGTAACTTGTACTTCTTTAGAATTAGATTCTATTATTTATCCTTAAGTTATAGGAGAGGAATTTGAGGCTCAGAGAAGTTACCTGCCCAAAGTCACATAGCTTTTAAGTACTAGAAACTCAAACTCATTATGTCAACCACCAGAGCCTCACTCTTAATCATGACAATACCTACAGTGGGCAGGGGAGACCTGGGGGTAACACCTAAATTCAACTTTGAAGAATGGGTTTAGGTTTAGGGGTGAGGAGGGCATTGGGCATTCCAGGCAGGGGGAACCACATATGCAAAGGCAGGGATATGTGCTGCTCAGGGAGGCCTCAGAGGGCCTCTATGTTTTCTGAGAGACCACTCTATCTGCTGAGACATGTCCCTGAAGACAAGATTGTGAGATCATTTGCTGAATGTTCATCACACTCTCATCATGGTAATGAAGGAGTATGGTGGCTATAGACATGGGCCCTGAACCAGAGGGACCTGGGTTCAGGTGTCTGCTTATTAAACATGTGACTCTGTTTGACTTCTGGTTGACTTTTTGAGCCTCAGCTCGCTGACTATGACAAGGAGATGATCATAGTGTTGACCTCATGAACTGTGGGAAATTAGTACAAGTTGCAAAAACATACTGAGCACAGACATGTACCAGGCATTCTAGTGTTTACCTTGTGAGCCTTTTCTCTTTCATTCTCACAAAAGCTTGGTGAAGTAGGAACTATTAGTGTATTGATACAGAAATCAGTGCTCTAGGAAACAAAGTACCATCCCCAAGGTCATATAGTTTACAAGTGTCAAATTCAAGGAGTGGGATCAAACCTAAGGGTTTAGCTCCAGTGCTGGGTACATTTCATTACTTTAATATGGCATGTGAAGTACTCAGTACAGAGCCAGGCACTCAGCAAGTAAGACTCAGCAGCTGCTGCTATCATTACTGTTGTTAGGATTATTGTTAAATTTATTTCCTCCTTCCTCTGCTATCCTCCAGTGCTTACTGTCTGCTCCTCTCAGAACATGGAGACTTGTTATTGTCTTACGTCCTCCTCCAATGGCTTCTCCCATTGAAGACTTTTCACACTGACACAATTGCATTTGGCTGAACCCAGCACAGAGCTAGGCCTTAAGGAGGTGCATAGTGCTTCAGACCTTGGGTTTTTCTAGATCTTTTCCAGTGACTGAATGACACCCTAAGGTAAAAAAACCCGACATTCCTGCCTCTCTTTGAATTTCTAGGGATTGGTGACCTTTGAGGATGTGGCCTGACATTTACTTGGAGGTCCTGGCCCAAAGGATGAAACCCAAAGGATTCTGTACCAGTAGGTGATTCTGCAGACCTGAATAACATACTCTCTTGCTGGGTAGGTCCTCATCCATGCACACCCCCCACCTTTGGGAGCCTGCAGCCTCCTTCAATCTATCCTCAACCTCCAGGCCTAACTAGCCCAAAAGGCATGGGGGCATGTCCCCTTCTCTATGCAGTGCCTGCCTAGTCTTCCTGCATCTCTACCAGGGCTAGAATCAGAGTCCCCATCAATATGATTTGGATCAAAGGGGCACTTTATTGGAAGGGAATGGGGATATATTACAGAAGCCAAGGGCAGAATATCCAGCTGGGCCCCATGATAGACTGAAATCAAGAACTGAAAGGATCCAAAATATGTCCTGGCCATGGGTCTCTTATCATTGCTTTTCTTTTTTGTGTCTGCTGATTGACTCATTCTGCTACAGTAAATTTGAGGCAGTAATAAGCCAGCCCTGTTCTCACTCTCTGAGGCCCCCAGATACTTTGTCTTTACTTTTCTCTGCAAGTTTTCTATCTTTACCTTCAATCTCTCTTGCAGTTGGGCTTTCCTTAAGCATCAATGAGCAAATAAATGGCCACCCAGCCTATATCTCCCTTGACTTTTCATCCCGGTGCTCACCACAGGCTGGACTCAGTGTGAGATCCTTATCCTAGAATTCCACAAGAGGAAAGCTGGCTGGCCCAGCTTGGTATGGTAGGGGGACCCATACATCCCCCACAGCAGGGGCCTTTGGTGATGAGTTACTCTCCACGGAGAAGGGTGAGTCAGACAGGCACCCAGAAAGCATTTTCCATCACTGTCACCTGGTATGTTTTGGAGCAGCAGTTCTCAACCTGTGGGTCGCGACCCTTTTGAGGGTCGAGCGACCCTTTCACAGGGGTCGCCTAAATACATCCTGCATATCAGATATTTACATTACGATTCATAACAGTAGCAAAATTACAGTTATGAAGTAGCAATGAAAATAATTTTATGGTTGGGGGTCACCACAACATGAGGAACTGTATTAAAGGGTCACGGCATTAGGAAGGTTGAGAACCACTGTTTTGGAGGAAAACATAGTCTTAGGTAAAGGTTAAAATGTTGGCTGCTCTCAGATGCCAACAGGGATGTCCCTTATTTCCTAAGCATGGGCCAAGATCTTCCACTGCTACTGGAGATGACTTTAAAAGATGCACAGACATATCATCAAATGGCATTGACAGATACTCTGAGAAAACCCTTCCTTTTCCCCTTCTCTTGTGGATTACTAACAAGAGAATCAGCCAACATTCCAGGAGCACTGACCACATCTCAGGCCTACTCTGGGCACTGACCATGCTTCCTTCATGTCATTCTTCCCACATCTCCTTGGCAATGAAGAAAAATTCAGCTAATTCAATGGGTCTCAATTTAGAAAATGATAATTGATTTTGAGATGATGTCCTCTGCCTTCTTTATGAAAAAAAAAATCCTTTCTTTTGTGTAATATTGGTGAGAATAAATGATAGATGATGTCTGAATAAATATCCTTAATTGACCAAATAACTGTGTGGCCTTCCCAGGTTTTAATTATTTTATTGATTCATGAAATGCCAAAGTCTGGGACTCACCATGTTAGCCATTCCCACTGGCCTCTATTTTCTAAGGAGTAAATCCTCCCACTCATATCCATTTGTCTCCACAGCCCACTTTCTCCAATGCTGCTGACCCACACTGAGATATGAGCTGTTTCCTCCTTATGTAGCACTCAGGAGTCCAGGCTTTGGAGCCAGACTGGCTGGTGACGAATTCCAGCTCTGCTGCTCATGAGTTCTGTGACTCTGGGCATGTTATTTCACCACTCTGTTCCTCAGTTTCCTCATTAGTAAAATAGAGTAATCATCATTATCGTCATCATCATCATGTTTGGACTGCACCTTCTGGAACCAAGTCATGTCGCTCTGGATAAATATCACAGACACAAGAAAGAGCCATACTAGGGCTCCTGTCTTGGCTCAGCCACTCACTATTCCCAGGCATGCCCTATGACAAATTAGTTTATACTGTTGAGCCTCAGTGCCTTCATTTGTAATATGGCACTTGTCACAAAACCTGCTTTATGAAGATTTTGTGAGAAAAATCAGAAATAGAATTATACAGTACAGGACCTACAGCAGAAAAGATAGTGTAATACGTTGCTGAGGACCTACACAAGCCTTGGATCAATGAAGACATGCACCATGTTCTGGAATGGCAAGATTCAATATGTTAACTATGTCAGATCTTCTCCAAATTAGTTCATAAACTTAACTGAAGTTTATGAATGCATTTAAAGTGCTTGGTGTGGTCCCTGAGACATGGTAACACTGTATAATGTCAGTTTTGATCTTACTGCTAGGATTAAAATTCCCATGACAGCATGGCAAATAAGGCATGCAGACTCAGGAGTCAGAGTGCAAAATCTTGGCACTGTCACTAACTAGCTGTTGGGACATGAATCATGTTATTGGACCTCTCTAGGCCTCAGTTCCCACATACATGAGAATAATAGTAGTACTGGCCTCATATTGTTATCCTGTGAATTAGTATAGACTCATATTTGTAAAACTCTTAGGAAATAACTGGGCACATAGCAAATGCTATCTACTTTTTTGTTAAATAAAATAAAATGAGGTACATCCCATGTCTTTTCAACAAAACTCTGGTCATCAATTTACCAAGGAATTGGTCTGAATAGGAATTGAACAGAAGTCTGATGTTTCCCTTATCTCAGATGGCCAAATGGTTCCCTCTGGCAGGGCTCCCCTAGCCTTAGTATCCACACCGTCTCTTTCTGGTCAGAGCAGTGGGTCCTATCCCTTCCCTGGAATAATGAGGTGTGTGTTGGCATTTCTAGTCCTTCCTCACTGAAGGGGATCTAGACTCAACCATGTATTTTCCTGCATCGTTTTGATACAGCCTGGAAAATCTATGAGTTAGTGGAGATCAAACAAATGGGCACAGGTCACTCTTTGACACCCATCAGTCACAGGACTTCAGAGCCTCAGTTTTCTCATGAATGAGAAAGAATGATAAATACGTGTTGGTATTGAGGTGAGGATTATGTGAAAATGTTCAGCACCTGTACCACTGAAATTAATACAAAATAATAATAAATGTAAACTGTAATTGAAAAAATAAAAAAGTGATATAGAAAAAAAAGTTTAGCACTTTATACCAGGCCTGTTTTAAAATATGCACCCAAAGTAAAATAACACAAACACCCCTAACCCTCTCCTCAGTTTTATTTCCTTCCAAATTTCAATCTTTTCTAATAGACTTTCAAATTCACTAACTTATTCTGTTTATTGTTTTTCCCCTGATAGAATGTAAATTCCAGAAAGCCATGACCTTTGTCTGTTTTGTTTTTTTTTTAGATTTTTTTCCTTTATTGATTAAGGTATTACAAATGTGTCCTTATCCTCCCATTGTCCCCCCATCCCCTAATTCATGCCCTCACCCCCCAGTGTCTGTATCCATTGATTATGCTTATATACATGCATACAATTCCTTTGGTTGATCTCTCCCCCTTAGCCCTATCCTCTCCTGCCTTCCCTCTGAGGTTTGAGCATCTGATCGATGCTTCTCTGTCTCTAGATCTATTTTTTTTAATTTGTTTTATTGCTTAAAGTATTACAAAGAGTATTACATATGTCTCCTTTTTTTCCCCCTTGACCTTCCCCCCGCTTCCCCTACCCCCCCCCAGTGTCTTGTGTCAATTGGTTATGCTTATATGCATGCATACAAGTCCTTTGGTTGATCTCTTACCCCCTCCACCCTCCCCGGCCTTCCCGCTGTAGTTTGACAGTCTGTTCAATGCTGCTCTGCCTCTGTATCTATTTTTGTTCATCAGTTTATAATGGTCTTTATTATCCATAAAGGAGTGAGATCATGTGGTATTTTTTTTTTCATTGGCTGGCTTATTTCACTTAGCATAATGCTCTCCAGTTCCATCCATGCTGTTGCAAATGGTAAGAATTCCTTCTTTTTTACAGCAGCATAGTATTCCATTGTGTAGATGTACCACAGTTTCCTAATCCATTCATCTACTGATGGGCACTTAGGCTGTTTCCAAATCTTACTATGATAAATTGCGCTGCTATGAACATAGGGATGCATATATCCTTTCATCAGTTTATGTTGTTCATTATAATCCACAAATGAGTGAGATCATGTGATATTTATCTTTCTCTGTCTGACTTATTTCACTTAGCATAATGCTCTCCAGCTCCATCCATGCTGTTGTAAATGGTAGGAGTTCCTTCCTTTTTACAGAAGCATAGTATTCCATTGTGTAGATGTGCCAAAGTTTTTTTGTTTGTTTTGTTTTGTTTTGTTTTAAATATTTTTATTGATTTCAGAGAGGAAGGAAGAGGGGGAGAGAGATAGAAACATCAATGATGAGAGAGAATTATTGATCAGCTGCCTCGTGAACACCCCCCACTGGGGATCAAGCCCGCAAACCAGGCATGTGCCCTTGACTAGAATCGAACCTGGGACCCATTAGTCTGCAGGACAATGCTCTATCCACCAAGCCAAACCAGCCAGGGTTGTGCCAAAAATTTTTAATCCACTCATCTGCTGATGGGCACTTAGGCTGATTCCAAATCTTAGCTATTGTACATTGTGCTGCTATGATGCAGCCACTGTGGAAAACAGTATGGAGTTTCCTCAAAAAACTAATAATGGAACTTCCATTTGACCCAGTGATCCCACTTCTAGGAATATATCCCGAGAAACCAGAAACACCAATCAGAGAGGATATGTGCACCCCTATATTCATAGCAGCACAATTTACAATAGCTAAGATTTGGTTCAGCCTTTGTCTGTTTTATTCACTACTAAAGCCCCAGCACCTAGAACAGTGTCTAAAACATTGAGCTCTAGGGAACATTTTTTTTTAATAAATAAATTAATGAATTAATGAGTGAAAGAATGAATGAACTGTCTGTGAGTCTTTCAATTTGCTACTACTCTACAGACTCCTCATGACTCCCCCCTCTTCCCTGCATTGATCACAGTGTATTTGGCTATTGCAATAGATGATCAGTTCAGACTGGTTTCCTCTTAAGGACATTCACTCTCTTACCTAATGAGAAGCCTCAAGGATTTAAGGATGTATAAGTTCTCACGAGTCCAGATGTCTGTCTTTCCCTCAGGCTGACTTCCTCATAGGGGTCTCAGGATGACTTTGGCAGCACCCCCCTCACCAGTTACCTATACCATTTTCTCCTTGAGAAAATGCTTTGTCTTCACAATGAGTGCCTTGCCAAGGTCATCTGCCAACCTCAGATTTCTGACTATGTTGCCAATTGATTTAGACATGTACTTCTAATGCTTTTCAAACTTCCCTGCTTCCTTAGACTGCAGTGTGCTTTCCCTTTATTCTATCTAGGAACTCCTACTTCTCCATTATGATTCAGTTTATGGGGCACTTCTGGGAAGCTTCCTCAATCTTTCATTTCACCTGGGCCTGGTTAGGAGCAACTTTCTTGTGCTCTCATCACATCAGTAGACATCCTCTCTCAGATCAAATGCAGCACACACAGTGCCATCGTGACTCTGTTCACTCACCACCACTCTGCACTGCAAGAAGCAGTTTCCACTCCAGCCCCTCTGTCCTCTGCCTGAGCCTTCCTTCCTGGATTTCTCCTCATAGGTGTCAGGGGTTTAAGGATGAAAAATTGCTAACACAGGTTTCAGAAATGTCAAAACATAGCAGACACAGGGACACTATTTTCATCTTTGTTTCCCCTCTGAAGTGGTAATTTTCCTTCTTCTCTACCTATAACCTAATAGTCTCCTTTTATATACAAGACTAGAGGCCCAGTGCATGAAATCTGTGCACTGGGGGGTCCCTTCAGCCCAGCCTGCACCCTCTCCAACCTGGGACCCCTGTGGGATCAGGCCTAAACCAGCAGTCGAACATCCTTCTCACAATCCAGGACTGCTGGCTCCCAACTGCTCACCTGACTGCCTGCCTGATTGCCCCTAATCACTTTTGCCTGCCAACCTGATCACCCCCTAACTACTCCCCTGACAGCCTGACTGATGCTTAACTGCTCCCCTGCCGGCCTGGTCGCCCCTAACTGTCCTCTTCTGCTGGCCTTGTCACCCCTAACTGCCCTCCCCTGCCAGCCTGGTCCCCCCCCCCAACTGCCCTCCCCTGCTGGCCATCTTGTGGTGACCATCTTGTGGCCACATGCGGGCGGCCATCTTGTGCAAGGCCTGTTGATCAATTTGCATATTACCTCTTTATTATATAGGATTCCCTTCAGGCAACCAAGCAAAGCCAGACACTACAGAGCCTTCCACTTCTCAGCTGACCTGGCATAAGGAAGCTTCACTGCAGGAACAGATGACTCAGGGAGACTCAGGGGAGTCTGGATTCGGGAGATAGGGATCATTAAGCAAGGGCCATCAGAAATGCAGGAAAGTTGCCAAGGCCATGGCCAATACTCCAAAAGAAGACTTTCCCTAGGAAAATCATCCTTAAAAGCAATAATTTGGGGAAAGATAACACTATGCTCTCAAGGGTTTTACAGCAACAATTCTCTCTGTGACATTCTGTCTATGAATGGAAAATATCCAAATGCTTCTTTCGTAAAAGTACTCATTAATACAGACCTACTGACCTATCTAATAGGTTATGATCTAAAGCTAGGTAAAAACAAACAAACAAACAAACAAACAAACAAAAAAACAACAACAACACATACCTAAGGTCAATTTTACTTGCTAATCTTTCTTATAAATCACTACTTAATTTTATCACTACTTAATATAACCACCATCTTCCCTAAATATAATATTTCTTCCAACTCTACCCTTTTCTCTAAAATAGTTAAACTTTTGCAAGAATTGTCTCAGTTCTGACATAACTGGCTAATTTTCTGTGAAAAGCTTTTTAGTTTAAAAGTACACATCAAGAAGTCCGAAGGACTGGTCCTCCTAAAGGATGCTCCACTTGGGAAATAATTATTTCATTTACCTAAACTCCCAGTAAACACTCAGGAATGTGTGTGTGTGTGTGTGTGTGTGTGTGTGTGTGTGTGTGTGTGTGTGTGTGTTCTTAGTTGCTGGCATGTAGTGAGTGGGCAGGCAAGGCATGTGTTTAGTTCTCAGAATATTGGGAATAATTGAGAGTTTATATAGAACCTCTGTGTAATTAGGATGGGGAGGTAGGCAGAATTTTCCTTCTGTATGAGTAACATCATTTGCTCTTGCATATCTCCCAGTCCCCTCATAAAATGTTTTATGACCTCCTTTTTTAACTACATCACTATTCTCAGCTCTTGCCTGTCTGTGCAGGAGGAGTCTTCCTTCTATTTATTGATAAAGACCTCAGTTTCTCAAACAAGATGCTGAGTTTCTTTCCCGGAATTCATAATGAGCTAGCTGAATGCTAGGCATACCTGATTCTTCATTTAAATATGGAAATAGGTAAAATATACTCATTAACACTATGCCTCCACGGTCAATGCTGTGATCATCTTCTCACGTTCAGAAGGACATTTCCCAGCTGCCTGATTGCATTTCTTAACCTTTACTCGATGTCCATTGAAGGTGTATCTTTGATAGTTCAAAAATGCACTGAATAATGCCTTAGTAACCACTGAACTCATTAGGTTAGGCACAAAATTGTAATGTGGTAGAGATTATCTCTTAAAAAATCTTTGAATTACACAATCTAAATTTATTGGAAGCTAAATTAAAATATGTCACATTTAATTGGTGTAATAAGGATTTTTCAAACAGATGGAATGTAGTGTCACTACAGCCTCCAGTAAGCTTAAAGTGGAAAATTCCTCCTTCTTGTTTTCACCTAAACCAAACCAGATTTGGAGTCCAATGTCTCTGCTTGGCTTAAAATTGCCTTGCTTGTTTAAGCTCTGGTAGGGAAGTTCACACAACAGGCACTGAATGCTCTGAAATTAAGGAAAAATCACAAATACTCTGGTATTTTTAGGATATTCCCCTATCTTGTGAGACATATAATTTATTCACATGGAAAATCAAGTAAGAAATCTATATAATTTGCATTCTTCTCTTTGAAAGGCTTTGTTTTTCTTTTCTGTCCTGGAGCACTCATTTGGAAATCCCCCCCAAAAAGGTAGCTGTGCACAGGTGACTTGACTGTGCATACGTGCCATGTTTTAGTTTAAAATGCAGTTTCCCAGGAATCATACTCCAAAGTTGTATGATAGTAGGTGTGGTCTAGGATATCAGTGAATCTGCCTTTGTAACAAGCACCCTTGGTGACTTGGTATAGCTCAATCTTAGACTACTTTCTGAAATCTGGAGGAGTAAGCTGATGCTGACAGGCCCTATCCTGTTATAAAAACAGAAATACTAGATATGATTTAACAAAAATTTGTTTAATATGCAGCTAAGTTTAAGATAAGTAGAAGCACCCTTGTGCTAGAAAAAGAGAGACATAACAACCAGAGAAATTATAACTACTTTCCATCAAATCTGTTTAATTTTCATGTTTAATTCTCACAACAATGCTCCAAGGTATGACTAGTATAAATATATATGCTAGGTCTAACTACTGTGATAAAATTTAGATACAGAGATATTAAATAACTTACTTAAAATTATGCCATAAGCTCCATAGCTGTAATTGAAACCTGAAAGTTGACTACACATTTAATACACCTAACCACTCCTAAAATTTTAAATAGTAAGAAGCAATAAGGTGTCTATTGTCTAGAAATTAAGGAAGTTATCTGTAGTTGATATGGTTATCTATCTAGAAAAAATTTTAAAATCTGCAAAATAAATTTTAAGAATATTTTGTCAGCAATTTGTGCACACAAGATCAAGGCACCAAAAACATTTCTACACAGCCAGCACAGCCAATTGAACAAAGTTACAGGTATTTAAAAATTCACAGTAGCAACCAAAACTATGGAGTGTGGGATAGTTTATTTTATGTCTGAGTCTGATTAGGAATACCAGGTGCCCAAACATTTGGCCAAACATTATCCAGGATATATCTATGAGGATTATTTCTTGATGCATTTGACATTTGAATCAGTAGACTGAATAAAGCAGCTTGACCTCCATAATGTGGTTGAGTCTCATCCAATTACTTGAAGACCTTAATAGAACAAAAAGGCTGAATACAAGGGAACTACTCCTGCCTAACTGCGTCAGCTGGGACATCAGTCTTTTGTGGTCATGGGACTTAGACACATTGGCTCTTTTTTAAAAATATATGTTTACTGATTTCACAGAGGAAGGGAAAGGGAGAGAGAGATAGAAACATCAATGACGAGAATCACTAATCAGCTGCCTCTTCACTCCCCGCAACTGGGGATCGAGCCTGCAACCCAGGCATGTGCCCTGATTGGGAATCCAACTGTGACCTCCGGGTTCATAGGTCGATACTCAACCACTGAGACACATTGGCTCTTCTTAGTTCCCTGGCCTACCAGCTTTGTGAGTGGCACTTACACCAATGGCTCTCCTGGTTTTCAGGACTTTAGACTAGAAATACGTATCAGTTCTCCTGAGTCTCTAGCTTGCTAACTACAGATCTTGGGAATCCTTAACCTCCATAATTATGGGAACCAACTCGTTATAACCAATCAATTAATTAATCATAATCTCTCTCCCCATATGTAAATAAATGTAAGATATATACATACATATACACATATCCTATTGGATCTGTTTCTTTGGAGAACCCCTGGCTAATTCAAGGAGTTGTGGAATTATTAAAATAATGTACATGCCCTGCTCATGGTTAGGAAGAAATTATATCCATAACATTCAAACATTTCTAGCTCTTCAAGGCTGAGTCAACCAATAATTTCCACTTGCAAGGTCTGTATTCTGTTCAAATGCTGAATAAAACAGGAAGTATTAAGTATACCCTCTATCATGCCGTCTACTGCCACCATATACTAGGGCAGTGCTTCTTAAAGTGTAGCCCATTGGAGCAGCAGCATCAGGAACAGCATCATTTGTGAACTTATTAGAAATACTACACCTCAGATCTATTACATTAGAAGCACGGGTGTTAGACATCCAAAATCTGTTTTTTAACAAGCCCTCTAGGTGCTAAATTCTGAGAATTACTGTGCTAGATCCATATTTCTCAAATTTAGTGTGCATAGCAATCACCTGGTGATCATGATTAAAAGCAGATGTTGATTCAGTAGGTCTGGGATGGGGCTTGATAGTCTGCATTTCTGATAAACTTATATGTGATGCAGCTGCTTCTCTAGAGACCATGCATTGAGTAAAGAGGGTCTTGGATTTACAATTAAATCATCCTCTCAGATCCAGGGTTTCAGGCAAGCAGCCTGGACTCTTGTATTGCTTCCTTAGTGTTATTGACAGTCAGACCTACAGCTTAGTCCTTCAAAAACATCTCTAATTCCACCTCCCAGCAGTTATCTCCCAGTCACATTTCTTCCACCCTATAATCAAAATATGTACTCCTTTGTACAAGTGTGTGTGTACACGCATGCATGTGCATACATGCATGTGTACTGACATCCTCACTTGCTTGCTTTTTCACTTAGTCACCCTGGGGCCTGTAGACTGGACATGGTAATTTTAGGTCTCTACCTCTTACTTCTGACCAAAGTATCTATCCTGTGTCCCATGCCCTTAGTTGACTATACCTATTCTGAATTTAAATATGGTATGTAATATACTATTTTTCTGACTTGCTCACAATAAATAGTCACCTTAGGCCAGGTAAGTATTTTATAAACTTGGAAATTTATTTCAAGAAAATATAAATGCCCCCCAAAGTCTGTGGATTATATTTTGAGTAAAAGTGCAAGGCAATCTAAAGGATACCACTATAAGTGGTCATTTAATGCCATTTAAACACAAATGTAAATGCACGGACACTGGTATATAGGTAGAACTCTTTCAAAGATAATAATCCAAATCATACAGAATATGCTTTTAATATTGTTTAGATGATAACTAACATGGAAATTAAGCATTATACCATCCTCATAGAGATTCCAGTATTAAATAAATACTGGTCTAGAGCTATGCCTATAGTCCCAGAAGATGGCTATTCTTCCATCTGTGTCATGAGATCCACGACAGGGTAATGGTTAAGACTGTAGGCTGTTGCCCTAACTGGTTTGGCTCAGTGGATAGAGCATTGGCCTTCAGACTGAAAAGTCCCGGGTTCAATTCTGGTCAAGGGCATGTACCTTGGTTGCGGGCACATCCCCAGTAGGGAGTCTGCAGGAGGCAGCTCATCGATGTTTCTTTCTCATCTATGTTTCTAACTCTCTATCCCTCTCCTTTACTCTGTATAAAAAAATCAATAAAATATATATTTTTAAAAAAGACTGTAGGCTGTTGAGCCAAGCTATCTGAATTTGCTTCCTGGTTTTTAATGATGCTGCTTTCATTTACTAGCTATGTGATTTTAAGTAAGTTATTTACTTGAATGTGGTAAGTGCTCAATAAACATAATTTTATATACACATGTGTTTCTGTACACACACCTGTATGTAAGGTCATTACATGAGAGTGAAGGGGGTGTTGATGCTTTCTAGATTGTTCTGTTAGAGAGCAAATTTTGTATTGGGGATTAGTAATACGATCAATATGATGAGGAAGTTGCTTCAGCTCATGCTCTTTTTCTTTCCCATCACAACTTAAACTTTGAATCATTAAGTAACAGTGCTAAAGGCAAGTATTTTGACAGTGAATCCAGAAAGCCATAGATGAGTCCATTATTGCATATTATGGATTAGCTTATATCCCCCACAAAAGTATAAGTATAGTCCTAATCACCAGTAGCTCACACTGAGACCTTATTTGCAGATAGGGTCTTTACACACGTAATGAAGTGAGGTCATTCATGTGGGCCCTAATCAAGTATGACTGCTGTCCTTATGAAAGGGAAAAATTTGGATACAGACATGTATAGAGGGAAATTGATGTGAAGGGACACAGGAAAAAGATTGATATTTATTAGCCAAGGGAAGAGGCATGGAACACATCCTTCCCTCAGCCCTTAGAAAGAACCAATCCTGCCCACACCTTGATTTTAGATTTTAGCCTCCAGAACTGTGAGACAATACATTCTTGTGGATTAAGCCACCCAGTCTGTGATACTTTGTTATGGCAGCCCTAGCAAATTCATGCACTGTACATGATGTCTATTCCTCACTTTGCTCTTCCAAATGGCTTAGACAACCTGCCTTGCTTTGGAAGTACTTGTCATTCAGTTCTCTCTGGTCTGTGTGTGTTGTACCTTTGTCCAGATGACTCAGCAGTCCTAACTCTTCTTATACCACCTTCCTTCTAGTTACCTTTGATGCTTTGAAGTGAGGTAAAGGTGTATATTTACTATAATATTCATTTATTAGTAATTTACCATATTTTTAAAAATTTCCCAGGATTTTGTTTTTGGTAGTACTCTGTTAATGCTATTGTATGATTTTAAGTGGTTTGTCACATCCTTATTTTCCTAATAAACCCTTTTATATCTTATGCATGAGGTTATAAACTGAGTTTTTCCAGAAACATATATATTGCATTGTGGTAATTTCCTATTGCTATGTAAGAAATTAGCACAAACTGGTCTCTTAAACAATACACACATTTTTTATCTCACAGTTTATGTGAGCCAAGAGTATGTGGGCATGGCTTAGTTGGGTCTTCTGTTTCAGAGTCTCACAAAGTTAAAATAAAAACTAGAGGCCCAGTGCACAAAAACTTGTGCACTCAGGGAGGTCCTTTAGCCCAGCCTATGCCCTCTTGCAGTCTAGGACCCCTCGGAGGATGTCCTCCTGATGGCTTAGGCCCGCTTCCTGGGGGATTGGGCCCAAGCTGGCAGTCAGACATCCCTCTGGCAGTCTAGCCACCCTCAGGGGATGTCCACTTGCCAGCAGGGAGCAGGTCTAAGCTGCAGTCAGACATCCTTAGTGCTGCTGAGGAGGCGGGAGAGGCTCCCACCACCACCGCTGTACTGGCAGCCATCAGCCTGGCTTGTGGCTGAGCAGAGCTACCCCTGTGGGAGCGCACTGACCACCAGGGGGCAGCTCCTGCATTGAACGTGTGCCCCCTGGTGGTCAGTGTGTGTCATAGTGACCAGTCATTTCCAGTCGTTCTGCTGTTAGGGTCAGTTTGCATATTACCCTTTTATTATATAGGATAGAGGCCTGGTGCATGGGTGGGAGCCGTCTGGTTTGCCCTGAAGGGTGTCCCTGATCAGGGTGGGGGTCCCGCTGGGGTGCCTGGACAGCCTGGGTGAGGGGCTGATGGCTGTTTGCAGCTGGTCACACCCCTTTCAAGGTGGGGTTCCCCACTGGGGTGCCTGGCCAGCCCAGGTGAGGGGCTGATGGCTGTTTGCAGGCTGGCCACACCCCCTTTAGGGTGGGGGGTCCCCACTGGGGTGCCCGACCATCTGGGTGAGGGGCTGAGGGCCGTTTTCAGGATTGCCACGCCCCCCCTGGCTACAGAAGCTCCCAGCCTCTCCATTATTTCTTTTCTTTTTTTTAATTCTGGGATTTATCTTCTATAATTGAAACTTTGTGGCCTTGAGAGGAGCTCAGAGCTGGCCTGGGTGGGCGGGAGGGAAGCCTCCTGCTCGATCCATCTCTGTGGCCATGGCCTGCTTAAAGCAGATATCTGGGGTTTATTTAACTTCTATAATTGAAACTTTGTTGCTTTGAGTGGAGCTCAGAGCCTGCTGCAGAAAGCAGGAAGCTTGGCTTCCTCCATCATTGGGGTAACCAAGCCTCCTGCTTGCTCCAGCTCCATGGCTGCTGGTCGCCATCTTGGTTGGGTTAATTTGCATATAGTCACTCTGATTGGTTGGTGGGCATGGCTTAAGGCGTATCAAAGGTGCAGTCAATTTGCATGTTTGTCTTTTATTAGTGTAGATGTTTGCTGGAGCCCGGCCCATATGGCTCAGTGGCTGAGCATCGATCTATGAACCAGGAGATCACAATTTGATTTCAGGTCAGGGCACATGGCAGCGTCACAGACTTCATCTCCAATAGTGGGGGTGGGAGTGGGGGAAGGGTTGTGCAGGAGGCAGGTGATCAATGATTTTCTGTCATCATTGATGTTTCTATCCCCTCTTCCTTCCTCTCTCTGAAATAAATAAAAACATATTTTAAAAATGTTTGTTGGAGCTGAGATTCTCTTCTGGAGTCTCTTGAATGAAGAGGAATTCACTTCCAAGCTCATTTAGGCAACTGTAGAAGTCATTTTCTTAAGATATAGTCCAGAAATGGGATTATTAGGTCAAAAGGCAGTTACATTTTTATTTTTTTTAAAATATATTTTATTGATTTTTTACAGAGAGGAAGGGAGAGAGATAGAGAGTTAGAAACATCGATGAGAGAGAAACATCGATCAGCTGCCTCCTGCACATCTCCCACTGGGGATGTGCCCGCAACCCAGGCACATGCCCTTGACCGGAATCGAACCTGGGACCTTTCAGTCCGCAGGCCAACGCTCTATCCACTGAGCCAAACCGGTTTTGGCTACATTTTTATTTTTTTGAGAAAACTCCATACAGTTTTCCACAGTGGCTGCACCAGTCTGCATTCCCACCAACAGCACATAGGGTTTCCCTTTCTCTACAAGCCTTGTCAGCACCTGGTATATGTTGATTTATTGATGATAGCAATTCTTACAGGCGTGACATGATACCTCATTGTAGTTTCATTTGCATCTCTCTGGTGATTAGTGACATGGAACATTTTTTTTCATGTTTATTAGCCATCTGTATGTCCTCTTTGGGGAAGTGTCTCTTCAGGGCCTTTAGACATTTTTTTAATTGGATTGTTTATTTTCCCAGTGTTGAGTTGTATAAGTTCTTTGCATATTTTGGAAATTAACCTCTTCTCAGATGTTCTCCCACTACCGGGAATATATCCTAAGAATCCTGCAACACCAATCAGAAAGAATATATGCATCCCTATATTTATAGCAGCATTAGAGGCCTGGTGCATAAATTCATGCACCAGTGGGGTCCCTGACTCTAAAGGCCAGGCCAAAACCGACTCTCTGACATCCCCTGAGGGGTCCTGGATTGTGATAGCATGCAGGCTAGGCCAATGTACTCCACCAGTGCATTATTGAGGACAGGGAGGGATACGGGAGGTTGGCCAGCTGGGGAGGGACTACAGGAGGGCTACAGGGTGTGTCTGGCCCATCTGACTCAGTCCTGATGGGCAGGACCCCAGCATAAAGCTAACCAACTGGTTAGAGCGTCTGCCCCCTGGTGGTCAGTGCACATCAGAGTGAGCAGTTGAGCAGCCTTAGCATATCATTAGCATATTATGCTTTGATTGGTTGAACAGACAACCAGACACTTAGCATATTTGGCTTTTATTATATAGGACTAGAGGCCTGGTGTACAAAAATTTGTGCACTCGGGGGGGAATGGGGGGTTCCTCAGCCCGGCCTGTGCCCTCTCGCAGTCTGGGACCCCTCGGAAGATAATGCCCTGCTGGCTTAGGCCTGCTCCTGGGTGGCAGAGGGCAGGCCCAATCCCTAGGTGCAGCCCCTGGTCGAGCTCAGAGCAGGGCCAATTGGGGTGTTGGGGCGCCGCCCCCTGTCATGCACAGAGCAGGGCGGATTGGGAAGTTGCGATGCCACCCTCAGTCACGCTCAGGGTAGGGCCGATTGGGGGGTTGGGGCACCGCCCCCTGTCACACTCAAGGCAGGGTCAATAGGGAGCAGGGCCGCACAGAGCAGGGCCAATCAGGGGGTTGGGGAGCTCCCCCCTGTCATGCACAGAGCAGGGCCCATCAGGGGGTTGAGGAGCTCCCCACTGTCACTCACAGAGTAGGGCTGATAGGGGAGTTGGGGCACCGCCCCCTGTCACACACAGAGCAGGGCGGATCAGGGGTTTGAGGCGCCACCCTCTATCACCCACAGAGCAGGGCCGATCAGGGGATTGGGGCGCCACCACTGTCAAACTCAGGGCAGGGCCGATAGGGAGGTTATGGCTCTACCCTGTCACACACAGAGCAGGGCCCATGGGGGGGGTGTTGGGGCACTACCCTCTATCACCCACAGAGCAAGGCCGATCAGGGGGTTGGGGTGTCGCCACTCTCACACTCAGGGCAGGGCCGATGGGGAGGTTATGGCTCTACCCTGTCACACACAGAGCAGGGCCCGTGGGGGTGGGGGGGTGGGGCGCCGCACCCTGTCACACACAGAGCCGCAGGGCGATCAGGGGGTTGGGGAGCTCCCCTGTATCAGGCACAGAGCATGGCTGATCAGGAGGTTGGGGCGCCTTCCCCTCTCACGAACAGAGCAGGGCCGACAGGGAGGTTGTGGCCCCACCCTCTGTCACACACAGAGCCACAGGGCGATCAGGGGGTTTGGGTGCTGCCTCCTGTTGCGCTGATCCCGGTGCCGGGAGGCCTCTCAGCTCCACTGATCCCAGTGCTGGGAGGCATATTACCCTTTTACTATATAGGATAGAGGCCTGGTGCACGGGTGGGTGCCAGCTGGTTTGCCCTGAAGGGTGTCCTGGATCAGGGTGGGGGTCCTTACTGGGGTGCCTGGCCAGCCTGGGTGAGGAGATGATGGCTGTTTGCAGCTGGTCACACACCCTTCAGGGTGGGGGTCCCCACTGGGGTGCCTGGCCAGTCTGGGTGAGGGGCTGAGGGCTGTTTTCAGGCTGGCGGGTGACTGAAGCTCCCAACTGCTCCTTTTTTCTTTTTTTTTTTTATTCTGGGCCAGCTTTAGCTCTGGCTCCAGCTCTGAGGCCTCTGCTGCTGAAAGCAGGTATCTGGTTTGTTTGCGTTCTATAATCGAAACAATGTATAACTCCAGCTCTGAGATCCTGGCCAGCTGAAAGCAGGTTTCTGGGGTTTTGTTTAGCTTCTATATTTGTTACAATGTGCCAAACTGCAAACTCAGAGGCCGGCAAGGCAGGCGGGGAATGTTGGAGTCCTCTGTCACTGAAGCAAGCAAGCCTCATGTTAGCTTCCAGCTGCCTGGCTGCTGGCCGCCATCTTGGCTGGCAGTTAATTTGCATATCCTCCTGATTAGCCAATGGAAAGGGTAGCGGTCGTACGCTAATTACCATGTTTCTCTTTTATTAGATAGGATTATTTACAATAGCCAAGATCTGGAAACAGCCCAAGTGTCCATCAGCAGATAAGTAGATAAAAAAAATTATGGTACATTTTCACAGTGGAATCTTATAGGACTATAAAATGGAAGGAACTCTTACCCTTTTTGTTGACAGGATGGATCTGTAGAGTATTATGTTAAGTGAAATAAGCTAGTCAGAAAAAGGCAACTATTACACGATCTCACTTATATGTGGAATCTAATGAACAAAATAAACTGATGAACAAAATAGATCCAGAGACATAGAACCATGGAACAGACTGACAAATCTCAGAGGGAAGGGGGGGATGGGGGAGTGGGTAGGGAGAGATTAACCAAAGAACTTATATGCATATATGCATACCCCATGGACACAGAGAATAGTGTGGTGAAGGCCAAGGGAGGGGGAGGTGGGCAAAAGTGGGAAAATGAGGGACGTTTGCAATAATGTCAACATTAAAAATTTTAAGAAAAAAGAAATCATTTTCTTGAAACTGTGTTATTAAGAGCCCAGGATATTTACTATCACCTGGAGGCTGCCTCCAGATCCTAGAGGCTTCCTCTAGTTTTTTTCCAAAATGGGCTTCTTCAACATGGCCACTTAATTTAAGCCTACAAGGAGAGTCTCTTATTCCAGTCTGTTAAAATTGAGTCTTATATGAATAAAGTCATATACAATGTAACATAATCACAGTTGTGACCCCCATCAGCTTTGCAATAATTGTTTGGTTAGAAGCAAGTCACAGATTGTATCTACTATCAAGAGAAGAGGATTACACATGGTATGACTACCAAGAGGTGGGAGTCATTAGAGGTCACTTGAGGATACAGCAGGATTATCTTTAAGATGAGACTCTTGTACTGCATAATATGTTACTCAGACATGGTGAACAGATATCCAGGCAGATCTCAACTCCATTTTCTTTCAGGTGTACATATAATGTTTCAGGATTCAGGCATGAATTCTAATATTCAAACATTCACACCCAATATCTGACAGAAAAGTCTTCCTCATGAATCCTGCAAAATTTCTATCCCTTCCATTTTCCTAAGCTTAATTTCTCTTCTTTCCTCATTATGGAGGTTGGGGATTCTAATTTCATAAACAAGGGTAGAAAAAGGAAAGTCTAACACCTACTTCTCCCTTCCTTCAGTGTTTTTGTTTTGTTTTATTTTTATTTTTGTTTTTATTACCTCCTCTGCCCTGAATTTTTTCCCGGTCTCAATAGTTTGACACCCCAAATATGGATTAGCCAGTTTGCTCATCAATTTAAACTCTCTATCCATTGATTCCTACATGTCCTGAGGTGTTTCCAATGATCTTGAAAGTATCTAGGAAAATAGATATTGATTTCATCATAACATTTTAAACAGTGTGAAATTCTTTAAGTACCCATTTCAGAAAATCCTTGCTCATCTTCACAAAAGGATAAACTGTGGCTTGTACAAGTAAAACATGTAGCTTTTATTTAGTCTTTATTTATAACTATCTAGTCCCAAATATCTTTCCCATATGCCAAGTTATTTTTTTAATGTTCAATGTATTAGTAAAATGGCTCAGTACTAACCACTTACGTATTTTTAAATACAAGAGTGGTTTAATCTCCCAAATTGCATTTACATTGAAAGATGCTTCATGCCAGTGACTCAGATCTTGACAAATGAGGTACGACATTCATTAGTTTAACATTTTCCTCTGATTGTGATAGAAATACATAATGACATAGCCTAAGCAATGTGAAATTATTCAGCAATGTAGGAAAAAACTCATAAGTTCTGCCCACAAGTTACAGTTCTTAAACTTATTTTCAGGTTTCATCAGTTGAAAATTATTTAGGAGATTATAGAAAACTTGCTATCTTCTCTTTTACTATCTTAACTAATATTAGCATCTCTTGTTTATTTTTACTCAGTATTTCTCAAAGCAGCCAAATTGAATTCTTAGCCTCCATAAATCTTTAGGGTAAAGGATAGAAAGAGTCATGAAGAGGCTAAGATAGCTTGATTGTGGTATTTCAGAATGCATACAAATATAAAATCACCACATTATATATCTTAAGTATATACAATTTTGTCAATTATACCTCAATAAAGCTAGAAGAAAAGGAGGCTAAGATAATACTGTTACTATGTTATGAGTGTGTATAATCTTGTGGCAGGTATTATAGAATCAGAGACTATATCTTTAAAGAATGAAGGCAATGTCAGGAGGTCATTTGTCCAATATTTTTTGGATTAGGCAAGACTATATCTAAACCCTCTAAAATTGCATGGTGTAATGGGAAGAATGGTAGCCTAGATATCAGGAAACCTCTATTCTAGTGCAGGCTCTGCCTTATATTTTCTGAATCTTAGTCTCTATACTTACAAAAGTAAGTGGTTGTCCTCTAGTCACTAGATGATAGTAAAGTACCTTTCAAATAAATTTCCTTTATCTGGATAAGCCCATTATTGAATTATTTTATTTATTTTTCTACTTAAATATAATCTTCTTAATTATGAAGTTAAATATTTGATTACTACTATGTAGAGTTGCATATCTACTTCCCTGATACATAGGTATTATTTGATCCATCAAATTATTTTGTTCAACTCTGACTTACTAGTAAAGCAATGGTTCACTGTGCTTCAATATAATAAAGACAGAAATTGTCATCAGCTTGACCTGGGTTCAACCCCTGGCACCACACATTTCTAGATTCATGATATTGGGTAAATCTTTGACCATCTATGACCTTATTTATTTATATATAAAGTGATTAATCCTAATCACTCCCATACATACACTCACAATCTCTCTCATTTCATTATATTTATTTAGTAAAGCCACCCCTGATTGAGGACAACTATCAAGCTATTTCACATTTATATGGTGGAGCTGAGCATGGTTAGAAAAACAACTCTGTTTTAAATGGCTTCACTTAAAATTCCTAATCACAAACCTAAAGTAGGCCTTTAATGCTATCTACAGCTAAACTATTTTTCCCTAGTTTACTTTTCCAGTATCTTAGATGACTGGCTATATTTTACTTTCTCTTTCCTTAATGCTCTTCCATTGTCCTTGGCTTACATCTCAGATTATTAGTGTTCAACTAGGAGTGGCCAAGTGACTAATTTTGTCCTTTTGGAATGGGAGTGGAAGTCATATGCTTGAATTTCAGGTCATCTCAAATAAAATAAAATTAACTTCCCTGGATTTTTTTTCTCTACCCATGAACAGAACATAGACATAGCAGCAACACTGCTTTGACTATGCAATTGAAGAAAAATTAGGGAATTGCAGAGCAAAAAGAATATATGAATTTGTTTCCTGAGTGACTACTTTGAGCAGAGTATCTCCTCCAGTCCTGAACAGCTTAACTGTTACATAAGAGAAAAATAAATTTGGTTTTATATTAAGTCACTATATGTTGGTGTTTATTAGTTATATAGCCTTAACTCAAAGAATGTAAATTTTATGATTCAGGTGCAAATTACATGCAATAAAATTCATAGATCCTAAGTACCCAATTCTTATTAAAATGTATAATCCCCTATAACCACCACCAGCCAAAATATATTATTTTTTACCCCAGAAAATTCCATTATGTTCTCTTCCCATCAATTCCCATAGGCAACCACTTCCTAATTTCTGTCATTACAGATTAGAGTTGTCTCTTATGAACTTTATTTAAATGGAAAAACACAATACGCACTGTTTTGTGTCTGGATTTACTGAGCATAATGTTTTTGAGATTCATCCATGTCTTATATTCTTATTTGAAGTTTCAATTTTTAATATGAATATACCTCACTTTGTTTATCCATTCCTCAGCTGATGACATTTTAATTGTTCTTCAGTTTTAGCTGTTATGAATAATGATGCTATTATCATACTTATTGAAGTCTTGTTTTGTGGATCTGTGTTTTCATTTCTCTTGGGTAAATACCTCATGTGGAAACACTGGATTATAGTACAGATGCATGTTTAATTTTTATAAGAGACTATAAATAATTATTCAAAACCATTATAATATTTTATTTATCTACCAGGAATGTGTGATAGTTTCTGTTGCTCTTCAGACTGAACAATATTTGTTGTACTGTGTCTAATCTGTTATTAAACCCATTAAATTATCAATTTATGATGTATTTTTAATCCTAGCATTTTTATTTTGAAGTTGTTTTAATACTTTTCATTTCTTTTATAAAAATCCTTCATCTGTTACCACACATTGTACACCTGTTAAATAATTCCCTACATATTTATCATAGACATTATAAAGCACCTGCTTGATAATTTCAACATATGGCCATCCCTTGGTCTGTTTCTATTGACTATTTTATCTCTTGATCATGGGTTATAATTTATTGGTTCTTACCATTTTTATAATTTATTGTGTGCTGGATATTGTGTGTAAAAACACAGTAGAATCTAAAGTAAACAATATTTATTCCAGGGAAAGGTCATATCCATATTTTTATTGGGCCATAATATGTTGGAGGTGTGGAGTTGAGTCTGTCTAATCTATAGTTGCCTGAGCATGGACGTTTTCTTCAACTTTAGATTTATTTTACCATTAATTTAGATTATTGCAATGGTAGGGTTAGAACTTCCACTTCAAAGGAGATCAAAAAATCAGCAAGACTAGAGAATGCTTTATGCTTAATACTCTGGTCACTGGCTTTCTGATCCATAGGAAATGACTGCTTTACAGCTTGGCTGACAATGATTGGTTTGCCTTAGAATTCTCTTTGCTCTTCAGTCTTGCTCCCTGGATTTTTGTTCCTTGGGTGATCTATTGTGTGCTGCCTTTCTCCTAGCCTTTGGGTGGCCATTGCAATGACTTTGATGAAGAGCTAGCTTTCCTGTCATATCTTCAGGCTTTTCCCTTTCACGCTCCGTCTTTCTGGTTGAAGGCCCATGGGAAAAAGCTAGCAGGTAGATGCACACTTGCTCTAAGGCAGGGGTTCTTAAGATTTCTATCATTTAACTCTGAGCCATATGTAGCTGTTAACTATTTATTAAAAGTCTTGTTATTTTCTCCTTACACCCATCTAATGGATTTTTTCTCTTCCCACTCTTCCCAGGATAAAAGCAGGTGCAGTGCTCTTATCACATAGAAAGGCTTGAAATCTATGTATTTGGTTCATTCAAAGCACTCTGATGGATTTTTAAAATTTATGACTTTGTGTATTATCTGGGTTTTCCTTATTGACAGGTTGAGGACAATCTCTTTTGACTTTCTATATCCTAACTGGAAGTAGATATAATTTCTATTTATTATAGAATAGAATACAGAACACACTAAAGCTCTGGATATCTTATCTAATACAATAAAATAAAAAATAAAAAATGAGTGGTAAACATTGAAAAGGGAATTATAAAAATATTATTATTACAGGTAATGTTCTCATCATCTACATAGAAAATCTATGAGAATAAACTAACAAACAATTAGAATTAGTAGGAGAGATCAATAAAACAGTATTCAAGGGAGAAGCAAGAAAAACATACAAAAAATAAAAAGTTTTCCTATATACCTACAACATTATCTATTAAAAAAAACACACCTTATCTGACTATTCTTCACACTATTAGAGCTAGGTGTTTTTCTCTGACCTTACAAAATTTCTTATATTTTTCAATGGAAAAATATTATATTTATTATGATTACCTTATATGCATCTCTTTCCCCAAATAGATTTTAAAAATTTGAGGACAGGGGTAGTTCCATGAATATCTGCATTCTGAGCATTTAGCACAAATCTTAACAAGAAGGAGGAACTTAGTATTGAACCACTGAGTGAGTGAAAGACATTGAACTAAAAGATTGAGGTCTCTTCCAAGTATGAATATAATACTTTTATAAATCATAATTTCAGGGGTCTCACATAATTCATGAAATATTCACATACCCCCCCAAATAAAACTGCACATACTTAAGCCATTTGGTATGCTGGGGTTTTTACTTAAAGGTAATATATGGTAAATCATTAGATTAGGAAAATATTTCAGAGGAAGATGAAACAAATGAGTAATGCAATCAAGCTTTGAACATCAAGTGACCCTAAGAACTGCCACTTCATTTGTTTTTTTGCTATTTTTTAATGAACTGGATCAGTTTTCTTAATTAGCAAGGACCCATCTGTTTCCAGAATAAATGGCAGTTAGTATAACGTGGGCTGAAACAATAAGACAGCTTAATTTTGGAGTGAAAATGACAATACCAAGTGACATAATTAATAGTTTCTGTCTTCCAGATATGGTTTGGTAGGTCTTCTAGAATAGAGGTCAATCTGGTCACTCTCTAATAATTCATAATGTACTGATGTTGCTCTGTCTTCATAGAGGAGCACAGAATTAGATATTTATGAAACAGTGAGCGTCTTCTTTGGGTTTATAATTTGACATATATAATAAAAATATTGTTTTTGAGGCAAACACATTGTTTGTAAATTGTTTGCAATATTAGAGGTTTTCATAGCAGAAAACTTTTTATGTCTATAAAATTTTCATTACATTTACTACATAATGGATATTTTATAATCCTTTATAAGGTTATAATTCTTTTAAATACTTACCACATTCAAGAATGGCTCCCTTCTTTGGTTAGACCTAATTCTGGTCCCTTCAAAATAAGCAATGAGATACAAATTTCAGAAACAAAACCTCTGTGTCTACCACTCCTCTCCACTCCTTGTAGGAAGCATGGAACTATATAGACAATGGGGAAATAGAAAAATCACAAGAAGGCCAAAACTATCTGAATAATATCTGCATGCTCTTTAATATTAAATAAGGTAGAAGAAAAATATTTAAGAAAAAATTTATATCTCTTTGTTCCTATAATATCTACCTCATTGCTCACTTTGAAGGGATCCATGGCATGACACATGCTCACTCAGAAATGTTTGACCATAGTAATAGCCAATGATACCCGATTGCTTTATTTTGCCTTTTTTCTACTAACACTACTAAAATAGCAATAAAAATTTTGAGCAAAACTATGTTCCTTACAAAAACTACAAGAGCATTTCATATGACATGATTGAATTATTAATTCAACTTAAATTCACTCAAAATCTACCATCAGTCAAGCATTCTGCTAGACAATGGCAATATAGCAGTTAAAAAAAATTCCTGCCCTTGGGGAGCTTACATTCTAGTGAGGAGGTATACACAATAAACAAAATAAATAATGACTTAGTGAGATTTCACATAATACTAAGTGTTCCAAGTTAATGTAAAGTAGCTTAAGGGAAGAGAAAATGATAGGGGCAGGGCTGTCCTAATAAATGGAGGAAATGAGTGATATATGTATCTGTCTGGATACATATATCCAGATGATGATATTGAATCTGGCTTAATGTACTTGAGAAGTAACAATGTAGACATGTGGTTGGATTCCAGTGAATAAAGTGAAAAATGCTAGAGTATACAGGGGAGGGCAAAAGTCGGTTTTCAGTTGTGAGTACAGTTTATTCTTGTATTATTATTAATTATTGTATTACTTATTTATATTACGTCTTTAAACCTACTTTTGTTCACCCCTGTATAAGGTTGAAGAGGTAGACTCAATCATGCAGCTAAAAGGTCAAGTAAGATGACAACTAAAATTTGACACCTGGATTTGTCAACTCAGAATTCATTGGAGACACGGACAAATGTATTTTCTGTGTGTGTTACAGTTCAGTGTTGGGGACAAGAGTCTGATTGTTCAGTGTTAAAGACAGGATGAGAAGTGAAGATGTGAAGACAAGTATAAACATTTCTTTCAATATGGTTTGTTGTAAAAAGGAGCAGTAACATGCTGTTAATTCATTTATAGAAAAGGAATAGTGCAATGTGCTGGATGTATATTATAAAATACTGTGTAGTCATGAGAATCAATGAACTAGGTAAACATATCTACTGTAATAAAAGATAAATATGTAAATCGACTGTCACTTCATGATGCCCACCAGCCAATCAGGAGTGAGTATGCAAATTAATGGAACAAAGATGGCAGCAGTCATGGAGCAGGCCTGAGCGCATGGGAGGCTTGGGTTGCCAGGGGTGACCCAAGCTTCCTGCCTGCCCTGCCCAGCCACTGAAAGAGGGGCCTGTGGGCAGCCGCCATGGAGATGGCCTGAGCACAGGAGGCTTGGGTCGCCTGGGCTGGCCATCAAGGGAGGAGCCTTAAAACAGCCCTCAGCCCCTCACCCAGGTTGGCCAAGCCACCATCAGGGTGAGGGACCCCACTGGGGGATGTGGCCAGCCTGCAAACAACCATCAGCCCCTCAACCAGGCTGGCCAGGCACCCCAGCAGGGACCCTCACCCCATGGGGGCATGACTGGCCTGAAAACCACCCGAGCCCCTTACCCAGGCAGCCCCACCCCCCAAGGGGAGCCCCACCCTGATCCAGGACACCCTTCAGGGAAAACCAGCCAGCCCCCACCCATGCACCAGGCCTCTATCTATACTAATAAAATGGTAATATGCTCATTAGACTGGGAGACCTTCCAGGAGACATTCTGGATGTTCTTCTGGACAAAGCCACGGTGGCGGGGCTGAGATAGAGGCAGTTAGGGTCCAAGAGGGGAGGGCAGTTGTGGGTGATCAGGCCAGAATGGGAGAGCAGTGTGGGTGATCAGTCTGATGGGGGGGTCATCGGGGGTGATAATGCCAATTGGGGGGGCAGTTGGGGTGAGCAGGCCATGAGGGGTCCCATATTGGAGAGGGTGCAGGCCAGGCTGAGGGACACCCCTCCCGTGCATGAATTTTGTGCATTAGGCCACTAGTCTATATATGCAAATAGACTGAATGGTGGAATAACCGAACAGCCGAACAACCAAACAACCAGTTGCTATGACATGCACTGAACACCAGGGGGCACGTGTAGAACATGGTGGGTGTCAGCAGCAGGTGGCAGGGCATGGATGATGGTGGGCACCGGCTGCAGCAAGATGGTGAAGCAGGTGAGCAGGGTGCCAGACCAAGGCAGGGTGTCAGTTGTAGTCATCAGGGCAAGCTTCTGGTGGTTACTGAAAAATCTTAGCTCCCATGCACCACAGTCCCACCCAGCATTTGCACCTGCTCCTGGCATCGGCCCTGCTCACCTGCTGCCAGCACTGGAGCCACTGCTTGCACCCAGTGCTGGCATCGAGTTCTGGCTCCAATCAGTTGACTCCATCAGCGGGTGCTAGCAGCAGCTGCTGGCTCTGATCACCCCTCAGGGCTTCTCCACCTCTCACCTGCTCCTGAGGGTTGATTGGGGCTGGCAGCAACCTCTCATACCCATTGCAGGCAATGGTCCCACTTGCGCCTGCTGCTGGTGCAGGAGTCACTGCTTGCACCCACTGCTGGTGCCAGCCCCACTCACACCTGCAGCCAGTGCCAGAGCCATTGCACACCGGCTGCTGGCACCCAGCGCTGGTCCCGATTGCTTGGCACTGTCACAGTATCAAGTAAATGAATATATGCTGATGTTCTTGCTGAGGTAAGTGATGCTGATCACTGCTGTAGTGGCAGTATTTATGGTAGTAGTAGTAACAGTAGTTCCAGTAGTAGTAGCAGTAAATTTACAAAAATGAAATAAATATATTCACAATTTAATAGTTTTCAGAGAGAACAGACAAAAGATGCAGACAAATATTTTTAGGAATTATCCTAATATATAAAAACCCTGGGTCCATCACGATCGGAGGCTTGACCAACCGGAAGTCAGTCCTGCAGTCAGTTCTGGGTTGCCATGTCGACCCAGAACTGACTGCTGCAGCTGCAGGCCCAGTGATCCAGCACTGAATGCTGAGGGAGCTGTGAATCAGGCCCAGAGAGAGGCCTGAAGAGAGAAGCAGGGTATGATCTGTAGCCTGTGTGGCAGCTGTTGATCAGGATTTGCCTCTCTCTTTCTCTCCCAGCCAGACCAGCATCCGTGCCTCCATTTCTCTCCTAGCCTCCACCAGGGCTGCTGATCAGCCCCGCCTTTCTTTTTTTTTAAATATATTTTATTGATTTTTTACAGAGAGGAAGGGAGAGAGATAGAGAGTTAGAAACATCGATGGGAGAGAAACATCGATCAGCCACCTCCTACACATCCCCTACTGGGGATGTGCCCGCAACCCAGGTACATGCCCTTGACCGGAATCGAACCTGGGACCCTTTAGTCCGCAGGCCGACGCTCTATCCACTGAGCCAAACTGGTTTCGGCCAGCCCCACCTTTCTGATCAGTCCTGGATATAAGCCCAGAGATATTGACTGGCATAGAAACCGACTAATCAGAACCAAATTGGGGTGAAGTGTGAGGAGCCAATGGCTGCCTAGGAGGCAGAGCTTTTGACACTGACTGGAATAGAAATTGACTAATCATAACCAAATCTGGGTCAACTGTGAGGAGCCAATGGCTGCCTAGGAGGCGGAGCTTTTGAGGCTGATTGGCATAGAAACTGACAAATCAGAAACAAATTGGCTGGCAGAGGAGGGCAGTTGAGGGAGAGATGAGGCCGGCAAGGGAGGTAAGTTGGGGGTGATCAGGCTGGCAGGGGAGATCAGTTGGGGGCAAGATCAGGCCAGCAGAGGAGGGCAGTTGGGAGTGAGATCAGGCCAGCAGAGGAGGGCAGTTGGGAGCGATCAGGCAGGCAGTGGCAGTTGGGGGCGATATCAGGCCAACAGGGGAGAGCACTTGGGGGTGAGATCAGGCTGGCAGGGGAGGACAGTTAGGGGAGATCAGGTAGTCAGGCAGAGGCAATTAGGGGTGATCAGGAAGGCAGGCAGGGACGTTAGGGGCGATCAGGAAGACAGGCAGGTGTGTGATTAGGAGCTAGCGGTCCCAGATTGCAAGAGCGATGTCTGACAGCCATCCCTGTGAGATTGGGCCTAAACAAGCAGTCAGAAATCCTCCAAGGGGTCCCCTATTAGAGAGGGTGCAGGCTAGGCTGAGGGAACCCCCCCACTTCCATGCACCAGGCCTCTAGTTATAAATAAACTAGGAGCCCAGCACACGATTCAAAATTGTGCAGTGCCACCCAACCTCAAGATGCTGGTCCGGCCCTGCCTCACTCCTCAGGCCCTGCAGCAGCCGCAATTGCTGCTGGTCTGGCCCTACCTCCCTCTCTGGCTCTTGAAGCAGCTGTGTCTGCTGCTGATCAGGCCCTCCTCCAGTGCAGGCACACAGAGGCCCCTGTTGGCCCGCCCCAGATGCTGCACATGCAATCTCCTCCTGTCTGGTTTACCCGTTATGGCGTCCCAGTTAATTACCATATTTCTCTATTTTATATATATACTAGAGGCCTGTTGCATGAAGATTCATTTAATAGGCCTTCCTTCCCCTGGCTTCCGGCACTGGTTTTCCTCCAGCACCCGGGACCCAGGCCTTTGGTCCGGCCAGAGCGGAGAAGCCAAGCCTCTTCAGTCTTCAGTCTTCAGTTGTCTTCAGTCTTTGCTGGGGCCAGAGCCTTCAGTCTTTGCTCTGCGCCTGCATATGCAAATTAACCTGCCATCTTTGTTGGGTTAATTTGTATACTCTTTATTGGCTGGTGGGGGTAGTGGAGTGACACCAATTTGCATATTTCTCTTTTATTAGTGTAGATAGAGAGACTAGAGGCCCAGTGCTTGAAAATTCATTCACTAGAAGGGAGGTCCCTCAGCCCGGCCTGCCCCCTCTCACAGTCTGGGAGCCCTTATGTGCAGGAGGCGACCCAGTGATCAGGGGAAGGCGACACCCCCATCACACCTCTGCTGCTGCCACTGCTGGCAATGCAAGCCTCAGCTGGCCCTGGTTACCTGAGCCTTGGGCAGCCCGGGGCAGCTGGGCAGCCAACAACTGAGGCTTGCCTGCACCTTGGGCTGGCACTGGGAACCTGGGGGGCTGAGGGGACTGGGGGACTCCAGAGGCAGGTGTTTGGAGCAGCTGGGTCCACCTGGGGGTGAGCCTAGCCTTGCCACACACCTGCCACCCTTGTGGGGCTGAGGGAACTGGGTGCCGCCATCTTGTGGCTGTGGGCGCCACCATCTTTGAGGGCGGAGCAGTCAATTAGCATATTCCCTCCTTATTGGCTGTGGGTCCGCCATCTTTGAGGGCGGTGCAGTCAATTAGCATATTTCCTCCTTATTGGCTGTGGGTGACACCATCTTTGAGGGTGTGACAGTCAATTAGCATATTCCCTCTTTATTAGATAGGATGAGAAAAGTCTACATTGTTAGGGTTAGGTTAGAGAGGACAAAAGATGATATTACTTGGACAAATTGTGAAAGTCAAGCAATCTGAAGAGGATAATTGGCAGGCAAAATTTGGGGTGGATTTACAAACGGATAATCATCAAATTCCTAAGGCTCCAACTAGTGGTGTATTCAGTCTTTATTGGGCTTATTAATACACTTTTACAATTGCCCAGAAATATGTTAAATGAAAGACTCAAATATTGGTAAGTTAGCCCAGCCAGCCTGAGCTTTGGTTTATTACAAGTTGGCCAAAGAAATGTACCAGTTGGAGTCATTGATTCCAGCTTGACAACTGACTATTTGATCCAAGTTGTTAAAGCAAAGGGGTCTGGGTGCAATGCTTTTAGTGCTGAATTAGACTAATTTTTGTGGATGAAAACTATTAAAGTGGTCAAGAGAGAATATGACATAAGTTCCATTAGCCAGGTTATTTCACGATGAAGTGTGGAGGATATTAGACACTGGATGATACCAATATTATGAAATAACAATTTCAGAAATCCTAAAGTAGAATCTGGCAAAGACTGTAGATTAGGTGATACACACTTTGCATCTTTAAGAGCCAGAAAGGGACTGACTGCTAATTTTAAGAGAAATGGCTTTACAAGGTAAAGGAGGGAAATCAGAAAGCTACTTTGAAAAATATGTTTAGATCAGATGTATCGAATCTTACCCTTGGCATTGAGATTATAGTCAATTAACCCCAATCCTTTTAGGTCTTTTCAACGCAAAATGGTATCAAAACAAACTTTCCTTATCCTGTAACTGTATACAACTGACTTTTGAAAGGAAATGCAAACCAGTTCTTGTTAAAAAATTCTCTAGTTTTTTAGACACAGTTATTTTCACTCTTTGAAATATATGAGTGCATTTTCCAGCTAGCCCACCCAGATATGCATCTGTTTCAATATACTTTGTAGGCTCTGCTTCCTCTACATACCCTTTAAATACCACTGTGATTATGGTTTTTGCCTCCATTTTTATAACTTCATATATGATTCTTGGATAAGAGTATCAGAACCCATGTCTGAAACCACCATGTATATATCTCAATCCCAGTATTCTCTCCTGAGTTCCAGACTCATATTTCCATTGCTCACCAACCATCTCTTCTTGACTTTCCAACAAGTGCCAAAAACTGCAAATTTAAAACTAAACTTACATAACCTATAGAGTGATAATGGAGGCAGAGGGTAACAGTGATTTTCCAGCACAGACTATAGTACTTGGGACAAGGGTAGGTGTTGACAGAAGGCAGAGTTGTAGAGCAACAGTGATTGAGTGGAGGGCTTATGCCAACATGTTTGAGCTTGCCTGGCAGACTTAACTGAAAACACTCAAGTAACCAGGATCCCAAGGGCTTAATGACTGGAGATCACAGAAAGATCACAACCATCAGCAACAGAGAATAAAATCCAATGAAATCAACAGAGCAATATGAGGTACATCTCAGAGGAAGACATTGTAAGCTCCTAATTATCATGGATCAGATGTCTCAGCTTGGTCTGATTTCAAGACAGAAACACCTTGCAACCTGCTAAGAAGGGAAGAAGGGGAGGGGAAAACAATTGAATTGACTATGCAAAAGAAATTGAATTGTAAAGTGGAAGTGACTAAATTTATTTTGAATCCGCTTGAATAGTTTTATCACTGTTGAGTGCCAATGGAGGCATCAGTAACAGAAAAATTTACCTTTTGTATATCTGAAGAGATGCCTGTGAAATTCAACTATATTAATTGAAATACATTCAGTAAAAAAAAAAAAAATAGAATTCGGTGTTTTGCACAATCTTAGAAAATTTCTTTAACATAGACTTAAAGAATAGACAACAGGAAGATTAAGGACATATCTTTATAATAGGAAATTTGGACACATTTAAAAATAAACAAAGGCAGTATACACCATTGGTTGAGCTCAGACATGCTATAGTAGCAATAAAGAACATTTCTCTAGAACTAGGCAGATAGTTTTGTGCTTGGTCACACAACTTATGTGCTTTCTGATGTGAGCAAGGTATTTAACACTTTTCAAGCCTTAGTTTATTTATTTTAAAATAAGGGTAATTATGTTACTAACCTCCTAAGAAATTCATGTGTATTAAATGAGATATTCTTTATAAAGCATTTAACTTAGGGTCTGACATATAATATCTCAATAAATATTAGATATTGGAAAAACTAAACCTATAGTTTTCCCTCTCACAATCTTTTCAGTGACCTCAGTCAGAAATTTAGCAGTGATCCTAGATTCTTTTCACTCATCCCCAACCATACCATGACATTTATACCATATGTATTGAATATTCCCCTTTCCCTACATTCCTACAGCTATATCCTTAGTTCAGGTTCCTATCACATATGACTTGGAATACTACAAGAGCCTTCTAATTATTCCCTGGAATTTTTTTAGAATTCTAATCCCCTTTTGGAGGATCTGGAAATATTTTCTATAAATATTTTGATATCTTTTCCCTAAAATTCAAACTAATGTTAAATATGTGCTATTATTTCAATTTTATAGATGCTAAAAGAGGTTCATAAGAGATTAAATAAATTATCCAAGATCATACAGTTATTAAGTAGCAAAGAAAGTATCATTAGAATACTGTAGAAAATAAAAGTTAAAGAATAGTAGAGGTACTATTTAGAGGAAATATGGTTTTAGAAAACAAATGTGTTAAAAATGTTCAAGAAATTACAGCATCCATTTGTTTTTATAAGTTATAGGTTTTCTATATACAAATATATCACTCATTCTGATCATCATGCTTTAAAATTGTATAAAACAGCCTAGTCATAGGCAGGTCACAAGGATGGCAGCAATACCAACCCAGAGACACATAAAACAAGTTATTTATTTATGTATGTATATCTGTATGTATGTATACATGTATGTATTTATTGTTGTTGTTAATCCTCACCTGATGACATTTTTCCATTGATTTTTAAGGAGAGTGGAAGAGAGAGGGAAAGTCAGAGAGAAACATCAATGTGAGAGAAACACATCAATTGATCGCCTCCTGCATGAGCCCTGACCAGGGTCCAGGGCCAGGGAGGAGCTTACCACCAAGGTACGTGCCCTTGATCGGAATCAAACCTGGGACCCTTTGGTCTGTAGGCCAACACTCTACCCATTGAGCCAAACTGGCTAGGGCACAATTTTTTTTTATTATAAGTAAAAGTTATAATAAATTAACTGATCTAAGATGGTTAAGTTGAGAGACATAGTAACATTTTCTCAGTTGTAGGTGCAGCTCTTCTGGCCCCACACAAGATCACCTAATTATCAATTTTGTGTAATTAGGAATAGGATTTTATCAAGTCTGTCAAGAAGATGAAGCTGAGAAACCTCCCTATCATCTTTTTGTTGTTGTTTGGGGGAAGTTTTATTGTTTTCTGTAAGGCATGAAGAAATCCTGACTCCGTATCAGCCTGCAGACTTGATGCTGCCAGGTATCAATTAATTGCATTAGGACATTAATGCATCTTTCCCATGAACATTCATATCTAGTCACTCACTTTATAAATAAGAGAGCTAATAAAAGACACTGTGGCATGCATTAAATCAGAGGCTACTTACAGGCATTAGTAGAACTAGGCTTCCCACTTGCCTGAAGTTTCAGCCTTGTATTGATAGAGAAAAGAGAATATAAAAACAAGAATTCTCTATATATAAAAGCCTAAGTGACCATTCGACTGTTCAACGGGTAGCTATGATGCACACTGACCACCAGGGGGCAGATGTTCAACACACAGGCATGGAAACATGGAACAGACTGATGACTCTCAGAGGAAAGTGGGGAGGGGAGATGGAGGTGGGAGGGGGAGAAGAGATTAACCAAAGATCTTATATGCATACTAGAGGCCCAGTGCACGGATTCATGCACCTGTGTGGTCCCTCGGCCTGGCCTGCAGGGATTGGGCCGGAATCAGCAGCCTGACATCCCCCGAGGGGTCTCGGATTGTGAGAGGGTTCATGCCAGGCTGAGGGATCCTAGTATAGAACATGAAATTTGAATCTGTTTTCTGAGGAAATAATGTATGGCAATTTTATTCTTTATGGAATAAAAAATAAATGATATCTAAAGTATAATTTTAAGCATTTTTAATTTATTTCAACACTTATTGAACACATATTATTTATAAGAAAGGTTACACTATGGAAGCTTACTGATGAGAATGACAGTTTTGCTGACACCAATAACTGACAGTCTAATATAGGGATAAGGGATAGGATAATTTGTTAACTTTGGTTAAAGAAATCTACAGGACAGTTTGACTAAAGTGTTATCATAAGAAATGGGTTAGTGGGAAATGAAGCTGTGGAATGCTTTGTGCTAAAGAACATTAGTAAAATTAAATTGAGCTTTTGCACAGCATACCTACACATTTGAGAACATTAAGTAAGACACAGAAGAGGTTATTTTCAATTGTAAAATTCAATGAAATAAAAATAATATGTAATTATATGATGACTTCTTGAAAGTCAGCATAATAAAAAGCAAATTTTATAAAGAAAAAAACGGGATATTTATTTAAGGTCTTTAAACCACATATGATACTCCATATTCAAGGGTAAAAGCTACAGAATTTTTCTATTTAATTAAAGTTTAAAAATCACTTTTAGTTCCCTTAATATTAATCTACACAAAATTCTGTTGGGTCAAAAAAAAGATGCAATTACTTGTTTTATACTCATAAGCTACAGCTCATCAGCTTTTTCTTTATCACCATACTAATGTGAGAGGAAACATTGGGAAGACAGCTGCAAAGATACAGAGAACACACAAGACACCATAGGATCAGACAGGGAAATATAGAAAGTACTGAATTGTATTAACTTCAGAGGCAATTGATTAAGCTAGGTAACTTTTACTCAAATAATGAAAGACAAAAAGGATAAGTAATCATTTTACTTCAGATCATTTGGGGTTGCTATTAGCACAGGTGAATTATCTTTGTTTTGGTAACTCTGACATAAGTTTTTTCAAATAAACAAGTCACATCATACCATAAACACCAGAAAACTGTCCTTGACATCTAGTCTATTGCCAGATTGAAAGTTAAGCATGTGTTTATCCACATCCTGGGTAAGACATTTTGGTATTTGTGACCTCTGACACAATCTCCTTGTGTTGAGGGGGAGGGCATGTTTGGTTACCCTTCAGGTCTTCTGTTTTCTAAATTGCCACTGAGTCTGTTGTTCATTTTCTTGTCCAAATGACACAGTAATTTGATTCACATGTCATAGCATTGAAAACCCCAATTAGCTTATGTTTCTAGCTACGCCAGAGGCAGGAACTGCAGATAAAGTGACTAAATCTAGAAAACATCAGAAAGGGAGGAAATAGATCAGATATGAATTATCAAGCATCATTGGGTTATGGATAGAAAAATGGTGGTATTATGCTAGGTGAAATAAGCCAGTCAGTGAAAGAAAAATACCACATGATCTCACTCATTTATGGATAATAATGAACATTATAAACTGATGAACAAAAATAGATACAGAGGCAGAGAAGCATCGAACAGACTGTCAAACTACAGCGGGAAGGCTGGGGAGGGTTGGGGGGTAGGTGGAGGTAAGAGATTAAACGAAGGACTTGTATGAATGCATATACAAGGATGTAAGACACTAGGAGGGGGTGAGGGCATGTTCTGGGGGGTAGGGGAGGCTGGGGGAAGGTCAATTGGTGCCGGGAGCCGGTCCATCCTTGTTGTCTCAAAGGACCTGGCATATATGGCATACTGTCCTTAAAATGTTTGCTCACCTTCTTGGCACTATGTGTTTTAACTAAGGTCTCTGAGAAAGGTTGTTTCCCCAAGTATGGATTTTTCCCCTGAAGTTAGGGAGGGAATAAAACCTCTTAACTAAGTGCCAGGCGGGTAATTAATCACTTTAACTATGAACAATCATGCTTAAGCTACATAATCTTTACTCCCTGGAATGGAGATAAGAAACGCCCTAACCTTTGTAATAGAGATTGATAGGATTGAATCAACTGGTATAAATACACACGTAACAAGACAGCAAGACACAGAACTTAGAATACAGAGCTTAGAACACAGAACTAAGAAGACAGAACCTACACAGAACCTAGAGACAGAAGAATTTCGCTGGAGAGAACATGGCAAAAGATCCTGGACTGAACCTGACTACAGAAATTGGCAAAAGAACCTGACTAGAACCTGGTGACTGAACCTGGCTGGAGAACCTGGACAGAACCTGGCTGGAGAACCTAGCGAGGGAACATGGCTACAGAACCTGGCTGGAGAACCTGGAGAACCTAGCAAGAGAACATGGACAGAGAACCTGGCTGGAGGTCCTAACCAGAACTTCGCTGGAGATCCTGAGCAGAACCTCTCTGGAGATCCAGACCAGAACTTGGCTGGAGATTCTGGCTGGAGATCCTGGCTAGGCTGCTCATCAACTGAACGCTGTCTCCGTGTCATTCCTTCTTCGCCGACTCCGTCCACACCTTTGGGGACCCCTGGACCTGCTGGGGTTGGACCTCGGCAAATTGGGGAAAAAAAGGAGACATATGTACTACTATTTGTAATACTTTAAATAATAAAAAAAAGGGAAAAAAAGAAAAATGGTGGTATTTTCTCAATTGGTATTAACATCTAGCTTTAAATTTTATTTTTAGAATTTTTATGATACATACTGGGATGGGCAAACTAAGTTTACAGTTGTAAGTATGCAAAACAGAATTTATTCTTATATTATTAATTAATTAATTAATTAATTAATGTATTATGTATTATTATTAAAATACTTTTGCCAACCTCTGTACTTTACAGTGTTATATGCATTTATAAGTAGATAAATTGTATCTTTTAAATAATCTTTAGTGAAAGCATTATATCTACTGACTTAGATTTGAAGGAAATTGGGTAGATAGAGTTACATGAATGAACACAAGGGAATAAAGATTTCCATGTCCAGCAATATGGCAGAATAAATATCCTGAAAACACTATAGTTAAACAGAAATCCAAACCAAAACCACCAAGAAATGCTGAATATTTTTTTAAATCATTTAAAATGAATATCTGAACTCACAATAACAATAGGGATATCCCCAGGAAATAAAATGAAGCAAGAGAACAGAAATCCACAGCAATAAGTTGTTTTGAAGAATTTTCTTGTCTCAATATAGAAGAAGCTTGTATTTGAAAGGTCATAAGATTACAGGAGATCTTGAACTAATACAAAGTAGAAATTTATAATTAAAACACTTTTGGAAATTTTTGTTAACCCATGATTTAGTTGGCAGTATACAATATATTGTCCAAATATGGGTGGGCATATTTTTTTCTTATTAACTTCTGATATAATTGAAGTATAATGTGAAATCATAGTTTGTATGACACCATACAAATCATGGTTTGTATGACACTATGGTTTGTTTGAAAATTTCTGAGGTTTTCTTTATGGTATGGTTAGTGTATATTCAATGTTTTACGTTACATGTGTGCTTGAGAAAATGTGGATTTTCTAATGATGGAAGGTTATCATCTATCTACTAATCTATCCATTCTCTCTATGTCTGCCTGTCTGTCTGTATGTATGTATCTATCTACCTATGATCTATCTACCCATATACATACAAATACTGAGTGGCCAGATTATTATGATCACCCCATCAATACAATGAAATGAATTAGTTATGCAAATAATAAAAATAATAATAAAACCTTGAGAGTATTTGCTTAGGAAGTTTTCAATATTCAGTATTTTTGGAAGTGTCAATGAAGTACTGATGGGGTGGTCATAATAATCTGGCCAGTCATAATAATCTGGCCACTCAGTGTATAATTATCTTTTTTAAATTTTATTTTTTTAATTAAATCTTTATTGTTCAGATTATTACAGTTGTTCTTCTCCCCCCCCCATAGCTCCCCTCCACCAATTTCCCACCCCACCTTCTGCCCTTACCCCTGCCACTGTCCTCATTCATAGGTGTATGATTTTTGTTCAGTCTCTTCCCACACCCCCTACACCCCTTCCCCCTGAGAATTGTCAGTCTACTCCCTTTCTATGTCCCTGATTCTATTATATTCACCAGTTTATTCTGTTCATCAAATTATTTATCTTCTTAAAGGATACCTTTCAGCATTTCATATAATACTGGTTTGGTGGTGATGAACTCCTTTAGCTTTTTCTTATCTGTGAAGATCTTTATCTCACCTTCAATTCTGAATGATAGCTTTGCTGGATAAAGGAATCTTGGTTGTAGGTTCTTGCTATTCATCACTTTGAATATTTCTTGCCACACCCTTCTGGCCTGCATAGTTTCTGTTGAGAAATCAGCTGACAGTCGTATGGGTACTCCCTTGTAGGTAACTGATTTTCTTTCTCTTGCTGCTTTTAAGATTCTCTCTTTGTCTTTTGCTCTTGGCATTTTAATTATGATGTGTTTTGGTGTGGTCCTCTTTGGATTCCTTTTGTTTGGGGTTCTCTGCGCTTCCTGGACTTGTAAGTCTATTCCTTTCACCAGGTAGGGGAAGTTTTCTGTCATTATTTCTTCAAATAGGTTTTCAATATCTTGCTCTCTCTCTTCTTCTGGCACCCCTATAATTCGGATGTTGGTACACTTGAAGTTGTCCCAGAGGCTCCTTACAATATCTTCATATTTTTAGATTCTTTTTTCTTTTTGTTTTTCCGGTTGGGCGTTTTTTGCTTCTTCATATTTCAAATCTTTGACTTGATTCTTGGGATCCTCTAGTCTGCTGTTGGGTCTCTGTACAATATTTTTTATTTCAGTCAGTGTATGCTTAATTTCTAGTTGGTCCTTTTTCATATCCTCGACGGTCTCACTAGATTTATCGGCGGTTTCTAGAAAATTCTTGAAAAACCTTATAACAGTGGTTTTGAACTCTATATCCAGTCGTTTGTTTTCCTCCATTTCTGTCATTTGTGACCTGTTTCTTTGTCTCCACATTTTGGCTGCTGTCCTGTGTTGGTAGAGTGGCTTTGTGTGCTAGGTGTCCTATAGGGCCCAGTGGCTCAGCCTCCCCAATTACCTGAGGTGTACACTCTTGGTACACCCCTTTGTGGGCTTTGTGCACAGTCTTGTAGTTAAGCCTTGATTGTTGTAGGTATCCCTGGGAGGAATTGATCTCCAGGCCAATTGGCTGTGAGAATCAGCTGTGTCTACAGTGGGAGAACTTCTGTGCTGGAGACACCCTTATGGGGCAAGACTTGCTTCAGTGGGGCTTTGGTGCTCACTGAGTCTGCGCCCTGAGTGTGTCCCTTATGGATCTGAGGAGTTGTAATCTGGATGGTCCACTCTGACCACTGGGTATATTGGCTCTTGGATCTCTAAGGAGGTGCTAATTTAGCCTCTGCCTGAGGCTACCCAGCAGGAGCTACGGAGAGATCTGCAGAGTCCTTTTCTTTGTTTGGAGTTTGGAGGTGCATAGAAGAGGACCAGCTGTGAAGCAATGCAAGCCGCTGTGGGGCCTTGGGCCTTCTTTTTGGATGTTCTTGGTCTCTCTGACCCAGCTGCAGTTAGTTAGGTAATTTTAGATTGCAAAGGGCCAGGACATTCATATGCAAAAGCCTCTGCCCACAACTTGGGTAGGGCGGGGTCTCAGGGGATCAACAGGGCAGAGCAAACAGCTATGGCTGATCCTCAACCCTGCCCTAGGAGGACTCGGGTCTCACTGTTCCACGCAATTGGCTGTAGGCGCCTCTGAGAGAAAGCTGCCCTCGAGTTCTGCTTGATGCCAGACAGTCCAGTTTCTTCCCGTATGAGTCTGGGTCCCCAGAGACTTGCCCAGAACTGGCGTTCAGAGCAGTCGGGAGCTTGTGTCTCCCTCCCGATTGAAAAAGACAGCTGTATCCTCAGTTGCCAGCCCTTTCCGTGTGTGCCTCCATACCTCTGCACTTTACTTCCACACTGTACCTCCTCTGAGTCTCAGTGTGCTTTTCTCTTTCCTTATAGTTGTAGAATTTACACTCAGCCAGCCTTCCTGTTGTTCTAGATGATGTCCGTTTTGTCTTTTAGTTGTTTTTTGAAGTGGTTGTGCGAGGCAGCAATTTCCAGTGTTTACCTATGTCGCCATCTTGGTTTACTCCCAGTGTATAATTGTATTAATTTCCATTATACAATATCCTAATATCCATTATATAACATATGACTATCCATTAAGTGAAACTTGTTTTATTCATATCTTCTATATCTTTTTTATTTTATTCTTCTGATTCACCTATCAATTGAGAGTTATGTTGAAATCCTCAAATGGAAGTTTATTCCATCAATTTATTTTTGTAGTTCTACAAAATTATGGCTATTTTAGTAGGTGCATACGTATTAAACATTGTTAGATCTTCTTCAATGTAGCATTTATCTGTATACGTGATGACCTTTACCATGCATAATAATTACTTTTTGTATGTTAATGTCTTTTTTATCTGATATTAATATAGCCACACTAGCTTGTTTTGGATTTATTGTTTCCTTATATGTCTTTTTCCAAATTTGCATGTACGTAATGTACTTCTAGTAAACTGAATTTATTTGCATTTTCCCAATTATTCAATCTTTTTCTTTTTACTGGCCAGTTTATTCCATTTGCATTTATTCTAATTATTGATATTTTTAGATCTACTATAATAATTATTACTTCCATTTGTCCCACAATTTTTCCAAGACAAGGACTTTAGTATGATCACACATTCATTGGTCTCCCTTACTCCCAACTTCCATCATGTAAATATTATCTAAAAATTTTAACTCTGAGTTACTATGAATATATTTTCTCTCATTTTTTCCTTGGTGCTAGATTTTTAAATGATATCAATGAATCATGCCAAGATATCTGATAACCTTAATTTTATCTCTTCCTTTTTATTATTTCATTAATTTAATGAAATAATAAGCACTTCACTTAAAACTGCTGCAGTGTGAGGCTTTGTGTGGCAAAATTCTGGGGCCTTCTCTACTTAAGGATATTTTTATAGTGACTTTACATTTGAAAGACAGTTTGACTGGATATACATTGCACATTCCAAGTAATTTTCCATTTGTTTTTCAAAAATTCTACACTGTTTTCTTAAGTCTAGTTTTACTGTTGAAAAATCTAATGTCAAGTTGATTTTTGTTTCTTTCTATGTAATCTTCTCTTTCTTAAACATTGTATTTATTTTTCTATTTTCTATTAATACTTCTCCTCTAAATGTGTCTAGGTGTGGTTTTCCTCACTCTTTCATGTTGGCCCCCTATGGAGCCTTTTACTCTGAGTTCTTTTTCTTTTAACTTGGGAAAATGTTATCTCTATTATTGCTTCAAACCTTTATAGTATTTTTTTCCTCTTTTTTGATATGCTGCCTACTTCTATACTGCATATTTCTTAGCTTTTCTTTTATAGTTCCCATTTCTTTTTTTAACACTCTTTACATAATATTTCTTTAATCTAGTCTACAAATTTCCCGATCTCTCCCTCAGTAATATCTATCTTCTCTTTATCTTACGTATTTGTATAGTTTATTTCAGTTATTATATTTTTGTTATATAATATGATTTTCTTAATCTTCTTGTGTTCTTTTTTCATATACTTATATCATTTTTAAATCTTTTTAGTAGGCTTTTTAGACTAATTGCTAGACTAAAATAACTACTTATTATTATTAGCTTTTCTATTCTAATGCTTTTGCTTCATGGAATCCGTATCTAGAATTCTACCATTTTTAAGTTTATGCTTCTCAATTCATTATTATTCTTGTCTGTTTGCTCCTTCCCCCTTGCGGTGTTGGTTCTGATGTTAAGTAATACCTTATCCTTTTGAAATACTCCTTGGAAGCCAGCTGCCAAGCTCAGAGGAAGCCCAAGCAACCATTTGGGAATGCCTACATGGGAAAGAAACAAGGCTATCTGATATCTGCAGCTGTGTTCCAGACATTTACCAGCCATATGAGTGAAGCTTCTGTGGACATTCTAGCTGCCCTAGTGCCCCAGCTACCATCACCACATTAAGCACATGAACCACCTAGCCAACTCATAAAATAATGAGAAATAAAAAATTGTTGTTTTAGGTTGTTAAATTTTGGAGGGGTTTTTTTTTGTGTTTTTTTTTGTTTGTTTGTCTGTTTGGGGTTTTTTGTTTGTTTGTTTTTTTGTTACACAGCAACAGATAACCAAAACACATGGTCTTACCATGTAACATTTCACAGCATCGTAGTTGGGTTCCCAGAATTAATGCTCCAGGAGTACAAATCCTAATTGATAGGGTATTAAGTTTCATCTTGTATCATAATTGCTAATGGTTATTGTCCATAGCTCATTTCATGGCCAACCCCAGGATTAATATGGTAGTGATATTTGTAGAAGAGAATGAATAAAGGGAACTGTGGTTCACTGAAAGCCACCAAAATAATAATCTACTATGATACATTTCAAAGAATACAGACTTCACTATTTGGCCACAATGAAATTCAGTTAGAAAGCAATAAGAAAAATATAAATTTTTAAAATCCATAGATTTGGAACTTTCAAAAAACATATCTAAAATACTCATGGAAGAAATAATATATAAATTAAAATTAGGACTGTTAGAACTGAGTGATAGTGGAAATAACCATATCAAAACTCATGGGATTCAGCTGTTATATTTAAAGTGAAATGTATAGCATTTACTCATTCTATATTTAAAAGGTAAGAAGACTAGAAACTAATGACCTATGCATCTAATTTGAGAAGTTAGAAAAAGAACAATGGAAGAAATTTCTGTTTAAATAGTACAAATAACTTAAAATTGCATTGACATAATTTCTGAAAGACCTTTCACATACATTATCTCATTTTATTCCTTTATAATTATTCATAGTCCTTTGTTCATGAAAACTCAGTGGATAGTTATAGCCGATATTATTAAAGCCAGTTTCAGAGAAAATGGTATTGAGGTTCAGAGAGTTTAGTGACTTATTGAATGACACATGGCTTATAAGTCAGAGTAGTAATTCAAAACCAGGTTTATGGATTTGAGTCTAGAGATCATTCCATTATATTATAATGATAGCTTATATTAGGAGAGAATATATCATATGAATGGATAACATGACCACTATTTTGTTTTCTTTTTATCTCATATAACTGCCTACCTCACCTTCTGATCCACACGATTAAAGAGGTGGCTCCAAGCAATTGTATTTCTGCTTTGTGGCCTTGTATATGCCCCAATCTGAAATAGTTGACTTATTAATGTTAATACGGTCCTGAACCAATCTATGCCCAAAAGAATGCCTTTCCTAAAGATTTGGTATTAGGATAATGATACATGGTTCAGAATCTCTTAGGTTTTCTGGAGCTATAATATACATGCAATTATATGATCTCAGAAAATATATGGTAAGTATCTTCTACTAGACATCTGAACCAGAGTAAAAGATTCAGCATATGTAACCACTGTGGCTTAAGCTTGAGAGTTAGGTCTAGGACATTGCCATTGATTACGTATATCAGACTGTTATAAGCTACTCTTCTGATCTTCAGTAAGAAAGTACAAGTGTTATTTAGTACTAAAAATATGAGCTATCAAGCCATGAAAATACATGGAGAAAACTTAAATGCATATTACCAAATGAAAGAGTCAATTTGAAAAGGCTACATATTGTATGATCCTAAATTTATGTCATTCTGGAAATGCAAAACTATGGAGACAGTAATAAGATCAGTGGTTGCGAGGAGTTGGGGTAGCGGGTCAGCATGAATAAGTGGAGCACAGAGAATTTTAAGGGCACTATAATTATGGATACATGTCATTACAAATATATCCAGATCCATAGAATGTGCAACACTAAAAAGTGAACCCTAAAGTAAATGATGGACTTTGAGTAATTGTGATATGTCAATGTAGGTTCATCAATTATAACAAGTACTAGAGGCCCAGTGCACAAAAATTTGTGCACTTGGGGGGGAGGGGGGTCCCTCAGCCCGGCCTGTGCACTCTCACAGTCTGGGACCCCTCGGGAGATAGCGACCTGCTGGCTTAGGCCTGCTCCCAGGTGGCAGAGGGCAGGCCCAATCCCTAGGTGCAGCCCCTGTCGGGCTCAAAGCAGGGCTGATTGGGGCGTTGGGACACCGCCCCTGTCATGCACAGAGCAGGGCGATCGGGAGGTTGTGATGCCACCCTCGGTCATGCTCAGGGTAGGGCTGATTGGGGGGTTGGGGCACCGTCCCCTGTCACACTCAAGGCAGGGTCGATGGGGAGGTTGTGGCGCCACCCCCTATCACGCACAGAGCAGGGCCGATCAGGGGGTTGAGGAGCTCCCCCCTGTCACTCACAGAGCAGGGCCGATCAGGGGGTTGGGGAGCTCCCCCCTGTCACGCTGATCCCGGTGCCGGGAGGCATATTACCCTTTTACTATATAGGATAGAGGCCTGGTGCACGGGTGGGTGCCGGCTGGTTTGCCCTGAAGGGTGTCCTGGAGCAGGGTGGGGGTCCCCACTGGGGTGCCTGGCCAGCCTGGGTGAGGGGCTGAGGGCTGTTTTCAGGCTGGGGGTGACTGAAGCACCCAACCGCTCCTTTCTTTCCTTTTTTTTTTTTTTTTTTTTTTTATTCTGGGCCAGCTTTAGCTTTGAGGCTTGGCTCCAGCTCTTAGGCCTCTGCTGCTGAAAGTAGGTTTCTGGCCTTTGCTTACAATGTTGTGATCCTGCTGGCTGAAGCCCGGCAGACTAAAGCAGCTTTCTGGGGTTTTGTTTAGCTTCTATATTTATTACATAGTTGCTTAGAGTTGCAGCTCAGAGGCCTGCAGCGGCAGGTGGGGAACGTTGGAGTCCTCCGTCACTGAAGCAAGCAAGCCTCATGTTAATTTCAAGATGCCTGGCTGCCGGCCGCCATTTTGGCTGGCAGTTAATTTGCATATTGCCCTGATTAGCCAATGGGAAGGGGAGCAGTCGTACGCTAATTACCATGTTTCTCTTTTATTAGATAGGATACAACTCTGGTGGGGGATTTTGATAATGGGGCAAGCTATGCATTTTATGTAGGGAAGTGTACATAGGAAATCTCTGTATCTTCCTCTCAAATACTCAGTGAACTTAAAATTGCTCTAAAATCAAAGTCTTAAAAAAGAACTCTAAGAGAGTGAAGCATGTTGGATATTTTACATTTGTCACAGTTCCTCATGTTGTGGTGACCCCCAACCATAAATTTATTTTCGTTGCTACTTCATAACTGTAATTTTGCTACTGTTATGAATCGTAATGTAAATATCTGATATGCAGGATGTATTTTCATTGTTTGCGACCCACAGATTGAGAACCGCTGCTTTAGAACCACTCTTTACCATTCTTCACCCAGCTTTCTGCCATGGTAAGCTAACCCATATATACTGCATCAGAGATTTCCTTTGAGCTCTAGTGTCTGGTTGGGATCTGACAATGAGGGGAAAAAAAGATGGGCAGAAGAAGAAAAGTTATATCAGAGCTTTTATTTCTATGCTTTCCACTCTGGTTACCATGGTTGAGTCCCTCTATGAAAGCCCAAAGTTCCTGCCATGCCCTCTCCATAAATCTACCTACTGAATTTCAGTAACTGGTCCCTCCATGTATACTTTTAGATCTAAGGGTCATGACAGCTACCTGTTGTTATTAGTCCTGAGATACCACACTCTCCATCATTGTTTTTTTTTTAAACCCTGAACACACTTATATTAATAATCCTTTTACTAATTAACTTTTAAATTACTAATTTTGAGCATGCCATCTATGTCTCGACAGGGTTCTGAAAGAGAAAAATGTTATACAATAAGTTTTGTAGTCCATGGTGGTCCACCCGAAAATCTAGAATGACAGGGAAAGCTCTGTTAAGGAAGTCTTTTCTGACTTTAGCCAGTGTTATTGACACTGCTAAAATTTCTATAATCATAACTTTGCTGAGTTAAGTTAGTCAAATTCTCTGTTGTGGCTGATTTCTAAAATTAAAATATGTGTGTGATTAGATAAACATACAATATATTGGTTTCAATAGGGTTACCTTGAAGGAGCCAAAGAAATTAGAGAACCCAGAAACTGAGGGCCTGTCCAATGCATCTCCGGTGCTACCTCTACTAAATAAAATTAAGTGATACATGGTATGCTAGAATGCAGCATGAAGCTAACTTTACATTTAAGGAAGGTTGGAGATGTCTCCCAAACCAACACCCAGCCTAATGGTGTTCTTATCCAGGAGAAAAAAGTTTTGCATCCTAGAGAAAAAGTAAAGCCTCAAGGGATTAGCATATCCTTGATTTTTTTTTTTTTTCATTTGCTCACTCAGGGATTCAAATAGCATTACCCAATGGGGCTTTTGGCATTAATTGCTAACAGATAGAATTCTCCAGACTGAATTGTCAGGAACTCAATCAAAATTTGATTTAATCTATAATTCCAGAAACAAATGGAATTGGCAGTGACTTGTTCAGCCTTTCAATCAACTCCTTTTTTAAATTTAAATTATTTATTGTTTAAAGTATTACATGAGACTCATTTACCCCCCCATCAACTCTTAACTATGAGAGGTGATGAATATACTAATTAGTTTGATTGTGATAATTATTTCAAAATGTATACATATATCAAAATATCACATTTAATTTGCATTTTTTAAATAAAAAATGAATAAAGCATTACAAATTTGATTAAGGCTCCCTGAACCTCCTTGATATTACAACCCCTGCCCTATTTTGCCCTTCTACTTTCCCAGTGCTATCCACTATTCTGAATTTGATATCTATCACTCACATATATGCCTTAATTAGTTTACTGATATATAAGATTCCTAAAAATAAATACATATGTAAATTTGTATAAAATGTAAAATATAACCTTATACAATTTTTTTCACTATGCAATTTGTTTTTAAGATGTATATGTGTTGATATGCTCTACTTCATTTATTTACACTGTTGAAAATATTCTATTGCATAAATATATTAGAACTCACATATTATTTTAATTACTTTCTTAGTAAACTCTATGATTCATGAGAGTATGGCCTCTCTCATTTATATTCATCATTAAATCCCAAATCCCTAGTACAGGTCCTACTAAATAATTCTAGGCACTCAATGAACACTTGCTAACTGAGAGATCACTTTCATAAATGTTGACTCTGCTCCTTCAGCTCTTCTGCCCTAGCGGCACAGTGAAGAGTAGCAAGTCACTGAGTTCTAGCCACTGAAATCTGAGACAAATGATGTTTGCTATTTTAAGGCCTGCACTATTAAAACAAACAAAAAACAAAAACAAAAAACCTCTTTATTTATTCCTCTTTGCTCTTTTGCTTTTCTAGGTGGATGGAGTAGAAATGACACCTAAGGAAACCCTGAAAGCCAGAAATTCAACATGACCGAACCCCTGTTAGCCAGACACTCTAAATGACTATGTGGAGAAGGGCAGACTTCTGAGCTCTTCACCCATACTTCACTTTTACATGAGTAAGAGATACAACTCTGTTGTGTTTGAGCCCTTGTACATGCAGATCATTTGTTATAGCCATTATCTTATTCTGAATAATAAAATTTTCTATATAAATTTATCTCTGAGTTGTGATTGAGCTGTATCTTAGAGTTTCTTATATATAACATTTTCATTGTTGCTATGTCTTGAGATTCCAAGATCATAGTTGTGATTTGTCCTGTAAATCAAATTGTTTAGCAGATAATATACAACTTTTATCGTATTTAAATTTTCCATAGGGAGTAAATGTTTGCTTGCTTTTTAAATTTTGTAGTCAACAAGTATTATTGTTCAGATATAATGATCAGAAAATGTCTTCCATGCTTCTAACTATTTGGAATGTATTAATTTTTCTTTATGGTTAATGTCATTAATATTTTATGAGTATTAAAATAGGGTGCAGGGTTTCAGTTTTCAGGTTACAGAGTCCCATGTAATATCAATTAGCTCTACTTTATATTATATAATTTAGTCCTTTATCCTTATTTATGGAAGACTATTTTCCAAAGATGACTACAGCAATAACTTCCATCCCCCATGCTCTTCTCAAATGAGGCTTGCCACTTTCCCATAAAAAGGAGAAGCCTGCTTCTCCACCCCCTTCAATATCAACAAACCCTGTGACTGTTTTGACCAATAAAGTATTGAAGAAATGGCACTGTGCCAGTTCTAGGTATAGCACATAGCAGGCCTGGCATTTTTCCTCCTGCCTCTTCAAAGCCAAACAGCAGTAGAAAGTGTGACTAGCCTGAGAATGATGTTCTGTGACAAGCTGGAGACCATGTGGAGACAGTGATAGCTTTTCCAGCCACCCCAGCCCAGGAATCACACATGTGAATGCAGAAGTCTTCAGTTGATTTCCATCAATGGCATTTGATGGCACCCTAGTGATAATCACTCACCTGAGCTCAGTTAACACTAAGAACTTTCAGAAATAATAAATTACATTTTTATCTCTAAGTAATGAGTTTTTGTTGTCATGCAGCAAAACATAGATGCTTCTTTTGTTGGTTTACATGACTTTTCAAGGGCAAAATAAGCTAATTAGAGGATATCTTTACAATCTTGCTATTTATTGCATGCCTTGTTTTTAAGTGGTCATTCCAAAGAAATGGGATGGGCCCTCTCACCCCAAATTTGGTGCAAATGTCAAAATGATGACACCATACAAGCACTAATGGCTTGATAGGGCAGGAAAAGGAGACTAGCTTGAGGTTTTCATAGTGGTTATGGGGTAGAGTTGGTGTCTCCCTTATGTGGGCCAGGGAGTGCATGGTTGAAACTTTCCACCAGCACCAAAGGAGGTAACTCCCAGACTTCTTGTCACCTTGCCTAGATGTAAGGAAGAGGTGAAGGAAGAGTAGTAGAGCTTGAATGTTATCAGCAGTTAAATGACAACAATGGAGTCAGACTATTTATAGCTGTGGTATTACAGTGTAAATTTTGTTGTAAACCTATCCTATCTAATAAAGAGGGAATATGCAAATTGACCCTCATGCTGTTGGAAAGATGGTGGTGCCCACAGCCAATAAGGAGGGAATATGCTTATTGACTGCCCTGCCCTCAAAGATGGTGGCACCCACAGACAATAAGGAGGGAATATGCTAATTGACTGCCACACCCTCAAAGATGGCGGCTCCCACAGCCACAAGATGGCCAGTTTGGGGGAACCAGGCCTGCAGGAGAGGGCAGTTAGGGGCGATGAGGCCAACAGGGGAGGGCAGTTGGGGGCGATCGGGCTGGCAGGGGAGCAGTTAAGCATTGATCAGGCTGGCAGGGGAGTGGTTAGGGGATGATCAGGCTGGCAGAGAGGCAGGCAAGCAGTTGGGAGCCAGCAGTCCCGGATTGTGAGAGGGATGTCCAACTGCCGGTTTATGCCCAAGGGGTCCCAGATTGGAGAGGGTGCAGGCTGAGCTGAGTGACACCCCCTCAGTGCATGAATTTTGTGCATTGGGCCTCTAGTTTGGTATATAAAATTCATAACCTAAAATATAGATTGTTAATTGCTCATTTTCTCATTATGAAGTACCCTTTATTGTATTGTTTAATACTTTTATCTCTGAATTCAATATGTATGATATCAATACCATAACTTATTTTAATATCTATTTTTATCAGTCAAATTTTATAGCATGAAATGCACAGATCTTAAGTATAGATGTGATTACTTTTAATAAATATACACTGAATGGCCAGATTATTATGACCACCTGACCTTTGTAGGCAAATTAGCTATAATTTTGTGCTAAAGTTGCTAGAGGGCCAGATCATTATAAACGTCTGAATAGCACAACATACCTAAGTATCATTGCTGATCAAGTTCATCCTATCATGTTGATGACCTATCCCAATGGAGATGGCTTCTTCCAAAAGACAATGCACCATGCCACGGTACTCACATTGTGTAGGACTGGTTTCAATAACATAAGGGAGACTTTGCCTTGCTTAGGTGGCCCCCACAATCACCAGATTTCAATCCAATTGAGCATTTGTGGGACGAAGTTGAAAGAACCATCAGGCACTTAGCATAATGCTCTCCAGTTCCATCCATGCTGTTGCAAAAGGCAAGAGTTCCTTTTTTTTTTTACCGCAGCATAGTATTCCATTGTGTATATGTACCACAGTTTTCTAATCCACTCATCTGCCGATGGGCACTTAGGCTGTTTCCAAATCTTAGCTATGGTGAATTGTGCTGCTATGAACATAGGGGTGCATATATCCTTTCTGATTGGCGTTTCTGGTTTCTTGGGATATATTCCTCAATCCCCAGAAGGAAAGTAGGGGAGGGCGGGGGTAAGGGGAAGAGATCAACCGAAGGACTTGTATACATGTATATAAGCCATACCAATGGACATGGACAACAGGGGGATGGGAGCATGAGTGTGTGTGGGGGGGAGGTTGGGGGTTAATGGGGGGGATGAGGACACATTTGTAATACCTTAACTAATAATAATAAAAAAAAAAAGAACCATCAGGCAGCTGGTTCCACAACCATCAAATCTCACAGAACTGGACAGTGCTATTCATCAGGCATGGTGTCAGATTCCTCGCATCAACTTTCAACATCTCGTGGAGTCAATGCCAAGAAGAATTGCTGCAGTATTGAAGGCAAAAGGTGGCTCAATGAAGTACTGATGGGGTGGTCATAATAATATGGCTGGTCATAATAATCTGGTTACTCAGTGTATATGTCCATGTAACTACCACCAGATAGAGCTTTACTATTACCCCAGAATACTTCCTTTACTCCTTTCAGTCAATTTTCACTACTTTTATCAGTCACTGTTCTCATTCTCCCCCATAAATTACTTTTAACTCTTCTTAAATATCATATAAATGGAATATTAAAATCTGTACTCTTTGTGTCTGTATTCTTTCATACAGAATGGTTTTTTAAACATTTTGTTAAGAAGTATTTCAAACAGCCCTGGCCAGTGGGGAGCATCAGCACAATAACAAAATGGTCATGGATCTATTCCTGGTTAAGGCACATAGATCCATTCCTGGTTGTGGTTCAATTCCTGGTAGGGAGCATGCAGGAGGCAATCAATTGATGTTTCTCTCTCATACTGATGTTTCTCATTCTCCTTCTTCCTTCCTCTCTCTCTAAAATCAATAAAAACAATGTTTTAAAAAAGTATTTCAAACATATTAAAATGCTATAAGATTTGAATATGAAAACCCATATATCCACCAACTACAGTCTATCATTAACCTTTTACTGTATTGGCTTTCTCACATGTCTATTCATCAGTACATCTTATATTTTAGTACATATCAAAATCAGTTGCATATATTACTAAAATATATCCTAAATACTTCAACATGCATATTTTTAACTATAGTTTAAAATGTCCTTGTAGTTCCTTTTTTTCTTTATCAGTAAACTAGAGGCCCATTGCAGGAAGATTCTTGAAAGAATAGGGCTTCCTTGGGCCTATTCCTGCAAGAATAGGGCTTCTCCGCTGCCTCAGCTCTGCTCCCGTGTCCACTGCCTCAGCTCCGCTCCCATCTCCGCTGCCTCGGCTCCCTCCCTTCTCCACTGCTTCACTCCCTTCTGCAGTGCTTGGCTTCCTTCTACACTGTCTTCAGTCTTAGCTCCTCCGCACCTGCATATGCAAATTAACCATCATCTTTGTTGGGTTAATTTGCATACTCATCCTAATTGGCTGGTGGGTGTAGTGGAGTGACAGCAATTTGCATGTTTCTCTTTTATTAGTGTAGATTTTACATGTCACAAAATGCATAAATATTGGGAGTACAATTTTTGAAATATGATGCATATATACATTTTTGAAGTCTAAACTTTCAAAGTATAGTATATTTATTACCATCATTCCAGAAAGCTTCCTTGTGCCTGTTTTTTTGTTAACCCTCACCTTTACTTCATGTTTCTCAATATTGCTTTATCTATATACAACACAATTTTGGTAAACTTTATTTTAGAATATCTTTAGATTTACAAAATCATATAATAGATTTTGGTAAGTTATATTTTATTACCATTTTCTAGTTTCCCTTTTTTTACTATGGAAAATTTTATCTTTATTATTGAAATTTTACAGATTCTCCCCTTCTTCCCCCATTGACCCCTTCAAGCCAGCACCCACCCAAAAGCTTTCTTTATGATAGTGAAAGGCTTTGTATGCTATGCTTTATGCATGCAGATGTTTTCCCTTCTACTTTAATATTTTACAAGCTGATGGTGCACATAGCATTAGTAGTTAATAAAATAAACATAGTGCCCTAACTGGTTTGGCTCAGTGGCTAGAGCGTTGGCCTGCGGACTGAAGGGTCCCAGGTTCGATTCTGGTCAAGGGCACATACCTTGGTTGTGGGCACATCCCCAGTCAGGGGTGTGCAGGAGGTTTCTGATCAATGTTTCTCTCTCATCCATGTTTCTAACTCTATATCCCTCTTTCTTCCTCTCTGTAAAAAATCAATAAAATATATTAAAAAAATAATAAACTTAGTGACCTGTAGTAAACCAGCATTTAAAAATTAAATGTGCACCAAATAGCAGAATGCCGACATATAATAAAGTTAACTGTTGTTTTGTTACATATTTGTTTCAATTATATGTGTGTGTGTGTGTGTGTTCATGGGCATACATGCATGTGTGCATACACTGGTCTTGATAAAGAAAGTATCTTACTATAAAGTTACAGTGAAAATGACTGAAAAACATTGCTATAGAAAATTGGGTTTCACGTAGGAGAATAATATGATTACATTTACATTTTAGAAATACAATTCTGGCAGCAGTGTGTTCAATTGATTATAGGTGAGCAAATGTATATGTGAGAAGAATACCTAGAAACTGATTGCAACAGTTCAGACAACAGATGGTTAGAGCCCAACTAAAATATTATCTTAAAGTTTAGAAATTAAATAAAAGATGTTCCAGATAAAGGGACTTAATAATTTATTGAAGTTGAATGAGAAGTCTAGTATGACTCACATATTTCTTGAATGGTTGCATTATGCTATTATTCAGATTAGAAAATAACAAAGAAGAAGCACATTTGCAAAGAAAAATATGTATTAGGTTTTGGCTGTATTTAGTACAAGTCTTTGTACATTTGGGCTGCTGTAACAAAAATACTATAGACTGGGTGACTTATAAACAACAGAAGATTATTTCTTGCAGTCTAGAACCTGGAAAATTCAAAATCAAGGTGCCAGGAGATTTGGTGTCTGGTAAGGGCCTGCTTCTTGGTATATAGATGACAATCTTCCTGCTCTGTCCTCATGTTATATAAGGGATGAGATAGTACCATGGGAATGTTGTTATAGTTGTTAAATTATCTTTTAACTATTCCATGTGATATCGCTTGACTTGGAAGAGCCCAGTTGATTTGGAGGCTATCTTCTTTTTAACTGAATTTCCAACAGTTTCTAATACTTTAAGAGTGTTTTCATAATAACTGTAAATTCCCATGCTGCCTGACTAGTTAGGCATTTCCTTCTTTGAATTCCTAACAGAAGAGTAGATGGGAAAAGATGATGCAATTTCAGGAAGATCCTAGAAGTGCCATATTATTAGGTTATGATTTATGTGAAGTAATATACTCACCAATTATTCACATAGGCCTGGGGCATGAGGAAAGGGAGGAGATTCAACTATTTTAAGTCTCTGAACAAAAGTGAGCCTGTCCTCTAAAATAATCATCTTTCCCCTTCTCAGTTCTTTTCATTCTTTCCCACAGATGTGATATCCTTGACATCATCCAGAAATGGTTATATATACTGAGTATTTGAATGTCAGATGAATGGCCTTGAGTACTGCTATTGAACTTCCTATTTCATGTAATCTATTTATAAGTTCTATTTTGCAAGAGAAAAATCTATTACTTTCTGAAGTCATATTAATAGCTACTTATCTGTATTTGCATGACATTATGACTGATAGTTTAAGATTGCTTCATTCCCTTAGTATTTGTGTTATCAAAATAAAGCTACATAGCAGTCTAGATTACTTAGCAAATGAAAAAGAAATATTTTTCTAAAGCCCAAGTTTTTAATTTAATATAACAAAATGGTTATATTTTACCCTAAAAAATTATTTTTGTTAAAATAACTTCACACAAAAAAAATTAAGTGTCCAATTCTCTGTTTCATATAATTTTTATTTTCAACACAAATTTAAAGTTAATGTGGTTTATGGAACTAAAAGATGAATATAGATGTTTTATATGAAAATCATTTTATATAATTAAAAATCCTTTAAACCTATTAAAAAATCATGAGTTTCCAAATAAGATTATTCATTATAATGATATTTTAGCTAGGTTAAAAAGATCATATTCACATAAGAAAAAATAATATGCAAATAAAATATTGATAAAATGTGACTATGCTAAGAAAAATGATTGCCCAATTAATGGACTTATTACAGTAAATTATTAAGACTATTATTATTTTTTTTTACCCTCTCCTTCTGGTCCTATGGGAGGATTGAACTTCATATTCCCCTTGTGAAGTCATGTGGCTAGTTTGGAAAAATGAGTTGTAAGCAGACGTACCATGCCACTTCTGGGTCAAGGCATTTAAACACCAATGTGAGGTCATTCTCTCTCTCTCTCTCTCTCTCTCTCTCTCTCTCTCTCTCTCTCTCTCTCTCCCCCCCTATTAATCAGACCTACATAATAAAGCCACAATAAAAAGCCCCCCAAAAGTCTTGACATCAAAACCTGGGTGAGATTCTCTGGTTAACAATACTCTGTGCTAAGAGGATGATCTGTCCTGACTCCATGAGAGAAGGCTATAGAGCAGTGGTTCTCAACCTTCTGGCCCTTCAAATACAGTTCCTCATGTTGTGACCCAACCATAAAATTATTTTCATTGCTACTTCATAACTGTAATGTTGCTACTGTTATGAATTGTAATGTAAATATCTGATATGCAGGATGGTCTTAGGCGACCCCTGTGAAAGGGTCGTTCGACTGCCAAAGGGGTCACAACCTACAGGTTGAGAACCGCTGCTATAGAGGCTTCACATTTGGGATACAACCAGATCTGATTCTATGTGTCTCTTTTGTCTGATTCTTATTTGTGTCCATCCTATATAATAAAAGCCTAATATGCTAAGTGTCTGGTGGTCTGGTTGTACGTTCATCCAATCAAACTGTAATATGCTAATGATATGCTAAGGCCACTCAACCGCTTCCCATAACATGCACTGACCACCAGGGGGCAGACGCTCAGTGCAAGAGCTTCCCCCTGGTGGTCAATGCGCTCCCATAGGGGGAGCACCACTCAGCAAGAAGCCAGGCTCATGGCTGGCAAGTGCAGCAGTGGTGGCAGGCCTAAGCCGTCAGTCAGACATCCCCCGTGGGCTCCCAGACTGCGAGAGGGCACAGGCTGGGCTGAGGGATCCCCCCGAGTGCATGAATCTTGTGCACTGGGCCTCTCATTTTTCTATAATAAAGCTGTAATATTAATTGGATCACTTTCTTGAATTCTGTGAGTTATTCTAGTGAATTATTGAAATGGAGGAGGTAGTGGGAACCCCCACATTTTTAGCTAGTTGATCAGAAGTATGAGTGGCCCTGGAACCCTGATCTTTTATGGCTGATGTCTGAAGTGAGGGAAGTCTTGTAGAGGACTGTACCCTTAACTTGTTAAGTTTGGTCTAACTTTGGGTAGTTAGCACTGAGTGACTAAACTTAGTAAGACTTTCCTGTTGATCTACAAGAGAGCTCTAGTATGCCGAAGACAAAAAGCTTTGCTGCTTTACACAATTGAGATGCTAGAGTTCTGTATTACTTTGTAAATCTCGACTTACATTTATGATGCAGAAACATCTGACAGAAAATATATGGATGGACCAATCCAGTTATCTTCATTTCCTTCAATGACAAACTTATGGTTGCAGAGGCCTTAGAGATCGTCTGTCTACTCTATCCCATACCACTGTTGAAATACTTTAGCAATACCTCTGCCAAGTGGCTATACAACTTCTTTTTAAAAAGCTAAATTGCTAGACTGTTCTCTTGAGAAGCCGCATTCTATTAATAGAAAGTCTTTAATATTAGAACACTAGTGACCCGGCAAGCATAATCACACGGCCCCGCCCGCCTGTGTACCACCCCTCCTTGACACCCTAACCTCTCCACCCAGAGCTCCAGCACGCCTGGCCCCGCCTCCGGCCCCTCCAGCCTTCTCTGGCCACTTCAAGCCCCACCCTCAGTCCTGCCAGTCGCCTCCAGCTGGTCCCACCTCCTCCAGGTGCCTCCCCACTTTCGCCCTGTCTCAGGAGCAATGCGGCGCTCTGCGCCATCATGGCGCAGGAGGAGAGCATGGTAGCCCCATGCCTGCTGCAGAGTTTTGAGCACCACTTCCTGGCGGTGCACGTGCTGTGCTCCTTCCCCTGGCAGGTGGGCAGCGGGAGTGCTGAGTGCAAGCTGTGGGTGGCGAAGGACTGGTGAGGGGGTCGCTACAGGCTCTCAACCTCGCCCTCCCCACCCTGAGATGGTCCCGCCTCTTCTGGGCACCTCCCTACTTCCACCCCATCTCCAGAGCAACATGGTGGCTCTGCCCCAATGCACACGCAGCCTCCTGCTGAACGGTCATTATGGTGTGAGGATGTCATGGACATTAGCATATTAGCTCTTTATTATATAGGATTCTATCTGCTCAGCAACTATATTCCTCTTCTGTCCCTGTCCTTATACACTATGTAAAGCAAGTCTAATCCCTTAAAAGTTCACAAATATGATGCCAAAAACAATACATGTATCATGTCTTTTCTTCATGCAAACGTTTTCAATTTGATGTTAATAATCCTCACATGGTGTGGTTTAAGGACTATCTACTATCTAGCTAGCCTCTTTTGAACATTCTAGCTTGACTATACCACTCTCAGAATACAATGCTTAGAGGTAAATATATTCAGACCATAAACAAGTGGATGAGTTCCACCTGCCAGTATTTTGTTGGCCGAGTCATGGATTTCACATATTTTATGTGTCCAGCCATTTAAAATTCCAGATTTTTTCAAGTATATTGCTTTTAAATCATGTTTTAAAAATCATTCATATTCCTTTGACTCATAACAAACATAAAAGAAATAGCAAAGACTTAGGGTCTGAGAGATGCAGTTTTGAATTGCTATTCTTGCAATTATTATTATGTATTTATTTACTTTTATTAAACATTTTTAATGTTGACATTATTGTAGGAGTTAACCCCCTTCATTAGCCTTTACCAAATTATTGTCTGTGTTCATGGGGTATGCATATATGTTCTTTAGCCGTTTCCTTCACCTTCTTTATTTAGTCACATCCCATCTCCCTACTCTTGCAATTATTAACTGTGTGACTTTTGAAATTACCTTATCACCATGAATTTGTTTTCATATATGTTAAATAGGGTTAATAATTTTTTACCTTTTGAGGTTGTTTTGAGGATGCATATAGAGTAACTAATACTGTGCCAGAAAAAATTCAGTACATAATAAAAGATAACTAAAAACAGTAAGATCAACTTTAAAAATACCAAATCAGAAGACAGAAATGAAGATGCAGTCTCAAATATGAAAACTGTAAAAGGTTAAATTTTTCTTGGGTTTGAGTTTTAAAATTTGTCCCAAGATTTCAGAAAACCAAGTCAAAGGAAGACAAACCCACGAAAACAGCAACAATAAAAACTTGCATAATACTCATTATTGAAAAGCAGAAAGTTCATTAATTTCTAAGGAAAGCTACCTCCCCCCATGAAACCATATTCTAAGATAATCTTGTATTTGAGATTTTATTCAGAGGCCATCAAGAGACAAAGGGACCATTTTCTTTATACCAAATGTTTTAATAAGGAACACATAGTAAGCAGCTAGTAAATCTATTATGGCTAGATAGTATGTCAAATAAATTATATATGCATTATCATATGTACTAGTCACAGAAATCCCATGAGGAGGTATTATTAGTGTTCATATTTTACTAAAGAAAGAGATGATACTTAGAGATAAAAATTTATAAAGTCACATAGCAGAGCAAGACTTCATTCTCAGTCCATCTGACTCAGTTCTCTACCTTTTTACTTCTTTGCTCTACTGCCTATCCAGTGGTAATTAAATCTAGCTAGCTAAGCTCTATCTCTCTCAAAGCCATGGGAGAAAATCTTCTTTTTCATTGAATTTTATTCTTTGTTGTCAATTTCTAATTCCATAGAGTACACAAAAGTTGTTTTTATCAGCCTTATTCCAATATTGACTTTTTTCAGCAGAATCAAAATCACTTTAGCTACTTTGTCTCTTTCTATATTGCTTTATCCACATCCTACAAACAAATGCTGACAAATTTTCAAATGCCCATTCTTGGTTCTATCTGTTTTTGATTTTATGTCCTATCTCCGTGCTTTAACCTTTGCCTCTAAGTTTATTTTCCTCTTTTTCTATTAGGCTCCCATTTTTCATTTCCAACTGCCTATTCTATGTTCCACACAGATAGACTTACAGGACTAACAAACCAATATGTCTACAGCATGTGCAAACTTTAACTCAGGTTTCTCCCAGTCTTCCTCCTATTTCTGAATTCTATAGTGCAGTGATTAGCCATTACTGCAGAATCTTTCATTATGTCTCACTGGGATATTTAAACCATGATTACTCTGTTTATATTTCCTTCTCAAAATTTTTCAAAGACTCTCAGTTGCTAACATGATAAAATTAAAACTGCTTAGCTTGGTACTTAAGACTCTCAAAAATTTCATGCCAAACCACCCTTCCAATCTTATGTTTTCTATTTGTATCCTTCACACATTTAATGTTCCAGCCCAACTAATATAGTTGTTACACTCCATTAACCTTCTACACATTCCCCTCTTTGCTTTTGCTAATATTAGAATAAATAACTGCGATTCTTTTCACATCTAACTCTATATATTCAAAATCGTACTATTCCCCTAGGCCCAACTCAAATCCTAAATACTATTTCATATTCATGCCGAATACATCCACATAGGCAGGTTAAGAGGTGTTCTTGCAGCTGTGCTGGCCCAAGGTAACTCCTAGTGGTTAGATTTGCACAGATAACTTCCTGGTAAAGTTAATGACTTCAAACCAATGAAACACAAAATGAAATCTGAATCTTACATTTGTCTTTGTTCCATTTTAAGTTTATTCTGTGTACAGTGTAAGGAGGTGGTCTAGTTTCATTTTTTTACATGTATCTTTCCAATTTTTCCACTTATAAGACTCAAAACCATATAAATCCTAGAAGAAAACATAGGCATTTCTGATAGCAATATTTCTTGTTTATGTATCTCTTCAAGCAAAAAAATAAATAAATAAAAATAGAAAAATAAACAAATGGGACTACATCCAACTAAAATGATTTGAACAGCAGAGGAAAACATCAACAAAATGAAAGACTGACCACTGGATAGAAGCACATATTTGTCCATGATACATCTGATAAGGGGTTAATACATAAAATTTATAAATACCGAGGACTTGTATGCATGCATATAAGCATAACCAATGGACACAAGACACTGGGGGGTAGAGGAGGCCAGGGGAAGGTCAAGGGGGGGAAAAGGAGGCATATGTACTACTCTTTGTAATACTTTAAGCAATAAAACAAAATTTAAAAAATAAAAATAAATAAGAAGAGTAAAAAAAAAATTATAAATAACTAAAACAACTCAACACCAAAAAAACAACAAAACAATCCAATTATAAAATGGGAAAAGAACTGAATAGACACATCACCATATAGATAGCCAATAGACAAATGAAAAGATGCTCCATGTCACTAATCATCAGATATATGAAAATTAAAAGTTAACCAGGGAAGTAAAAGACCTGTTCCAGGAAAGCTGGAGCACATTGAAAAGGGAAATAGAGGAAGATATAAGCAAGTGGATACATATACTGTCTTCATGGATTAGAAGAGTTAACAATATTAAAATATCCATACTAGCCCTGACTGGTTTGGCTCAGTGGATTGAACATCGGCCTGTGGACTGAAAGATCCCAGGTTTGATTCCAGTCAAGGGCATGTACCTTGATTGTGGGCACATCCCCAGTGGGGGATGTGCAGGAGGCAGCTGATTGATGTTTCTCTCTCATCAATGTTTCTAACTCTCTATCCCTCTCCCTTCCTCTCTGTAAAAAATCAATAAAATATATAAAATATCCATACTACCCAAAACAATCTACAGATTCAATGCAATCCCATTAAAATGGCATATGTCACAGATCTAGAACAAATATTCCAATAATTTATATGGAACCAAAAAATATCTTTAAGAACCTCAACAATCTTGAGAAAGAAGAACAAAGTTGGAAGGATCACAATACCAGATATCAAACTATACTACAAAGCCACTGCCATCAAAATAGCCTTGTACTGGCACAAAAACAAAACAAGCATATAGACCAATGAGACCCCAAAAATCCATCCACACCACTATGGTCAATTGATATCTTGGCAACAGCACACAATGTGCTAAAGACAGTGTTGGGAAAATGAGACCGTACATGCAAAAAAAAAAATGAATCTAGACCACCAACTTGTACCATACACAAGAATAAACTAAAAATGGATAAGACAAATATAAGTTGCAAAACCACAAAATCCTGGAAGAAAAAATAGGTAGCAAAATCTCAGACTTCTTTTTAGTAATTTTTTTTTCTGATAGATTTCCTCAGGCAATGGAATGAAAACAAGTAAACAGTGCAAATTAAAATCACAATGAGATGTTACCTCACACCTGTCAGAATGTCTATCATCAATAAATCAATCAACCAACAAGAAGTATTGGCCAGGATGTGGAAAAAAGGGAACCCTCGTGCACTGTTGGCAGAAATGCAGATTGGTGCAGCCACTATGGAAAACAGTATGGAGTTTCTTCAAAGTATTAAAAACGGAACTGCCATATGACCTAGTGATTCCACTTCTGGGAATATATCCAAAGAACCCAGAAACACTAATTCAAAAAAATATATGCACCCCTATTTCATTGCAACATTATTTACAATGGCCAAGATTTAGAAGCAGCCGAAGTGTCCATCAGTAAATGAATGGATAAAAAAGCTATGGTATATTTACACAATGGAACACTACTTGGCTATAAAAAAGAAGGAAATATTACTTTTTGGGACAGCATGGGTGGACCTAGAGGGTATTATGCTAGTGAAATAAGCCAGTCAGAGAAAGATAAATGCCATATGATTTCACTTATATGTGGAATCTAATGAAAAAAATAAGCAAAAAAACAGGCCCATCGATACAGAAAACAAACTGACAGCTTTGGGGAGGAGTGGTTGGGGATCAGGGTGAAATAGGTGAAAGGATTAAAAAAAAACCAAACCCAACAACTAATAGACACAGACATTAGTACGGTGATTACCAGAGGGAAAGGGGGGTGGGTAGGTATAAGAGTATAAAGGAGAGATAAATGGTGATGAAAGGAGACTTAACTTTAGATGGTGTATTATAAAATTATACACTTACAACCCATTTAATTAACTAATTTAACTCCAAAAAAATTTAAAAATTGAAATCTAAAAGATTATTTTTCTATTTGTATAGTAAGAAATTATATATTAATAAAATATAAAGTCAAATAAGGCAACACATTATTCATTGAGACCTTACATTAAGATCGTGGTTTTTTATGGGATACAAAAAACTGTGAGTTACTTGGCATATAAAAACGGCTATGAGAATTATTCTCCTAGATAGAACATACTTAAATAAAAAATTAAAAAACACATTTGTTTTTACCTGTAGTAATGTGTACTGACTTTCTTAACCAGATAAGCTCCCTTTTTTATATTCTCTCTTAGCCCTGTGCAACTTCTGCATCAGAGTTACAGAATTATAATCAAATTGAATAAGTAATTTGCACATATTTTACTATCTGAATTACTCCTCTAGTCCAGTGATTTTTCGACTGGTGTGCCACAAGAATTTTTAAAACATGCAATACCTAATTATTTAGACAGGGACACAGATCTATTTTCCTTTAGATTATCAAATTTAAAAAAAGGTTACAGCTGACACAACAATAGCCCTCTGGTGTGAATGCCCTGTATTGAACCATAAATATATAGGTCATATAATAGAGTTGTATCTTATTGGTCACATAACATAATAAGGTTGCATCTGATGGGTTAATTCTTGGTACCAGAAATCCTCATATACAAGTATAGGAATCTGTTTTTTTAAAAAGTCACTTGGGCGCAAAAAGTGTAGGTAATTACTATTATTATTACTCTTAAGTCAATCAAAATTATGCCTATTTTTTTTTTGTCAAATCAGCCAGAAATGTATTTTTGGTGTGCTGCAGAATTTTGGTAATTAGTTTATGTGTGCAATGATATGAAAAGTTTGATAAGTGCCATGAAGGCTAGGGTTTGTCTAACCTGTTTACTTAGTGTAATGTCTGTGTGGACTCACATATTTGTGGAATTAATAAGTCCCTTACAAAATTTTCACTCATACCTTCCATTATCAGAAAGAAAATGTATGTCTTTTGGGTGTGTTCCAATCTGGTACTGTCTTGTTATGCAACTCTGCTTCTTTACCTCTATTTTCCCAGTTGGGAGATTTAAGAAGATTTCCAGCAATTATAACTCCTATTGTAGAAGTAAATATGATTTACATAAAACCTCCCCTCTTCTATCCTAACTTTTCTTCCAATAGTACAACCCACATTTTCATGAGTGATACTGGCTACTTTTGAACAAATGTTGTCACTTAGGCCTAAGCTAATTGTCCACACCATGCCTTTCTAATAATGAAAACACTAGCTCAATAGAGTGCAATATTGTTGAAATGCCAAATCATTCATTTGAAAAATGACTGTTTTGAGGCCTGCAGAATATAATTAAATCAATCTAAATTTGAAGTACTGAAGAAGTAATTTCTCTTCATTTTCCATTAGATTACTTTGTTTTGTTTTCATTCACATAAAAAATGAGAAGAAATCTTAAGTGACTCTCCATTATCTAGGGAAAAAAATATGGGTTTCTTATCCTAGCATTAAGATCTACCAAAAGTTGTGCAATGGTTTGAATAATTACCTTGAATGGATCATACTGCCACATATAAGCATTGGCCCCAACATGATAAACAGATATAGCTACTATTTACTGAGAGTTAAAATTAGGAAGTTAAATTATTTTCAGTTCTCACAGTCTCCATGAGATAGTTATTATTTATACCCCTTTCACAGATTAGAAAATAGGCTCATAGATGAAGAGCAATATAAAAGAGATCACAAGAAGCATCTGAGCTAGAATTCAGCCTCAGCTGTGTCTGTCTCCAAGCCTATATTCCTTTCACTGAGGTATGCTGCTCCAAAATTACATTGTTTAATAAAAAAAATCAGTCTATACTCCATCAGCACTGGGGCATAGTTCAGTCTCTTGTAGCCAACATGTATTAGCAGAGATCCATGTCTTAGTTCACATGCACAACTGTACCTCTAGCTATATGATAAAGAATCTTCCAGTGGATTTCAAAGCTTGGTTTGCTGTCACCATAGTTTCTTCTACCTAGTTGGCCGGTGTTAATTTTGCCAACGATAAAAAAAGATGTAGTGGGGGTACATTTCAAACTCCCATTTCTCTTCTAACCATTTACTGTTATCCCATATACATTAGGTCTTATCAACAGAGGACACCCGCCTAGGCAAATGCATATCACTTAGGGATTTAGTTGTGCAAACCTAAGCCCTTTGGAAATGGGATGAACCCATTTATGAAGCAAGATAAGTTGACTAACCTGGAGGACACATACAGTGGTCTAATAGTCATTTATACCCAAGGCCTCATTCCAGTGTTTTATATTAGGATATTGCTATTCTAGGTTCATTTTTGCTGGAAGACCACCCCTCTATTTCCATGACCCAGTTTATCACAGTGAATTCCATGATAGCAGATCTGATTCTTCTGTGGTGTAAACTGAGAGGAAAGGCTTGAACTCTGTTTGAGAAGAAATTTTTGACTTGGAATTTTCACATTTTTAATGGGTCCAAGTATGAGTTTCATGAAATTTAGAAAATATTATTGTTATGTGAATCATAGTATATATGTATTCAAAAAACATTTGAGGGTGAAATGTCCACTGCTTTCATCAGAGTCTCAACAGGATCTTTGGAACCTCTCTTAAATTAAGAACTACTGCCTTAAAATTTAATGTGTAGCTAACACTTCCCTGACTTTTATTTTTTCCTATCAACTCAATGAGTTTGACAGGCAGGGTGATGGTCAAACAAGTATATGGCTGTCAATCTGGTGAAGGACTATTAGTGAAATCCCAATAGGAAATATGCAATTCAGAGCAGTTTATAAGGTAGAGAAAACACAGAAATGTATAACTAAGGCCTAGGCAGTAATAAAGTACTAATGTATACACCTTGGGCACATGACAAGTTCTGTAGGGCATCAAATGAAGAATGAAGAAATATTGGTCTTGGCAGGATACTCTCACAAACAGTAGACTGACTGTCATCAAGGGAAGAAATTTCCCTAAGAAGACTGTCTCCTTTTTGAAGACTTAACTTTCTTCCCTGAAACACTGTGATCTCATCCAAACATTTGAAGACCCCTCCTTTATAATGAGCTGGAAATTCTTCTAAAAAGTAAAATAGACTTCTGTATTTAAAGAATATTACACATTAAAGAGAAAAGAAAAACATAAACAATTTTATACTGTAGTTTTCTTTTGTCTTGGTAGTAATATTATAAAGGCACTAGTGCCCCATTGCATGGATTCGTGCACATTGAAAAAAATTAATTAGAAGGTAGTGGGTGGGGATGGACTGGGTGAGCCGGGCCGGACACGCCCTGGAGCCAACCTCCCTGGTCCCTGCAGGGATTGGGCTGAAACCAGCTCTCCGACATCCCCCAAAGGGTCCCAGATTGTGAGAGGGTGGTTCTCTAGTGATGCACCCCAGAATCGGGCTCTCTCCTCTCTGGCTTCAGGGTGTATCACCCGAGAACCGTCGCTGCCAAGTCACCACAGCTCAGCAGCTCCTGCATTGACCGTCTGCCCCTTGGTGGTCATTGCGCATAGCTACCAGTTGGAGGGTCACTTAGCATTATATATATATGTAAGACCCGGTGCACAAAATTTGTGCATGGGAGGGGTCCCTCAGCCTGTTCCACACCCTCTCCTTTCCAGGATCCCTCGGGGGATGTCCAGCCATTGGACATCCTCTCACAATCCAGGACCGCTGGCTCCTAACTGCTCACCTGCCTGCCTGCCTGATCACCACTAACCACTCTGCCTGCTTGCCTGGTTACCCCGAACTGCTCTCCCCTGTTGGCCTGGTGGTCCCTAACCACCTCTGCTTGGCCCCCGCCACCATGGCTTTGTCTGGAAGGACATCCGGAAGGACGTCTGGAAGATATCTGGTCAAATTAGCATATTACCCTTTTATTAGTATAGATATTCATGTTATAAATGGGAGATAATGAATAAAATGAGGATGCATGATTTCCTGCAACTGTATGAATGTATCACAAGAATACAGTTAACCCCAGTCTACTTGTTAATAATACCATGTACACTCAAACTCCTATCATAAAACTCTTAGCATTCATGTCTTATTGTGCTAAATACTAGTTTCCACTTTACTTCATATCATAATATGTTTCATTCAAATCCCATTCTTTCAAATTAATCTTCACATTTATAATGCCACTTATTGAGTCATCTCTAGCTCAGAAGCTGCTTTTGTACAGCATATTATAGTCCTGTATTTCTCATAAATGGCATTTAGGATGTGGGGCACTCAAGGATAATTATCTTGCTTTCACACACACACACACACACTCACACACAGACACACACACACACACACACAAGAAAAAGTATTGGATTTAATACAATCCATGGTAAATTCAATCATGACTATTTTATTGACCTTTCTGTCATCACAAGAAACAATAAAATTTCACTAAAAACATTTTTATATTTTTTGGGCCATACCAATGAGGTGAAAGCCAAAAAACAGGTGGGTGAAGGATATGGAGTATTTGTAATACTTTACATTTCTAGCTATAAAGGACATTCATGCTCATTATATGATTTGGAAAATATACATAGAGAGTTATACATGTATAGACACATACACACACTATATATGTATGTCTGTATGAAGAAAATAATATAACCTATATAAGTATAATGATATTTTAATATTTTGGTACATTTTATTCCAGTTATCTTTCCAACACATAAGTGCACACACACACACAAATAGCATATATACAAGGGTATTCATGAACCATAGCCATATTATTATTGGCTGTATAATACCAATCAAATCATTTAACTTCAATAAGCCTTGGAGTCCTCATTTTTAAAATGGGGAAAGTAATTTTCCCTAACTCAAAGAGAAGTTGTGAGATTTAAGTGAGTAAAGCAATTGGCACATTCCCTGGCACATAGTGCTCAGTAAATGTTGTGGTTATCACTACTATTATTGTTATTATTGTGATTTCACTTTATATATAATATCCTAATAAGCTTTTAGTGTCTGTATCTTTCTTAGAATCCCAAAATACTCTACTCATGGATGCATTGTGATTTGTTTTCCTGTACCCTCTTTGAGTGATTTAGATGGTTTCTAGTTATTTAGACCTGACACTGTGATGAATATCTTTTTACAAACTTGTTTTGCTACAGATTTATTTAAAATAGATTCCTAGAGGAGGAATTCTTGTGTCTTAGATGGTTACAATCTTGATTACTATATTGAATTAACTATTTTTTCTCTCATCTGACTAGTTGCTATCATTCAAAAAATATTTCTTTTATAAATAAAGCCTTTGCAAGTGATCAAATTGTTCTCTTAGGAGGCCTTTTAATATACACAATCTGAAAATCATAACAGAATGCCAAATAAGTAGCTCTTCCTCATGTTGTTCTCCCTGGAACTCTATTAATTATTGCTGATTATTTTCCCTATCCCTTTATTAAGTACATGTTTCTTCATATGTACGAGAGGCAATAGCAACTGATTAAATGCATTTACACCCATGGTTTAGTCTAAAAGGTAGACCACCAACTTACATCATACACAAAAATAAACTCAAAATGGATAAAGGACTTAAACATAAGACGGGAAACCATAAAAATACTAGAGGAATCCACAGGCAGCAAAATCTCAGACATATGCCGAAGCAATTCCTTCACTGATACTGCTCCTAGGGCAATGGAAACTAAAGAGAAAATAAACAAATGGGACTACATCAAAATAAAAAGCTTCTTCACAGCAAAAGAAACCATCAACAAAACAACAAGAAACCCCACTGCATGGGAGAACATATTTGCCAATGTTATCACCGATAAGGGTTTAATCTCCAACATTTACAGGAAACTCATACAACTTAACAAAAGGAAGATAAACAACCCAATCAAAAAATGGACAAAGGACCTAAATAGATACTTTTTGAAAGAAGACAGAAGGAAGGTCACAAGACATATGAAAACATGCTCAAAGTCACTAATCATCTGAGAGATGCAAATCAAAATGTTCAGCCACCTGTGTACCATCTCACACCTGTCAGAATGGCTATCATCAACAATCAACAAACGACAAGTGCTGGAGAGGATGCGGAGAAACAGGAACCCTCATGCACTGCTAGTGGGAATGCAGACTGGTTCAGCCACTGTGAACAGTATGAAGTTTCCTCAAAAAACTAAAAACGGAACTCCCATTTGACCCAGTGATCCCACTTCTAGGAATATATCCCAAGAAACTAGAAACACCAATCAGAAAAGATATATGCACCCCTATGTTCATAGCAGCACAATTTACCATAGCTAAGATTTAGAAACAGGCTAAGTGCCCATCAGCAGATGAGTGAATTAAAAAACTTTGGTACATCTACACAATGGAATACTATGCTGTGGTAAAAAAGAAGGAATTCTTACCATTTGCAACAGCATGGGTGGAACTGGAGATCATTATGCTAAGTGAAATAAGCCAGTCAGAGAAAGATAAATATCACATTATCTCAATCATTTATGGAATATAATGAACAACATAAACTGATGAACCAAAACAGATCCAGAGACAGAGAAGCATCGATCAGAATGTCAAACTCAGAGGGAAGACAGGGGAGGGTGGGTGTAAGGGAGAGATATCAACCAAAGGACTTGTATGCATGCATATAAGCCTAACCAATGGACACAGACAACAGGGGGGTGAGGGCATGAGTCGGGGAGTAATGGGGGGAAAAGGACACATATGTAATACCTTAATCAATAAAGAAATTAAAAGTCAAAAAATTATTAATATTTTAACAGAAGGAAATCCTAATGGTTGGCCATGATTTCCTGATCTTAACTTTACACCTTAAGGAATTAGAAGAAAAAAACACAAGAACAAACTAAACCCAAAGTGATCATAGGGAAAGAAATAACAAAGATTATAGCAAAAATAAATAAAAAATGTAACGAGAAAAACAATAGAAAGGAGCTTCAAAATTAAGAGCTGGTTTTTTTTGAGAAGATAAACAAATTTGACAAATCAATAGGTAGCCTAAGAAGACTAATTAAGACTACCTAAAATAAGTAAAATCAGAAATGAAAGAAAGACAAAAATACAACATCCACTCATAATTAAAAACTCTCAGCAAACTAAGTATAGAAGGAACATACTTCAACATAATAAAGGCCATACATAACAAACACAGCGCTGTTGCCATACTCAATGTTGAAAGATTGAAATCTTTCCCTCTAAAATCAAGAACAATACAGTGGTTCCAACTCTCACCATTCATAGTACTGAGAGTACTAGCTAGAGCAGTCAGGCAAGAAATGAAATAAAAGTCATCCACAATATAAAGGAAGAAGTACTATTTTCTCTGTTTGCAGATGACATGGACTTATATGGAGAAAATCCAAATGAATACACCAATAAACAGCATTAATCAACAAATGCAGCAAAGTCAACAATGCAGCAGTTTCAAGATACAAAATCAACATACAGAATTCATTTGTGTTTGTATACAATAACAACAAAATATCTAAGCTATAAATTGTTTAAAATTCCATTCACATCGCATCAAAAACAACAAAATACTTAGGAATAAATTTATCCAAAGAAGTGAAATATTGGTACACAGAAAAATATAAGACTTGACAAAAGAAAATTAGGAAGACAAAAACAAATGCCTAATAAGGGTTAATATCCAAAACACAGAAAAACCTCATACAATTCAATAGCAAAAACATCAAAAGTAAAAACAATCCAATTAAAAATGAGCAAAGAACCCAAATAAATTAGGAAGATATCTCACTGCTAAATATTTGACCAGTGCTTTCTATTGAACACTAAATAATAAAAATGGTAATAATAATAATAATAATAATAATAATAATAATTACATCCTGAATACATTCATTTAGTTATTTGTAAGGATAGAAAATTTCTATATATACTGAATATTTCTGGAAGTTAAGTCAAACCTATGTCTTATACATATTATATTTGATCTGCAAATTACTAGCAGTTTATATTTACAATGGAATTTTTAACTTTTAGAGTCCTTCTCACCATCTATTATTTTCCTTTTCAGTTGGCTACACATAACAGTTTAGTATTTATGCCAATTAACCACGGTCCATATGGATGTCTTGATGTGCCATGTTTGTGAGCAAGTAGAAATCATGCATGATATACCTCCTGTGCCACTGCAAGACATTTAATGCTAAATGTCATTTGCCATTATAGCAATGGTTTCTTATTGGTCAGAAGATAGTTAGCTGGATTCTTTATTCTTTCCTAATTCAGGGTGGTATAGAGAAGGCTATTTCAAGTGATAAACTTAGTATGAAAATATGTGCTAGAAGAAGCAAGACTCTATACATGAGTTTTATTTTTATTGGGATTAAAACACAAGTGATTCTTGGCCTGAAGGTGAGTCACAGATGGACAAGGCTCAGATGGCACATGAGCATACAGAAGTGAGTGAGAATCCCTAGTGAGAATTGTAAGTGCATCTTGGCAAAAGATGGATTTGTCCCCTATATAGTGGGGTCATTACACGCAACCTTTGCCTATTCTTCCATCTGGTTTTTATGTCAAATAGCATTAATTCAAATTTAGTGGCATGATTATCAAGCAATTCAAACACAGCAAATATCCCTAATGTATACTGAAATGTGCAAGTATATGGTTCCACTTATATGTAATTGAGAGTGGGGAAGTTGTAATGCTTGCATCAGTGAAAATAATAACTATGTTATAAAGTCAAATTACTACAGTAACAATTTTCCAAGTACAAGTGTGAAAATAAATTTCATTTTTTAGAAGCCTTTTCCATTATCCCTGTTATTTTATCTTGTATATTGAACTCTTGTCATTGAAAGATTTACCAGCTTCAGTGAAAAATGCCTGGATAAAAAAGAGAAATTAAGAAATGATTTAGTGTTTGCAAAAATATAATCTGATAAACTACTATTTACAGGAAGAATAGTTTCTTTTCCTCATAGATAAGAAGCATCTATAACTTAGTAGTGAGCATACTTTCTGTTCACTATATTGACAGTTTATGTGTAGCTAGTGTAACCAGGAAATAATATCAAGGTCATATTACCATTATCACTCCTAGATCATTATAAAGTGGAAGCTGATTAAATGAAAATAATATACATTCTTGAATTGTTTTCAGCCTCGGATTATTTTGTGCTTTATTGTTGGATAAGTTTAAAATGAGGCACAGATCTACTGAGTCTCCTTGGACATAAGTTTTTCCCCAAGAAAAAGTAGCTATTTTAAAGTTATCTTTATCATCCTGATTGGCTTGAAGGCAAAATCAGCCCAATAAGATTTTGTATGTTTTTTAAAACTTTTTAAATCTTCACCCATGGACATGCTTTTATTGATTTTAGAGAGAGAGGAAAGAGAGGGAGAGAGACAGAGAAACATCAGTGTGAGAGTGAAACATTGATCGGTTGCCTCCAGCATGTGACCCAACGGAAGATTGAACCCACAACCTGGGCAAGTGCCCTGAACCGGAACCGAACCCATGACTCTTTGGTACATGTGACGATGCTCCAACCAACTGAGCCACACTGGCTAGGGCAATTTTGTATTATTAGTCATTTTGAAATTGTGGAGATAATCTAATAATCACATTATTAAGGTATTGATTATACTGTTATTATGGTGTCAGTTAATTGACTATAAAATGTTTTTGATAGTATCTCAGTGGCTTAAGTGAATTATCTGCACCCCCCCAAAAAAAAATCCTGTAATAGTTACACTCAGAGACTAAGTATATGCTGTGAAAAATTGACTGATAGAATGCATTATTTTATAATATACTGTGAATATATACAGACTGACAGTTTTTAGCATTTGTTGAATTCCCATTTATGTAAAGTCTTGTATTAGTTACTTTGGGGAGATACATGAAGTAGAAAACATATCTCCTCTTCTATTTATTTATTTTTTTCAGTTTTATTGAGATACTAGAGACCTGATGCATGGAAAGAAACAGCAGAAAGCTTTGCTGGCAGTCCTTCAAATGAAAATATGCTCACTGATGACATGGTCCACCTCATATAGAATGTGAACAGATTGTAGAAGGTCAGAGGGTCAAAAAGGATGATGGCAAATAACAGAGGAATACAACTAGCTAGAGACCTTAATTAAAGCAACGCCACTTGGTTTTGTGTTAAAAAAGAAAGAGGGAAAAAGGTAAGAAGCTACCCAAAAGGAAATAAATAAAAATTGTTTCTATAACATAGTTCCTTTCAAAAATAACTTCACCAAGAATGTAATCTAACATATCCTAATAGCATAGAATTTTGTCATACAACAGTATTTCCTTAACAGCAGTCTTATTGAGAAACATGCTGATTTTGTGCTAGCCAAATACAAATAATCACAAGCATACTGTTCTCCTAGAGTTGTTACTATCTTAACTAATAAAAGGGTAATATGCAAATTGACCCGAATGGCAGAACAACCTGGAACGACGGGTCACTATGACGTACACTGACCACCAGGGGGCAGACGCTCAATGCAGGAGTTGCCTCCTGTTGGTCAGTGCGCTTCCATAGTGGGAGCACCACTCAGGCAGAAGTCGGCTCACGGCTGGCCAGCGCAGCGGTGGTGGCAGGAGCCTCTCCTGCCTCCATGGCAGTGCTAAGGATGTCTGACTGTGGCTTAGGCCCATTTCCCTAAGCTGTCAGTCAGACATCCCCAGAGGGCTCCCAGGCTGCTAGAGGGATGTCTGACTGCCAGTTTAGGCCCAATCCCCTGGGAAGTGGGCCTATGCTGGCAGGTGGACATCCCTCAAGGAGTCCCAGACTGTGAGAGGGCACAGACCAGGCTGAGGGAGCCCCCGAGTGCACAAATTTTCATGCACCAGGCCTCTAGTGTTAAATAAATGTACTTGGTCTGTACATTTATTTAAATGTATTAGTGATTATTCTGTTTTTAAGTATTGATAAGACTAGTCCTACTATAAAAGTTTAAATTAGAAATTCCAATAGAATGTTAGGTCATTCGGTGATTGATTTACCTATGAAAAACACAATTTTCACAAGCTTATTTAAACAGCTGTCTTGTTAGTGCCATATTCCTGAATATAAACAATTGAGAATGTATGTAATTACAAACTATTCAAATAGACTAGCTCTACAGAACTATTTTTAAGCATTCATATTTCAATCAATAGTGCAAAAGGGAACAATGGTAGAAATATTTTCTATTTTGGCTATATTTGCATATTTGTATCAGTTGCTTTATTCAAACCAATTAGACTAAAGTTGTCTATGAAAACCAGATCATGCACAAATAAAGCATATAAGACCCATTAAACATCAAATGTGTATCATTTGCATAGGTAGAAAAGAACACTGGCAGAGAACATATTTATTATTCAAGGACCATACTACCTAATAGAAGGCACTATCTTTATATTTAAATATATATATATATACTGAAGCAAATGATTGCTCTTCAAATATTTGTCAATGTTGTACTAACTTGGGGCGAAGACCATAGAAAATGAGTGTGATGTGAGGAGAATTCAGACAGCTGTTTAAATAAGCTTGTGAAAAATGTATTTTTCATAGGTAAATCAATGACAGAATGACCTAACATTCTATTGGAATTTCTAATTTAAACTTTTATAGTAGGACTAGTCTTATCAATACTTAAAAACAGAATCATCACTAATATATTTAATTATGGTCATGATATTTTACTTCTTAACAAGAATTTGACTTAAAATAAACATCTTTTGACTTTCTTTACTTTGGAGGACTGTTTGTCTTAAAAAAAACTACAAACAAACACAACTACTACATTTAGGTCATCTAGGTCATACACCCACATTCAAATTGATAGAGAATAATGACCACCAAAAATGTCTATGTTTTAATCCTCAAAAATTGTAAATATGTTAATTTACATGGTAAAAAAAGACTTTACAGATGTTACTAAGGTTAAGGATCTTGAGATGGGGAGATCAGCCTGGATTATCTAGGTGGGCCCAGTGTAATCACAAAGATCCTTTAAAGGAGGAGACTAGAGGCTCAGAGTCCAGAGTAGGAGATGAGATGATGGATGGAGGGTTATGCCTCTGTATGTTTTTGTGTGTCAGGGGGAAGAGGGTGGTGGAGGAAGAAGAGGGATAGAAAGGGAGATATTTGAAGATGCTATGTTGCTGGCTTAGAATATAGAGAAAAAGGTCATAAGTCAAGGAATATGGCTGTCCTCAAGTAGCTGGGAAAAGCAAGGAACTGGATTCTTCCCTAGAAGCTTCAAAAGGAACTCAGCCATGTTGACCCATTTTACATTTTGGACTTCCTTATCTGTAAGATAATAAATTTGCATCATTTAAACCAGTAAGTTTATATCAATAGGAATTAATACAGAGTCCCTACCCATGAGAGTTCTAAGCTAACACTTAAAACCTTTCCTGCCTCTTTAACTTGTGCCCTTTAATAGACATATCATCAGATAGTTACTTGGTCACTTACACAACACTTTTACTTTGGAGTATCTAACACATCCATCTATATGTCCTCTGATCCTAATATAGTCACTCATCTTTTTCAAATAACACTTCTTTGTAATATGTTCAGCAACATACTGGACACAAAAGTACCAGACAGCCATTATAATTTTCAATATTTCAGAATTTTGTTTTGCTTGTGTCATATTATATGGAAGATTATTTTATATGAATCTGGTTTAAGTTATCTTTGTTAAAATATATGTATATGACCAGATTTGAAAACTTGAATATGATCTAGCTTTAAGTAGTTATATTTGTTGTTAAATTGTTTAAAATATGGTTCTTCAGTAACTAATGATAACTGTTCAACCAATATTCCCCATTTCCCATATTGTGGAACACATAGCACAACTCAATAAATAGTGGTTATGGATAATCAATGAGATAACTAATCTTTGAAACACAAACTGAAGAATTTTAAAAGAGGCCTTTCCAGAGTCATCTAGTGATCAAAATGTCTAAAAAATGCAAATAATACACAAAAATCTCACACACATCATTTTATCTTTATTCCATTATATTAATTCACAAAATTTTATTCCACTATTTACAAATTCATATAAACTTTAATATTTAAATGTACTATTGTATAAATAATGTTTACTACCATTCTTGCAGGTTCAGAGATTTCCTTTTTAAGATTCATTAGAGTGTAAGCTATTACAATATTATTAGGAGATGCCTGGTGCCCCACAAAGAATTAAGTTAATGAGCTCCCTTATTACTGAAAGGGATGAGACAAAAGCTGGATGCCGATATGCCAAGCACTTTGAAAAAGGAAATTTTGAATTAGAAAGGAGATTGAATTAGAAATGGACTCTAGGGTCCCTTCCACCTTAAAGAGGGTATGATGCTACTCTATAACTTAAAGCTGGACATTTACATAGATCATAGCATAGTCATTTTAGATGGTTCAGCTCTTCTCACAAGTTACCATAGCTGAACTATTTCTGTACCATCTTATCATTATACTAGAGGCCCGGTGCATGAAAATTCATGCACTGGAGTGGGGGGGTCCCTCAACCCGGCCTGCCCCCTCTCACAGTCCAGGAGCCCTCAGGGGCGGGAGGCAACCTGGAGATCAGGGGAAGGTGATGCCCTATCACATCTCTGCTGCTGCCACTGCTGGCAGAGCAAGTCTCAGCCGGCCCTGGTTATCTGTGCCTTGGGCTGGCCCTGGGAAGCTGGGCAGCTGCCATCTGAGGCTTGTCTGTGCCTCAGGCAGGTCCTGGGTGGCTGGGGGGCTGAGGGGACTGGGGGACACTGGAGGCAGGCTCCTGCTGCCTCAGCTGGGCTGTAGGGACTGGGGGCCTCCATCTTGTGGCTATGAGCACTGCCATTTTTGAGGGCATGGCAGTCAATTAACATATTTCCTCCTTATTGGCTGTGGGCGCCGTCATCTTTGCAGCCTGGTATTCAGGCATTTGGTCATCACTCACTAGCCCTCCTGCCAGCCTTGTCACCCCATGCAGACTGTTTGGTCATCTGCTCAGTCGCAACGTTCGCTTAGGCATATATATATATATATATATATATATATATATATATATATATAGAGAGAGAGAGAGAGAGAGAGAGAGAGAGAGAGAGAGAGAGCTGGCCTTACAGGATCAATATTTTCATCATTAATATAATCAACTCAGAAGGGACTCCCTTCAGTTTTCTCTTTAAATTCTGTAAGACAGTTTCGAAATTATGAAATTACAGCAGATGCCAGCAGCAGAATATTTTCCTAGGCAGAATGAAGAAAGAGTGAGATCACTGTCTTACAATGAGAACTCAAACTCAACATTACAAAATGCTACAGAGTATGTAAATAGGGTTGTCATTACCCTATGGCCTCTATTCTTGCCCACAGTACATTCCTTAGAGAACATGTCATTTCATAGAAAACACATAATTCTATAATTACTGAATCAGAAAAAGCTCATGGACATTACCTTGGGTCAAAACAATGCAGCATTTCTCTTTTTCTCTTTTGAGATGGAAATTCTCAGTATAAAAATCATTCACAAAGAAGAGATAGTCTGAATTCAAGGAAAAGACGAGATTGCACAAAGTATTCTTATTTGTGATCAAATCTAGGGGTGCAGTTTAGAAAGAAGCTACGACCCTTTGGTTTGTTCTAATAAATTATACTAGAGGCCCGGTGCACAAAAATTTGTGCACTCGGGGGGGAGGGAGTCCCTCAGCCCGGCCTGTGCCCTCTCGACGTCTGGGACCCCTCGGGGGATGACCACCTGCTGGCTTAGGCCCGCTCCCCAGGGGATTGGGCCTAAGATGGCAATCAGACATCCCTCTGGCAGCCCGGCAGCCCTCGGGGGATGTCCACTTGCCAGCGGGGAGCAGGCCTAAACTGCAGTCGGACATCCTTAGTGCTGCTGAGGAGGCAGGAGAGGCTCCTGCCACCACCACTGTACTGGCAGCCATCAGCCTGGCTTGTGGCTGAGCAGAGCTCCTCCCATGTGAGAGCGACCTGACCACCAGAGGCAGCACCTGCATTGAGAGTCTGCCCCCTGGTGGTCAGTGTGTGTCATAGTGACCAGTCATTCCCAGTCCTTCTGCTATTAGGGTCAGTTTGCATATTACCCTGTTACTATATAGGATAGAGGCCTGGTGCGCAGGTAGGGGCCAGCTCGTTTGCCCTGAAGAGTGTCCCGGATCAGGGTGGGGGTCCCCACTGGGGTGCCTGGCCAGCCTGGATAAGGGGATGATGGCTGTTTGCAGCTGGTCACACCCCCTTCACGGTGGGGGTCCCCACTTGGGTGCCTGGCCAGTCTGGGTGAGGGGCTGAGGGCCGTTTTCAGGCTGGCGGGTTACTGCAGCTCCCAACCTCTCTTTTTTTTCTTTTTTTTTTTTTATTCTGGTATTTATTTACCTTCTATGGCTGTCACTGGAGCTGAGAGCCGGCTTTAGCTCTGAGGCTTGGCTCCAGCTCTGAGACCTCGGCTGCTGAAAACAGGTATCTGGTTTGTTTGGGTTCTATAATTGTAATACTGTTGTGGTCCTGCTCACTCCAGCTCTGATGGCTGAAAGCAGGTTTCTGGGGATTGTTTAACTTCTATAATTGCAACATAGTTACTTAGAGTGCAAGCTCAGAGGCCAGCAGCGGTAGGAGAGGAACCTTGGCTTCCTCCATCACTGGAGCAAGCAAGCCTCCTGTTCACTTCAGCTGCCTGGCTGCCAGCCGCCATCTTGGTTGGCAGTTAATTTGCATATCCCGCTGATTAGCCAATGGGAAGGGTACCGAAGTTATGGTTAATTACCATGTTTCCCTATTATTAGATAGGATTGTTTGTATTATGTTGTATCATAGTCTATCATTTCATTATTATTATAATTTTCAGGGTAACCAAGAAACTTGTTGTTTCATATTGTTGGTACAGTTTTATTTAGCCTTTAGTTACTGATACAAACATATGTAAGTAAGGCACATGTCAATATTAAACTTAGTTTTGTAATGGCAACTTTTCCTTTGAAAATTCAACTTCAAAAAGCCACTCTGGTATCAAAAAAGGAACAAGGGTCTATTGGGTTCATAATCCATTAGCCATATCTTTAGTAGGCTGAGAAGGGTCTGAGAACCCACATTTTTCTTGTCAGTATTGCATAATTAGATAATTGCCAGAGATGGAAGCTAGCAGGGTTGGCCAGGTCTAATGGGAGAAAGTTAAGGAAAAAAGTAGTGACTTCACACTTTGCTACACAGAATATTTTCTGAATGCTTAAGGGGTTGTTCCATATTGAACTTCAGATTAATTTGATATATGTATATCCATACCTTTTGTTTTTAAGTACAAAGAATATCATATTAAAAAGAATACAGAGAAAATTGTACTTCAGAGGCTATGATTGCCATCTAGTGGGGGCCACCCAAACTGCAAACCACAATTACCAAGATCTCTGGGAGGCTCTGAGGAAGAACCAGGCAGCATCAACTGCATAATGTTAACATCAAGCATTCTTTTCATGTTTGCTTTAAAGATGCAGAATTTTGCTATATGTTTGATTTCATAAGGCCTATTCTTCCTCCTATAAATATCATCATGACCTCCTTCAGATTTCCTAGTTCCAACCAGTAAGCACAGGCGTATTTGTGATAGGGAACAGGGTCTGAACAATTAAGAAACTATTCTGAGAAGTGCCCCCAAAGGTTAGAACTCTGGCCAGTGTCTTTACTTCAAAAATCATCAAGGTATATTACCTTAATTTGCATATATAATTAACTTACATTATATATGTATATCTATATCTGTGTCTTATCTATATCTGTATATATCACCTTCTTTACCCACTCATTCATACATGGACACTAAGGCTGTTTCTGTTTCTTGCCTATTGTGAATAATGCTGCAATGAACATGTGAGTACAGCTATCTCTTCAAGATGTTGATTGCATTTCCTTTGGATATGAATTCAGAAGTAGCATTTCTGAATACAGTAGTTCTGTTTTTAGTTTCTTTTTAGAAACCTTTATGCTGTTTTCTGTAGTGGCTGCAACAATTTACATTCCCACCAATAGTGCACAAGAGTTCCTTTTTGTTCACATACTCTCTGGCAGTAATCTGTCATGTTGATAGCAGTCATTCAAACAGATATGATGTTATATCTCATTGTGTTTGATTTGCATTTCCTTGATAATTAGTAATCTTGAGCACATTTTCATGTACCTGTTGGCCATTTGTATGTTTTCTTTGGTAAAATATCTACTCAGCTCTTCTGCCCATTTTTCATCAGATTTTTTTGCTATTAAGTTAAGTGAGCTTTAACTTGTTATTAAATACTAGAGGCCCGGTGCACAAAAATTTGTGCACTCGGGGGGGAGTGGGGGGTCCCTCAGCCAGGCAGGTGCCCTCTCGCAGTCTGAGACCCCTCAGGAGATAATGACCTGCTGGCTTAGGCCTGCTCCCGGGTGGCAGAGGGCAGGCCCAATCCCTAGGTGCAGCCCCTGGTCGGGCTCAGAGCAGGGCCAATTGGGGAGTTGGGGCGCCTAGCCTGTCATGCACAGAGCAGGGTGGATTGGGAGGTTGTGATGCCACCCTCAGTCATGCACAGAGCAGGGCAAATCAGGGGGTTGGGGTGCTGCCCCCTGTCACGCACACAGCAGGGCCCATCAGGGGGTTGAGGAGCTCCCCCCTGTCACACACAGAGCAGGGCCGATCAGGGGGTTTGGGTGCTCCCCCCTGTCACGCTGATCCCAGTGCTGGGAGGCATATTACCCTTTTACTATATAGCATAGAGGCCTGGTGCCCGGGTGGGGGCCGGCTGGTTTGCCCTGAAGGGTGTCCTGGATCAGGGTGGGGGTCCCCACTGGGGTGCCTGGCCAGCCTGGGTGAGGGGATGATGGCTGTTTGCAGCTGGTCACACACCCTTCAGGGTGGGGGTCCCCACTGGGGTGCCTGGCCAGTCTGGGTGAGGGGCTGAGGGCTGTTTTCAGGGTGGGGGTGACTGAAGCTCCCAACCGCTCCTTTTTTCCTTTTTTTTTTTTTTATTCTGGGCCAGCTTTAGCTTGAGGCTTGGCTCCAGCTCTTAGGCCTCCGCTGCTGAAAGTAGGTTTCTGGCCTTTGCTTACAATGTTGCGATCCTACTGGCTGAAGTCCGGCGGTATTTGTTACATAGTTTCTTAAACTGCAGGCTCAGAGGCCTGCAGCCGCAGGCGGGGAACGTTGGTTTCCTCTGTCACTGAGGCAAGCAAGCCTCATGTTAGTTTCAAGCTGCCTGGCTGCCGCTGCCATCTTGGCTGTCAGTTAATTTGCATATCTCGCTGATTAGCCAATGGGAAGGGTAGCGGAGTGACACTAATTACCATGTTTCTCTTTTATTAGTGTAGATGAGGTATACATATATTTTCTACCATTCAGTCGATTGTCCTTTTGATGTGCTAATTATATCTTCTGCTTTGTGGAAGTTTTTGTTTGAAATAGACCCACATATATATTTTTGCTTTTGTTGCTTGTACTTTTGTGGTCATAGCCAAAAATCATTACTAAGAGCAATGTCAAGCAGTTTTTCCCCCATTCTGTCCCCAAGGAGATTTACAGTTTCAAATATTATGTTTATGCCTCTAATACATTATCCTAATATATACAAAAACCCAGGGTCCATAATGACCGACTGAAGGTTCCATGGAACACTGGAAGTCAGTCCTGCGGTCAGTGCTGGGCTGCCATGGTGACCAAGAACTGACTGCCTTTAGTGCTGGTGCAGTGACCCAGCACTGACTGCCAAGGGGGCTGTGGATCAGGCCCAGAGAGAGGCCCAGAGAGAGAGGCAGGGTCTGATCCGCAGCCTCCATGGCAGCTGTTGATCATCCATTGCCTCTCTCTTTTTCTCCGGGATTTACCAGCAGCCATGCCTCTGTTTCTCTCCAGGCTTCCCCGCGAGGGTTGCTGATCAGCCCTGCCTCTCTGATCAGTCCTGGAGTTAGGCTCAGAGATGCTGACTGGTATAGAAACCGACCAATCAGAACCAAATCTGAGTGAACTGTGAGGAACCAATGACTGCCTAGGAGGTGGAGCTTTTGATCCTGACTGGCATAGAAACCGAACAATCAGAACCAAATTGACCAACAGGGGATGGCAGTTGGGGGTGAGATCAGGCCTGCAGGGGAGGGCATTTGGGGGTGATCAGGCAGACCAAGGCAGTTGGGGACAACCAGGCCAGCAGGGGAGAGCAGTTGGGGGCAAGATCAGCCTGGCAAGTGAGGGCCATTGAGGGCGAGATCAGGCTGGCAGGGGAGGGCAGTTGGGGACAACCAGACTAGCAAGGGAGGGCAGTTAGGATTGATCAGGTAGGCAGAGGCAGTTGGGGGTGATCAGGCAGGCAGGCAGGTGTGCGGTTAGGAGCCAGTGGTCCCAGATAGCGAGAGGGATGGCTGACTGCAGGCTGGGCTGAGGGCTAATGACTCCACCTCCTAGGCAGTCATTGGTTCCTCACAGTTCACTCAGATTTGGTTCTGATTGATCGGTTTCTATACCAGGCTAGCAAGTTAAATATATGAGTGATGTAAGATAGAGACCAATTTCATTTTTATACATGTGATTATCTTTTATTCCCAACAACCATTTATGAAGATACCATCCTTTCCCCATTGAGTATTCTTGGCTCCCTTGTCAAATATTAGTTCATCATATGTGGGTTTATTTCTGGGCTCTTAATTCTATTCCATTCATTTATTTATCTATATTTATGCCAGTACATACTGTGTTGATTACTATATCACAAACCATATTTTGTAATATGGTTTGAAATCAGGAAGTGTAATGCTTTCAGCTTTGTTCTTTTTCAGGAATTACTTTGGCTATTTGGGGTCTTTTGTTGTTGCATATGAATTTTAGGATTTTTTTTCTATTTCTGTGAAAAAATGCCATTAGAATTTTGATGGGATTGGCAATTAATCTTTAGATAGCACTAGGTATCTACTAATTTTCTAATCCTTGAACATAAGATACCTTTCCATTCATTTGCATTTTCTTCAACTTCTTTCATCATAGTCTTATAGTTTTCACAGTTCAAATTATTTACCACTTTGGTTAAATTTATTTCTAAATATTTTATTGTTTTGTGCAATTGGGAATGGGGTTGTTTTCTTTATTTTATTTTGAATACTTAATTGTTATTGCAGAGAGATGCAACAGATTTCTGTATGTTGATTTTAAATCCTGCAACTTTACTGAATTCACTGAATAGTAATAATATTTTCTTAGCTGAGTCTTTAGGACTTTTTTTATATATGGCTACTAGATGCCTGGTGCATGAATTCATGCACAGGTGGGGTCCCTCGGCCTGGCAGGCAATCGAGGCCTATTGGGGGAACTGGCTGGCCAAGGGGAGGGACCCCAAGAGGTTGGTCAGCTGGCCCCCCTATTAGGGTACATGGGGGAGGCAACCGGTAGGGGGTAGGGACCACAGGAGTTTGGCCAGCTGGAGGGAGGGACTGCAGGAGGTTGGCTGGCTGGCCAGGGTGGAGGGACCATGGGAGATTGGCTGTGAGAGTGCACTGACCACCAGGGGGCAGCTTCTGCATTGAGCATCTGCCCCCTGGTGGTCAATGTGTGTCATAGCGACTGGTTGACTGGCCATTTCAGTTGTTTGGTCGTAATGGTCGCTTAGGCTTTTATACATATAGATGTCATCTGCAAACAGAGACAATTTTACTTCTTCCTTTCCAATTTTGATGACTTTTATTCCTTTTTCTTGCCTAATTGCTATGGCTATAACTTCCAGTTTTACGCTGAATAGAAGTGGTGAGAGTGGCCACCCTTGTTTTGTGCCTGATCTTAGAGGAAATATTTTCAAATTTTTAGTATTGTGTACATTAGCTGTTGCCTTCTCATATATGGCTTTTATGTTGAGGTTCATTCCTTCTATACCAAATTTGTTGAAGTTTTTATCATGAAAGAATGTTGTATTTTGTGAAATGCTTTTTCTTCATCTATTAAGATGATTATATGATTTTTATTTTTCATTTTAATAATATGGCATTTCATATTTATATATTTGCATATATTAAAACATCCTTGTTTGCCAGGGATAAATTCAACTTAATCCTGGTATATGATCCTTTTAATATGCTATTGAATTAGGTTTTCTAGTATTCTGTTGAAATTTTGTGAGCCTGCATTCATTGGTGACATCAGCCTGTAATTTTCTCTATTGTGGTGTCATTAAAAGGCTCAGGACAATAATGGCCTTGTAAAATAAGTTTTGAAGTGTTCCCTCCTCTTCCAGTTTTTGTAAGAGTTAGAGGAGGATTTATGTTCATTATTTTTAAAAGTTCAGTAGAATTCACCAGGGAAACCACCTAGTCCAGGCTTTTCTTCCTTGGAAAATTTTTCATTACTGATGCAATCTCATTACTCATTGTTGCTCTGTTCAGATTTTCTATTTCTTCATAATTCAGTCTTAGCATGTGTTATGTTTCTAGGAATTTATTTCTTCTAAGCTACCCAATTTGTTGGTGTGTAATTGTTCATAGTAGTCTATTATGATGTTATACATTTCTGTGGTACTAGTTATAATGTCTCCTCTTTCACTTATTATTTTATTTGAGTCTTTTTCTTCTTAGCTAGTCTAGCTAAAAAGGTTTGTGGATTTTGTTAATATTTTAAAAAACTTGTGCTTAGTTTAGTTGATATTTTCTAATGGATTTTATTATTGTTCCATTCATTTCTGCTCTAATCTTTGTTTTGGAGAATTTGGGTAAAGTTTATTCATGATTTCTTACACTCTTCTTGTAACATTTCTGAAGATTTGAAAGTATATAAAAATAAAATGGGCAGCATGCCTACCTGGTGGTCCTATGAATCTATCTCTTGTTTCAATATTGTTTGGATGGAACAGATCCAGGGATTCCCCTTCTTCCATCTTCCAACCACCCTCCATCTTCCTATCCAGTTAGTACTTCTGGGATCATTCTCTGATTCTGGGACCAACCAAAGCGCGCGTGCGTGCGTGCGTGTGTGTGTGTGTGTGTGTGTGTGTGTGTGTTAAGCTCCTTATTACCAACCATGAGTTCCCAAAGTCATCAGAATTATCCCATCAATGTGGTGACTGCCATCGACTGCATGGTCAACCTGCATCTGCAGCCCACATCTATCACTCGCTGGGCTTCTATTTAGAAGGCAACCATGTGGCCATGGAATGCATGGGCTACTTCTTTCGTGAGATGTCCCTGAAGAAATGCAAGGGTGTTGAGTGTTTCCTGAAGATGCAAAACTAGTACGGCAACTGTGCTCTTGCCCAGGATGTGCAGAAGCTGTCCCAAGATGAGTGAGACTGTAGCCTGGAGGCAACAGAAGCTGCCATGGCCCTGGAGAAGTACATGAAACAGACCCTTTTGGATCTGCACATCTTGGGTTCTGCCCTCACAGACTTAATCTCTGTGACTTCCTAGAGAGCCAGCCATTACCTAGATGAGAAGGTGTATTTCATCAAGAAGATGAGCAACCACCTGATTAACATTGAAATGCTGACTAACCCCCAAGCTAGGAGACTTCCAAAGGCACAGATAAGAGCTCTTGGAGCCCAGCAGCTTTTGACAGGGTCCTCTCAACTCCCTAGTATTAGGGCTTTTGCCTAAGTCACTCTCTCCAGCCACCAGGCAGCTTTTTAACCACCCTTGATCCCTATCCTAGGCCATGAACAGATAAAAACACTAACAAATTTGCAGCCTAAGATAAAATGAAGTAAGATATTATCAAAAAATATACATGGTGTTATGAGAGTATATAATATAGGGGCCTAACCTAGTTTGGAGGGTTCAGAACACTTTTCTTAATGAATTGTTCATGATCTGGCCCCTTTGGGCCAGACATAAGTCCTAGATGTTCACAGCCATCATTTTGTATTTCTATAATATTCCTTAATTATTCTTACTCTGGGAATTTTGGCAACTCTTGAGGAGTCAATGTAGAATACATGTTTAGAGCTAAAAATTGTAGGGAGCAGATATAGGGTCAAGCCTTGGGCTAACCTGTGGCAAGGCCACAAACAAGTCCCAGCCTGGAGGGCAGAGCTCTCCTAGCATAATTAAGCCTGACCTTGTAGCCCTCCCTGATTCCTTCCTAAGTAGCTAATGGTCTGTGGGAGGTGCAGCAAGTGTTACCAAAACAAGAACATTTGTATACATGTTAATCTACCCTTGTTTTAATCAGACTATAAAATAAAGCATCAGCTTGCAGGCTGGGTCTTTTGTGTCCTCATCCAGGCATGGGAGATCCACCGAGCCCCAGCTATATTCTCTTGTCTGTCTTTTCTTCAATCCTTCACCGCCCCTCCTCAGGTTCACTGTTGGCCGTGCTGGTGCGGCACAAAAAATGGAAGTGATTTAATCAAAATAAAATGACAATATTTCTATGGAAGTAAAAATTTACCTAGAATAATCCTTCTTGGGCACATCATAGTCAATATTGCCAGAGTCCAACCCCAGCAGGTCCAGGGGTCCCCAAAGGTGTGGATAGAGTCGGCGAAGAAGGAAGGACACGGAGACAGTGTTCAGTTGATCAGCAGCCTAGCCAGGATCTCTAGCCAGGATCTCCAGCCAAGTTCTGGTCTGGATCTCCAGCGAAGTTCTGCTTAGGATCTCCTGCCAGGGTCTGTGTCCATGTTCTCTTGCTAGGTTCTCCAGGTTCTCCAGCCAGGTTCTGTAGCCATGTTCCCTCGCTAGGTTCTCCAGCCAGGTTCAGTCACCAGGTTCTAGTCAGGTTCTCTTGCCAATTTCTGTAGTGAGGTTCAGCCCAGGATCTTTTGCCATGTTCTCTCGCTAGGTTCTGTCTCTAGGTTCTGAGGCCAGTTTCTGTCTAGGAACTTTTGCCATGTTCTCTCCAGCGAAGTTCTTCTGTCTCTAGAGAACGTTCTGTGTAGGTTCTGTGCCTAGGTTCTGTATCTCTTGGTTCTGTCTTCTTACATCTGTATTTATACCAGTTGATTCCAATCCTATCAATCTCTATTTCAAAGGTTAGGGCGTTTCTTATCTCCATTCCAGGGAGTAAAGATTATGTAGCTTAAGCATGACTGTCCGTAGTTAAAGTGATTAATTACCCACCTGGCACTTAGTTAAGAGGTTTTATTCCCTCCTTAACTTCAGGGGAAAATCCCTACCTGGGGAAACAACCTTTCTCAGAGACCTTGGTTAAAACACATAGTGCCAAGAAGGTGAGCAAACATATTAAGAACAGTATGCCATATATGCCAGGTCCCTTGAAACAGCAAGCATGGACCGGCTCCCGGCAAATATTTTTTAAAAAAGAGGTTAGACTGGCCCTAACCGGTTTGGCTCAGTGGATAGAGCATCAGCCTGCGGACTGTAGGGTCCAAGGTTCAATCCGGTCAAGGGCATGTACCTTGGTTGTGGGCATATCCCCAGTAGAGGGTGTGCAGGAGGCAGCTGATCGATGTTTCTCTCTCATTGATGTTTCTAACTCTCTATTCCTCTCCCTTCCTCTCTGCAAAAAAATCACTAAAATATATTTTTAAAAAAATAGGTTAGACTTGAGATTTCATCTTTTGCTTATCATTTTGACTTACTTTCTGGGTCTAATAGGGGCTATTCTCACCACAGCATTGTTAAAGATTAAATCCCACTCACTGATGCAGAGATGGGCAGACTCAAGCTTGAGAAAGCCTCAGAACCTACAGAGTTGAGAAAGTGTTCAGGGTTCTGTCTGATGAGTGGTTTCCAACCCAGGTATTCACGAACTTTCTATAGTTTTTATTGCTTTATAATTCAAATACTGTTTCAGAAGCTGTGGAAGATAAAAGGAAACACAAAAGAATATTTGATTCTCTCAAATGGCAATTCTTGTGAGAGCAATACAAATGTATACAAAGAATGGCTAAAGCAACAAACAACAAGTCCTGCCAAGGATGTAGAGAGAAGGGGACTCTTGTGCACCTTTGGTGGAAATGCAGATTGGTGCAGCCTCTGTGGAAAGCAGTACGGTGTTACCTCAAATAATTAAAAATGAAACTGCCTTATAACCCAGCAATTTCAATTAAGGGAATTTATCTGAAGAAACCAGAAACAATACTTCAAAAGAATATATGCACCCCCATGTTATTGTAGCGTTATTAGTGTTTACAATAGTCAAGATTTGGAAACAGCCCAGGTATCCATTAGTGGATGAATGGATAAAATAACTATGGTACATTTACATCATAGAATACTACTTGTCCATAAAAAAGAAGGAAATTTTACCCTTTGCAACAGCATGGATAGACCTGGAGAACATTATGCTAAGTGAAATAAGCCAGTTAGAGAAAGACAAGTACCATATGATTTTACTCATATGTGGAGTCTAATGAACAAAATGAACTAATAAGCAAAATAGACAGAATCATAGATCAAGAGCAGACTGACAACTGCAGGCAGGTGGGTGGAGGTGGAGAGATTGAGAAAAAAAGAGAAAACTCATAGACATGAATAACAGTGTGGTGATTGCTGGGGGAGGTTAGGTGGGGAGAGGTGGAAGAGGGTACAGGGGAGATAAATGGTGATGAAAGGAGACTTGAATGGGTGGTGAACATATAGTGTACAATAATGTGTTGTAGAATTGTGCACCTAAAACCTGTATAATTTTGTTAACCGATATCACCCCAATGAATTCAATAAAAAGGAAAAAAAGAAAGATATCTAAATTTAGAGGTGAATAATACATTAAAAAATGAAACACAGGGTAACCTCAGTTAAGGGGAATTGATAGTCTTGTTATGAGCTGGTATGGGAGTCTACTTTGCCATTTGTTTCCCAGAAGGTGATCCTGAGTTGGCTGTGACTCTAATGACAGATATACTTACAAGGGAGTGCAAGAACCTCTGCGAAGTGTGTCACTGAAGAATTCTATTTTCTATGTCTAAAATATTTATTATTCTAGGGAAGGAGACGTTTACAGTCTGAGAGAAACTGAAAAGGGGAACAGATTTGGGTAATGGAAGGAATATTGTCAGCACCTGAAAAGAAACTAACAATTATCGCCTGGCTTGCTTTAGCAATATTTTAATGTTATAGTAGTTTAAATAATTTATGCTATTTTCAAGTCTTTGTTATAAATGTCAGCAAAAGAGTCAGAGCAAATATTTCAGAAGTCAATACTTCTCCCAAATTATAAGCAAAACCATAACTTATCATGTCAGGAATATGATATGTTCTAAGATAAAATCCTAATAAAATATTTTAAATATTGAGGTGCTAAAATATTTGATTACATAAAAATCAGAAAATGCAAATCAAGAAATGATCCATTCAGGTGTTTTACATTTACCTTTAAATTAAATCAAAATAATTATGCCAGAGCTTTAATTAATTACTATGTCCACTTATCAGAGCAACTCTATGAGGATACATTATTATTATTTCCATTCTACAGATAAAGAAACTGACAAAGTGGATATACAACTTCTCAACACCCCATAGCACATAAAATTTATGTAAATGTAGACATAGCTTCTTACTCATAAAAATAACCTTTAGGTAATGAATTAAATGTTCCTTTCAGGTTTCTCAGCAAGAGAGATTTATTTCACTTTTAGCCTCATTTTTTAAATTCTAAAATAAAATAAAAACAGGACAGAATGGAATGGAATGGGATAGAATGGGATAGAATAGGATAAATAGGATAGAATAGAATGGGATAGAATAGAATAGAATAGAATAGAATAGAATAGAATAGAATAGAATAGAATAGAATAGAATAGAATAGAATAGAATAGAGTACCTTTCTCCCCTCCACATTAATATATTTTGTAATTATGCCTCTTTACTTAATGAATAGAAATACTCTTAATTTTTTGTTCTCTTTATATATATTCTCATAACTCCCCTGTTTTACAAATTATTTTCCTTTAACCTCTTGAAATGATAAATTGTATTCTGGGTTATTGAAACAGCTTTCAGATAAGGATTTCAAGTCATTCTCAGTAATCATCCTATCTAATAAAGAAGGAATATGCTAATTGACACCCATGCTGTTGCAAAGATGGTGGAGCCCACAGCCAATAAGGAGGGAATATGCTAATTGCCGCCCCACCCTCAAAGATGACAGTGCCCACAGCTACAAGATGGTGGCGCCAAACCGGCCACTCCATGTGCCTGCCTCCAGAGACCCCCAGTCCCCTCAGTCCCCCAGCCGCCCAGGGCCGGCCTAAGGCCCAGGCAAGCCTCAGATGGCAGCTGCGCAGTCACCCGGGGCTGGCCTGAGGCACAGGCAAGCCTCCGATGGTGGCTGCCCAGACAATGTCTGAGGCGCAGGCAATCCTTGGATGTCAGCTGCCCAGCCACCCAGGGCCACCCGAGGCTTAGGTAACCAGGGCTGGCTGAGGCTTGTGCTGCTGGCAGTGGCAGCAGCAGAGGTGTGATGGGGCATCACCTTCCCCTGATCACCAGGTCGCCTGTTGACCCTGAGGGCTCCCGGACTGTGAGAGGGGGCAGGCTGGGCTGAGGGATCCCCCCTCCAGTGCATGTTAAGAAATAATAAAGAATGAGAGAAATGATGGAAAAGTTATGATAGACATATCAGGTCATAGTTTTCATAAATAATTAGAAGAAAGTATATTCCCTAGATAGGCATTCCAATATAGTGTACAATGATGTGTTGTAGAATTGTTCACCTAAAACCTGTATAATTTTGTTAACCAATGTCACCCAAATGAATTCAATAAAAAGAAAAAAAAAGGAAGATATCTAAATTTAGGGATGAATAATACATTAAAAAATGAAAATTTCCAATAATACTAGACACACGTTTACTGGATTGTTAGAAAGACTTTTTTAGAGCTCTAGTGGATGTTTGCAAAAAAAAAAAAAAAAAAAAAAAAAACACACATGGCAGAAAAATTAATGCCCTTTGTTAAAACATCACTGCAGTGGTGCTCTGGCTGAGTGGCTCAGTTGGTAGGAGCGTCATCCCATACACCAAAAGATTGCAGGTTTGATTCCCTGTCAATGCACATACCTAGGTTGCAGGTTCGATCCTGGTTAGTGCACATATGGAGGGAGGGGGAAGTGATCAATGTTTCTCTCTCATGTTGATGTTTCTCTCTCTTTCTCTCTGTATCCTTTTCCCTTTCTCTCTAAAATCATTAAACATATCCTTGGGTGAGGATAAAAAAAAAATCACTGCACTGGTGGACTAGAAGGCAGCTACCAAGAATAATCTATTTTCATCAATGCTCCTAATATCGTACTTCATCCATTCCACATACTGCTGCCAAATTAATTGTCCAGTTTTAAGTAATAATTTATATAATTTAAGTATCAATAATAAATCAGAAAATAAATGCAATATTATAATTATACCCAAAATTAGAACTGTCAACAGCAACCTCAAAGGTGTTCTTTAGGTATATCAAACTTTTTTTACTGTTCCTTTGTTCTAGGTAGGAAAATATTGGTCAGTATTAATTTAACAAGTTGTTTTTATATTTAAGAACATTTTTAAGATGACTTAGGAATTTATTATGTCATGAAACTATGAAAGGTTTTATTAGAAAAACCTTGCATCCACTTGATCTATAATTGCTTTCCAAACTGCCATAGCATTTCTAAATCAAGCCCTGGCTGATAATTAACATGTGGAAATGGAACAATATTATTCTCCCTCTATTCCAGTTATCTCCATTATAGTCTGTGTTGTAATTCTACTTAAGGATTTGAAACATTCATGAATGTCTCTGAGGCTTGTAAGCAACTCATTATTTTCATACTGTAGAGAATGAAAATACTAAAGTCCTAAATCTGTTACTCCATTTTAGGATCCTGTCAAATTTCCCCCAAGACATTATAGAATTACTGGCAAATCCCTAATGAAAGCAATTTCTATTACTGTAGTATTAAAGTATTCTAATGTCAGTGAACCCCATTATAAGGCTAACATTGAATGTTAGGGGACAGGACCAGCATATCCTTATGACAGATACCGGATAACAGATGCCCGGTATTTCTATCTATAATTTCCACTTTAAAAAGCTTTAAAAACACAATTTTTATGTCTACCTATAAAAATTAATACTGAGAAAAATATTAAACTAAGAAAATACCTGTAGTTTAATGACCCAAAGATGAAAACTGACATGATTGTATGTTTTCCCACAGTTTTCTCTATTTGAATGCCTACATTTGAATGCCTACATTTTACCCACAAATGGGGATCCTACTTTATAGAATTTTTCTACCTTATAATATACTATCACCATTTTCCCATTATAGAACTTGTTCTAAAATATTATTCTTACAGCTACATAGCTGCTATATTTATGGCCTAGCTTAACCTGCCTAATGCTTTATTTTGATTGTTTAACTTATAAGCTATGACTTAACTTTTTGGAGAAAATTTGTATTTTAGTATTTAAAACTAAAATATTTTTCAAAATATTCCTTTCTGAATAGTCCATACCTTACATATGTTTTACTTGTCATTATTTTTAGCACTAATTTACAAAAGATCATGAAGCAGATAAATTATTTCAGAGAATTGTTTAAAGTGGGTATTCTTTTCTTATCAAAATAATTTGTCAGAAAGCATATACTAAACAAGCATTCCTGGCTGGTCTGTAAAGGTTTCTCTGGAAAAACAGTAAAAATTCAAGTATATGAGATTTATTTTTTTTTAAATTTTGTTTTATTGCTTAAAGTATTATAAAGAGTATTACATATGTCTCCTTTCCACCCCCTTGACTTTTCTATTATAATTTCACAGGTATAAAAGAAAGAATTTCTCATCTTGCATTACCCATACCATTCATGTATACTCTTAACTATAATTATCATAATTAGAAAAACCATTAGTGTATGAATAAAAATCTAGAATAGATTTGTTTCTGAAATTTTCAGTGTAATTTGAAATATATTCATCTCATCTGCTTCTACATAATTTGTCCAAAAGCATGAAATATTTTCAATTGTCAAAGTGAAACAGATTTACTTGTTTTGTCAACACTTTAATTTAATGATTGTATCCAGTAATTTCTTTGAATTAAAAATAAAATTCAAGGTAATTAATTTCCAAAATATTTACTATTTTTATCCATAATTGTTTTTATAAACACTAAGTTTTTTAAATACACAAATTTTTCAAACACACTTTGCTCAACATTTGTGTGATTGTGTATGCATATGAGCAATGCATGCAAATGTGGTTTTATAGCCCTTGACACAGAATGGAGGAGTCTGACCAACTAGCCAAATGACATCCAAACAGAAGTCTGTTTTTATTTTCAAGGAATATATTCGGAAGCCACAGACAATCTCCACATTCAAGAATAACACTATAATAGTACTATAGTATATAGTCTTCTTCAAAAATTCCTAGCAATAATAATTACAGCTAACATTTACTGACTAGTAACCATGAGCTTAGCATAATTTGAAGTACTTTATCTAGCTTTAACTTCACAAGAAACCTATATGGTAGGAACTATAATCACCACAAAATTTAGAAAAACTTTCCAATGCCAATAAATGACAAAATCAGAGCTTGAATCCAAATATCCAGCAAAAAAATACAGGCTCTTAAACAGTACATTATTTTTTTTTAAATATATTTTATTGATTTTTTACAGAGAGGAAGGGAGAGAGATAGAGAGTCAGAAACATCGATGAGAGAGAAACATCGATCAGCTGCCTCCTGCACATCCCCCACTGGGGATGTGCCCGCAACCCAGGTACATGCCCTTGACCGGAATTGAACCTGGGACCCTTCAGTCCGCAGGCCGATGCTCTATCCACTGAGCCAAACCAGTTTGGGCATTAAACAGTACATTATTAATATCATCTGTCTTGGACTGAATTGTTCCCCCCACCACGAAATTCATATGTTGAATCCCTATCCCTCAATGTGATGGTATTTATATACAGAGCTTTTGAGAGATAATTGTGATTATAGGTCATAAAGATTGGTGGCCTTATAAGAAAAGGAAGAATTGTCTCTCTCTCTCCCCACCCCATATGCATGTACAGAAGAAAGGCCATGTGAGCACACAGCAAGAAGATAGCCATTTGTAAGCCATAAAGAGAGTTTTTACCAGAACCTAACAATATGGCATTGTGATCTAAGACTCCAGCCTTTAGAACTGTGAATAAATAAATTTTGATGTTTTAAGCTACCCAGTCTATGGTATATTGTTATGGCAGTACAAGCTAAGACACCATCAAAAAGTAAAGAATGGGTTACAGTTCTGCTATTATTGATTCTCTTTAAAGTTGGGGTGGCTGGAACTTCATTCCACCTTCTCCCTCCATGTCAGCTTTTTAGAGCTCTAGGCAGACCTCTGATTTGGAAAGTAATTAATTATTTAAAGACTAGTGGCCTGGTGCACAAAATTCATGCACTTGTTGAATGAAGTGCTCAGCCTGCATCCTCTCCAATCTGGGACATCCCTCTTGCAATCTGGAACCACTGGCTCCTAACTGCTCACCTGCCTGCCTGCTTGATCGCCCCTAACCACTCTACCTGCCAGCCTGCTCGCCCCCAACTGCCCCCCCCCCTTGCTGGCCTGATCACCCCCAACTGCCCCCCCCCTTGCTGGCCTGATCACCCCCAACTGCCCCCCTGGCCAGCCTGATCACCCCCAACTACCCCTCCCTGCCGGCCTGATCACCCCTAACTGCCTCTGCCTCGGCCCCGTCACCATGGCTTTGTCTGGAAGTATGTCTGGAAGGTCTCCCGGAAGGTCTCCTCGTCTAATTAGCATATTACCCTTTTATTAGAATAGATAGCATTACAGTAACATCTGCATCATGGCAGCATAGATATCACTCCCTTTTGTCTCCCCCTTTTAACAACTGAATTTGGCATCCATCCACAAACGAACATACCTCTGTGGAAGTTGTAAGATCCAGGACTATCTACCAAGGGACCTGAGAGGAGTCTCACCTCCCTCTATATCAAGTAGTAGGCAGACAGATCACAGTATGGGCTGAAGCACCAGCAGGAACATAAAAACCAGTCAAAGCCTCTCTAGGCCACATTTGGGTAAAACAGAAGAGTGCTGACTTGGGCAGACACCCACAGATAAGAGCCCCTTTGTAAAAGTCCATCCTTCCCAATGAGAGACTCCACTCTTTTGGAGAAAATAAATAAATAAAAGCTTAGATGCAGTGCACAGAGGAAGAGAAACTGCCAACAACACCCCTTCTTGAAGGTGGCATCATGTGGGGCTGAACTAGATGGTTGTGACCTCTCCTATTGGTGAAAGGGAGAGCAGCAAATGAGTGTGTGGCTACTCCAGTTGTATGGGATGCTGCTGATGAAGCCCATTTCTCTCCAACAGCACCTAGAGTGTTTAGGTGGGACCTCTATGACAGGGGGAATGGAGAATATAAGGAGTCAGGTAAGAATATCAAAGGACATTTAAGGAATTAGGTTCCTACTGACTGTCTTTAGGTCTCCAGCAGAAAGCCTGCCCATTAGTCACTGGGAGAACCTCAACTGAAGATGCCCCCATCTATTCCGTGAGGGCCCTTTCAATAGTAATTTAACATGTAACTTATAGGCAGTATGTAGAATAAAAGATGCAGGAGGTATCTCTCAGCTCCTACAGGTTACAACCTAGGGTGTTGATCACTTCACACCTAAGACTTCTCTCAGGCCATTCTCCTCTGACCATGTTGATATCTCTCCATACCTTGGTTCGTTATTTCTCTAATCTACCCATGAAAAGCTATCAACATGAACCCTATCATAGTTTTTCTGCTTGTGAACCAAACCAATACACTCTATTGAGTATTTACATTGTGCCCGGCACAGGTGTTTTATATATCTTATATTATCAATACTTAAATACTTCTACAAGTTGGATATTATTTTCCTCATTTGAAAAAAAAAATATGTTAACCAAAAAAAACACAGAGAGATTAAGTAATTTGCCAATGTTATATAACTAGTAAGTGCTACTGTTGTCTATTTGAACCAAAATGTTAATTATTTCTGTGTACTTATTCCAAGTGGTTAAATGATCCTCTATTTGTGGTTTTGGGGGTGGATAAAGAGGAGGAAGCAGATTTGAGAAATAGAATTGTAGTATTAAATGTGATCATTTCTGAGTTTACATTTGACTGCTTTAGAATGCCAAGTAATTAGAATACATTATACTTCTAATAAATATTGTCTTAATTTTATTTCCTGGAATTAATGTTTTTATCATTTTTATGCCAAAACAAATGCAGTTTTTATGTTTATTTTGCTTTCATGTCATTCAGAGTTGTTTTTTTTATGAAATGTATTTTTATTAATTTCAGAGAGAAAGGGAGAGGGAGAGAGAGATAGAAACATCAATAAGAGAATCATTGATTGGTTGCGCTCTGCATGCCCCCTACTGGGGATTGAGCTGCAACCTGGGCATGTGCCCTTGACCAGATCGAATCCAGGACCCTTCAGTCCACAGGCTGATGCTCTACCCACTGAGCCAAACCAGTTAGGACCAAAGTTGTTTTTTAAAATTAAATTACGGATATAATTCTTTCATGGAAACCTAAATTTTCACAAATTGCCAATCGGTCTAATTCTTTAATAGTTAGCTTTTTGTGTGTGAGCACAATGCACATGTCTGTCCTTTCACACTTTATGTTGATTTGCGTTATAAAAATCAAGTTCTGTCTTAAAATAATTGATAAAGTATCTGGTAATTATAGGTGGTTTATGAACCTATTTTCAGTGCCATTTTTATTGATTATTGTAATTATCTTTAATAACAGATTAATTACTCCTGGGCCATACATGTATTATAATATGTACACATTTCAAATAATTAAATTAGTGTCACCTCTCAGAGTTTGAAGAAACTTTACAGGTCAACTAACCAAACTTAACATTTAAAAAATTTAAGTAATCCCTATTCAAAACATACTTTTATGAGCCAGACCACCATGAGCAAACATAAAGTGAAGGATATTTTATAATAGTGGTCACAGGTGGAAAACATCACTTTTTAAAATTTAAATAAAAACAAAATATCTCAATGACACTTATAATATGAACACTCATCATATGTCAAGTACTGTTCTGTACTCACATTTATGAGCTCATGTATCCGGAATGAAGATATTATTCCCATTTTATAGATAATGAAACTGAGGTGCAGTGAGGTGAAACAAATCTTCTCGAGATCACACAACTAGTTAATGGCAAAGCTAGTTTTCAGATTCAGGCAGTCTGACTATAGAGCCTGTACATTTAGTGGCTATACTATCTTTTCTTTTTTAATCTGGTAGAAAATGATCAGAACATTTGTTCAGTGATGGAGTTTGGCCTTTCTACATAGGTTTTCACCCTTTTTCTTGTTCAGATGGACTTTTTGGATTATACAGGACTTTGCAGCAAGATTTTTAAAATTAACAAGAACAAAAAGTACAGGACACCCACTATTTATTCACAGAATATCTATATTCTACACTCTGTTGGAACTTTTGTTTTTTGAAGATTATATTTATTCTTTCCATTGGAAATGCACAGTTGCAGTTGCAAGTAAAATCAACCTCAGTCACTCAGTTACACTCAATGTTTGAAAATAATATGCATCATTTCTTCAGTCAGCAGAATTCCTTTTCATAATTATATGCTACATTGATCATCTCTGAGAATATTTATAACCCATTTCATCTTAATAAGACTATTAATACTCCTGATGTTATAACAAACAGCATTAATCATTTTAGTGTTGACATATTGACAAACAATTTGATATGTGAAAGGGAAAATATAATCAAAGATAACCAAATTACACCTTTCAGTTGCTCATGGAAAAAAAAATAATGTTAACATAAATTAAAGTTTCAAAGAAGATTAATAGCCATGCTGGTGAGAATGTACTCAACAAAAGCAATATGGTCATAAGTTAGTAGTAGATACTGGCAATAAAACAAGGTGCTGAAGTTAAGGATATATCATTATGTATTATACAATTACATCATTCCAGAATGAAGCATCAATATTAAATTTGCAGAATTAAAGGCATAATTCTGAAGCTTTATTTATTTCATTGGTTTGGTTTGCAAGGCTAGGAGTCTTCAACAAATGATTGCACCCTCACTACAACTGTGATATTAAAAATCTCTAGAGTTTTGTTTAACAATACTACAATAAATGACATAAATGATCGTCACTGATTTTATGAAAAAAGGCAAACTATCTACACTAATAAAAGAGAAACTTCCAAATTAACCATCACTCCACCACTCCGCTACACCCACCAGCCATGCCCACCAGCCAATCAGGAGCAAGTATGCAAATAAACCCAATCAAGATGGATCGGCCACAGAGCTGGAGGAAGCAGGAGGCTTGGGTTGCCCCCGGCGATGGAGGAAGCCAAGCTTCCCGCCTGCCCTGGCTGGCCCTGGGCTCCGCTCAAGGCTACAAAGTTTCAATTATAGAAGATAAATAAATCCCAGATACCTGCTTCCCTCCGCTCAAGGAGATGCTGAAAAAAAAAAAAAAGAAAAAAAGGAGGGGCTGGGAGCTTGGGTCACCAGGGGCCGTGGCCAGCCTGCAAACAGCCATTAGCCCCTCACCCAGGCTGCCAGGCACCCCAGCGGGGACCCCCACCCTGAAGGGGTTGTGGCCAGCCTGAAAACAGCCCTCAGCCTCTCACCCAGGCTAGCCACACTCTCATGGGGTGAGGGTCTCCGCTGGGGGGCTTGGCCAGCCTGCAAACAGCCATCAGCCCCTCACCCAGGCTGGCCAGGCAGCCCAGTGGGGACCCCCACCCTGAAGGGGGTGTGGCCAGCTTGAAAACGACCCTCAGCCCTTCCCCCAAGCTGGCCAGGCACCCCCAGTGGGGACCCTCAGCCAATGGGGGCATGGCTGGCATGTAAACCACCACAGGCCCCTCACCCAGGCCGCCCCACACCCCAAGGGAACCACCACCTTGATCCGGGACACCCTTCAGGGCAAACCAGCTGGCTCCCACCCGTGCAGCAGGCCTCTATCTATACTAATAAAAGGGTAATATGCTAATTAGACTGGGAGATCTTCCAGGAGACCATCTGGACGTTCTTCTGGACAAAGCCATGGTGGCGGGGCCGAAGTAGAGGTGGTTAGCGGCCAAGAGGGGAGGGCAGTTGGGGGTGATCAGGCTGGTGGGGGACAGGGCTGTTGGGGGTAAGCAGACCAGCAGGGGGGCCAGTTGGGGGCAAGCAGGCTGTCAGTGGGGGTCAGGTGGAGGTGATCAGGACAGCGGGGGGGGGCAGTTTGGAGTGAGCAGGCCAGCAGGGGTGCAGTTGGGGGTGAGCAGGCTGGCAGGGGAGGCAGTTGGGGGCGAGCACACTGGCACAGGGGGCAGTTGGGGGTGATCAGGCTGGTGGTGGGGGGCATTTGGGAGCAAGCAGGCAGGCAGGCAGAGTGGTAGGGGCAATCAGTCAGGCAGGCAGACAGGTGAGCGGTTAGGAGCCAGCAGTTCCAGATTGCGAGAGGTATGTCTGACTGCTGGTTTAGGCCTGATCCCTGTAAACCGGCAGTAGGACATCCTTTGAGGGGTCCCAGATTGGAGAGGGTACAGGCCGGGCTGAGGAACACCCCCTCCCCTGTGAATGAATTTTGTGCACCAGGCCACTAGTAAAATATAATCAGAGGATATAATATAATTTAACCCTTACATACACACACACAAGAATGTATATATTCTTTTTATGCAAATTAAAGAAACTAATTTTAAATTTTAGTAAGCCTTATACATTCAGTGAAGATATTATTATTCCCATTTTATAGATGATGAAACTGAGGTGCAGAAAAGTGAAACAAATTTGCACAAGGTCACATAAATAGTAAATGGTAGAGCTAGTTTCACTTTCAGGCAGTCTGACTCCAACACTATTGCTCAGAACAGGTTTGGAATTCATCATTTGGAATTATCTTGGGAGCCAGCTGAAAGCCATTTTAGAAACATGTCTAAGTAATTATTCCACCTTGTTTTAGACCAAAATATTAGACAATTCTACATCTATTAGAGTAATTTACATTAGTTTGTAGTTTAAAAAAGAATCTTACCCATCTGCAAATCATAGGAGTAATACAAAAATGGTGACTGGTGCATGGGAAATGCTAAATTAATGTTCCATGGATAAATTATTGTGAACACAAGCTCCAGCGATAACTGCAAGAATGAAGCTTCATGAATTATTTGAGCAGTTGTTTCATCACTGAAATAAGTTTATGTTCTTCCATGTGGATGACTTAGAAGGAGATGACACTTATTTGGATGAATGAGTTCAAACCTTCACATTATAAAATCAATCACCTTATCTTTAAGTCACACTTTGTGTATTCAGAGTTTAATTCTTATTCCAAGATTTTTCAGAATTAGAAATTATTCAAAAGTATTTTATATTTTGTAAGGCAAATCTGAAGTTATCCACTGCTGTATAAATAATGCATAGGGAATAGGAATCGATATAATAACATGAAGTTGGGCTATTATGAGTGAAAAAACATTTAATACCAATTCTGTTCAAATACAACTGGAAAACATGAGCAATCCTTCATATTTTTGCTCCTTTTTTATGATACTTACCCCATTGGCAGGTTACCATTGTAGCAATGCAACCATGAGGTTCTCAGGCAATTTTTCTCTGCTAATCAAGGAAATGTCAGCAAAACTTGCCAACTAATGAATTTACTTCACTAAAATGACAAGGGATTTTTTTGGGATCTATCTAATGTTAAGTACAGGTTAGAATTTTTCCAATTTTAAACCAATTATTTAGGTGCAATATAATTTCAGTAAGGACAAAATATAACAGAATAAATAGACACAGTTTGGATTGGAGCCCTTGATTTCTGCCCAGCCCAGGAACACAGTATAAGGAAATTATGCCTGTTTTAGATGTTTCAAATACTAGGACCTCCTAAAGCTAAATTTTATGTATTTTTAAGCCAGTTATTGTTGCCATGGTTCCTCTTCCAAGGTACCTTATAATCCCATGGGGACAGTGAAGTAAATGGAGTTATCCTTTCTCTTGCTGCCAATTCAGGGATTATAGTATAAGCAGCTTCCTCTTTGTGTTTACAGTGAAAATTTGTCCTTGATCTCAAAGTTTTGAGATAGAAGGCACCTTCCCCTCACAAAATCCACAGGGTACTTTTTAGAATGTATAGTAAGTAACTGTGAAAGTCTTATAGCATGCTAAATTGCTTATTGTTTATTCCAGTCTAATTATCCTTCACATTCAGATTTTACCTACAATCTAAAAAATATATTTATTTTTACTAAAGTAATATAGAAACCAGGATTTCTGCTGATAGGAGAACCATAAAATAGTCACACTTTATATATTAGCCTTGTTTTCAAGGAAGTTGCTATTATGGCTATGAATTATTTGTGTGTGTGTGTGTTTTTGTCCTAAGAAGGAAATAGCTATTATAATTTCCTATAGTTTAGAAGGCATAAAGAAAAATCTTGAGGAAATGATTTGTCCAACATTCACTGACACATGGAACTGGAACTGAAATGTATTTTCTTCTAACACAGAATTTCTCTGATGGCTGAGAAGCATTGAATTAAAAATCAGATGACTTGGGAACTTGTGTCCCGTGTTTTGTTTGATAAGGTGGAAGCGTATCAAAGAGGACAGAAGGTAAAATTCTCAAAAGTGATAAATCCTTAGTTATCTCCTGGATAAAGCATTGCCCAAACTATTGCCTTGAATTTGATAGCAGATTTTAAAAAAATGTTAAGAAGGACTTTTTACTGCTTCTCTTAAATTCATCATTCTATCCTCACTGTCACTGAATTCATGTAAGTGTTGGTCATTCTCACTTGAGCATTTGAGGATTAAGTGAATTCATATATGAAAAATGCTCAGAACCATGTTTAACAAAGCATGATTCAAACTAATGAGCATCTACCATGTGCTTGTAGGCATTACAGAAAACAAAGAGATAAATAAAACATAATTTAAACCTTTTAAGTACACAGAAGCTAGTGGGCAAGACAGAAACATGAATACCTGCATTGTATGGCTGACTATAGCCAGTGTCCTAATGAGAGGGGTAAGAAGAATTACCTTTATGATTATGCAGTGGATCATTCAGTCATTACTATACATTAACTCACACTTCTACTACATTCTTTTAAGGTAAGCTGCATAGATGTTCCTTTGAGCATTTATGTATCACTTTGTAATTTACGATGTGCTTTCACATACACTGTCACATGTATTGTTATCCTCACAAAAACTTCATAATAGGGATCACAGAATTATTTTTATTGGATAGAAAGGAAGATGAAGTTTGGAATGAATATTTTATACTAGAGGCCCAATGCATGAAATTCATGCAAGAGTAGGCCTTCCTTCCCTGGGCTGCCGGCACCGGCTTCCCTCTGGCACTGGGACCTGGGCTTCCCTCCAGCCACTGGCAGGCACCCAGGACCCAGGCTTCCCTCTGGCTTCCAGCAGACACCAGATACTGGGCTTCCCTTGCAGCCCTGGCTTCATCCAGAGGTTGTCCGGAAGGATGTCTGGTCTAATTAGAAGATTATGCTTTTATTATTATAGATAGTTGGTCAAATGTCAGAGGTGTTCTAATATCAAAGGTAAGGTGAGGAACATGAGCTCCAGGGAGATAAAGACTGGCCCAAGGTTACATAGTTAATTAGTAGAAAAACCTCAACTTGAGATTATCTATACTAATAAAAGGGTAATATGCTAATTAGGGCAGATGTCTTCCAGACGACCTTCTGGATGTCCTTCTGGACAAAGCCGCAGCGGCTGTGAGGGCCGAGGCTTAGGCAGCCATGGGAAGCTGTGAAGGACCAAGGTGAGGCTGCAATGGGCCCAGCTCAGGCAGCTGTGGGTGGCTGCGAAGGGCCCAGGCTCAGGCTGGTAGTGGCAGCAGCAGCGGGGTATGGGGGTGGCAACTTCCCCTAATCTGCCAGGTTTCCTCCCACAGAGTGAGGCCAGACTGTGGCTTAGGCCAGGGGCAAAGGCAGAGGAGGTTAGGGATGATCAGGCTAGCAGGGGGGCAAGATAGGGGAAATCAGGCTGGCTGGGGGGCAATCAGGCAAGCAGGCAGAGGTAGTTAGGGGCGATCAGGCAGGCAGGCAGGCAAGCAGTAAGGAACCAGCAGTCCCAGATTGCGAAAGGGATGTGCCAGATTAGAGAAGGTGCAGGCTGGGCTGAGGGACACCACCCCCCCCATGCACAAATTTCATGAACCAGGCCTTAATAATATATATATATATTTGTGCAAGAATGGGCCTTCCTTCCCCTGGCTGCCGGCACCACCTTCGCTCATGCCTGGAGCCGCCTTTCCACCTTCCCATGCTTCCCAGAGGCCCGGAGCAGCTGGGGCGCTCGGTGCCTGCATATTCAAATTAACCCACCATGTTTGTTAATACTCCTTTGCCAATACTCCTGATTGGCTGGTGGGCATCATGAAGGTACGGTCAATTTGCATCTTTCTCTTTTATTAGTGTAGATATATGCCTAAGTGATTGGCCAACCAGTAGCTGTGATGTGCACTGACCACCAGGGAGCAGACGTTCAATGCAGGAGCAGAAACCAGAGGCATAGAAACATGGAACAGACTGATGAATCTCAGAGGGAAGGCCCTGGACCAATCAGATGTAAATTGACCACATTCTTTAAGAATTTGCTACAGGCGGGAAGCAACTAGCCCCTTTCTCCATCAGAAAGGCATGGCTAGCCTTTTTAATTAACAAAGGGCCGGTTTTTTACCAGATTTTTATAATTGATAAATTTCAATAATTCTTGAGATTCAAATCCAATTATTATTTTAAGGCATTTACTTTAGCAAATTTTTGTAAAAGAGACAATTTTATTGAATTTTCTTTTAGAGGTCTTAAAGTTAGCTTTGGAGCAGGCTTCATTAACATTTCAAAAATCACTTTATTATGGAAAAATACCAATCTTGTTGCTAAAATCTAGCTAGCATTTCTACCCTGGGTCAAATTCGCCATTTTGCTTAAGAAATAATCAGTCTTGGGTTTTATTTTGTACAGTTGTAAAGAGACTCCAACTCAAAATTCTATCTAGATGTCCAAAAATCGGATGATGCACGCATTAGTTTCAAGCCAGGTTTTCTCTTTACACATGAACAGAAATCCCAGACGCATTTTTTAAATTTTGTAAAACTTTTTAATTACGAGAAGGAGATTTTAAATTAAAATACTGGGGAGGAGGCGTCCATATAGGATCGCCATGTGCTCCCTCTTCCTTTCCCCCACATCCTGCTTTGGGGAAAGTCTCAGCAAATGACTCAGATGGTGTATTTTCCTGAAAGTCATGCTTAGTAGAAAAAGACATTTTAAATTTTTTCCTATTTCACTTTCCAAAGTAATAGCTAGCACCCAAGGTGACCTTGGCTAGACTTTGCACTTCCCGACATGTTCTAAGGTAAGTTTTAAACAAAGCTAGTCTTTTTGCGGGCGAGCCGAAAGCTCTGTCCTCTCCTGCCACCTTTGAATTTCTCTGAACCAGAGAGAGATTCGACAGCAGGGTTTCATTAGATTTTAGATTCCAAATACAAATTAAGATTTTAATTTGAACAAGAAAACACATTAAGATGACCATGGCACTATTTTTTCAGTCTGATTTAAAGGAGTACCTTTTAATATTCCAATTTCTTTATAATTTGGCCTTTTTGCACTGGTGATTCTATTAACGGCGAATTAAGCATTTCAGGATTAGGACATGGAGGTGGAGGGAGCCATGAATGCCATTCCTCCTATTTTTTCTTCCCTTTCTGCTCCTCTTTAGGAGCGGAGGGTGCAAGGGGAGGATATATATCCTCCTTGACCTCTCTTAAGGGCTCTAGAAAATGAAATACCATTTTTTACAAAGGGAAACAATTTTTGGAGGTAATTTTTTCTTGCTGCTGACTTTTTTTTCAAGTTCTGATTAACTTTTCTGGAAAACTTTTAAGATCTAATGTTCCTTCTTCAAGAAAAACAAAGGTTATGTTCTATAATAACACGCAAAAACTGTAAAAGATTACCTTCTAAAATTTAAACACTTTAAATATGCGAATCAAAAGCATATAATACAGTTTCTTAGTGTTTAAAAGCCAAATATAACTTTTTAAAGCCAAATCTACTTTTTTAAAGCCAAATCCTGCCCCACATTGGGCGCCAGATGTCGTGGACTCCCTCCACATTCTGCATGGAGTAGGGTTTGGTATCTGAAAGAGGAGCTGCACAACAAATGAGAGAGAAATGACACGAGATAATTTTGCAATATTGGGGGACCAGGCGGGCAAGTCCCAAAGGACTTCCACCGATGCTCAGGCCGCTCCAATCTTTTATTGATCTGGAGTAGCCCTTAGGGTAAGGAGGTTTCAATGACACACAGATCAGCAGACAATTTCCAGGAATATACAGAGTATCTGATTAGCTCATCAGTAGATGATTTCCAGGAATGGGCAGAGTATCTGATCAACAATAATCAACAAGGATCTACACAAGTATCTAAGGAATTAAGTGAACTAAGGTGGGGTTGATGCTTCAACTATTATTACCTAAATTAACTGGGTGGTTCCCAGATTAACTGGGTGGTGCACAGTCCTGACCTTTGCTAGGACTTCAAAGGTTACTAGCTTTTGGGGGTCTCTGTCTAAACTCAGCTAGTGAAGACAATGAATGGACTCCGGCAGGAAGGGAGTCTCTCCAATATCCCCTGAGGGGTCCCAGATTGCAAGAGGGGGCAGGCCAGGCCGAGGGACCCCACCAGTGCATGAATCCATGCACCAGGGCTCTAGTATTTTATAAAGGCAGATTCTGGACAGCAAAGCCATACTTTAGCAGGGATGGAATTAACAATGTATCTATTTCTCCCACCCTTTAGTTCCTGGGATGTCTGCTAGTATCTATTAAGAAAAACACTACATAGGACTTTTTAGAAGCTGCACGGTATTTGCCTTGAAGTGCTTTCAGGGCCTATCTTCATAGCATATGAGTCTTGTTTGGCAACCAGTATGGCTTCTACAAATACGAAAAATCATGACAGCAATTAACATTTTAAAATGTGTTTTCAAACAAAAGGATTGACAAATAAGTCATTAATTTCACTGGGGAAGCTCATCCTTCCTCATTTCGTATTTATATTGAGAGTGCATTCTTTGAACTCTGGCCAGTGTTGCTCAGTGGTCAGAGTGTCAGCCTGTGTGCCAAAAGGTGGCAGGCTCAATCCCTGGCCCTGGTCAGAGCACGTGCAGAAGGCAACCAATTGATGTGTTTCTCTCACATCAATGTTTCTCTCTCTACCTCTCTCCCCTTCCCTCCTTCCATCCCACTCTCTCTAAAAATTAATGGGGGGGGGAGGAAGAGGGAGGGAAAGAGAGAGAGAGAGCAAGAGAGCGAGCATTCTTTCAGGGTGCACTGTTTTACATTAAACACTGAGGGAGTATTTCAAATTAGTCTCTTATGTGAACTCATTATTATTAGAATACCAGAAATATGTTCAGGTACAGCACTGTTAATCAGAACAAATTTCTCTGTCACTTGTCTTGCTGTAAGTTTTATAACACATAGGTAGGCTGATGTAGAAATAATTAGGTAGATAAGTGATTTTTTTTCTAAATAGTCAAATGAATTATGATTAAATGAACAAAATGGTTAAAATAGTTATGACTTAACTTGAACTTCATTCTCATTGAGGATGTTCCAACATTCATTTAAATCAGGTTTGTAATGAAACTTGAAAGATAAAAAAATATTACTGCTAAAATTATAGAACTAGATCTCTGAACCTTTGTAATATTTAGAAAAGAAACTTGGGATGTATGGATATTTAGTTTAAGCTTATAGAAACTTTTATAGAGAGGTGATATATTTATGAATGAAAAATTAAAACATTTAGATTACTGCTATTGTCTATTTGTCCATCAAAATTCAGATCAAATATGCATAGTATGAAAGCTATACACAAACATTTTAACAATGGTTATCTTAAAATGGTAGGTGAAAGGGCGAGTCATCTCGGGGCCTACATGGGCCAGCCGCCGGGCCCCATGAGGCATAGCCTGACCACACTGCTGGCGGCCTCGGGCACCGACTCCCCAGCCCACGGCGGGAGCCCGGCGCAGGCCACCCGCCCGCCGCCCCCGGACCGGACCCACGCAGCAGCAGCGGTGGCGGGGCGGGGCGTGTGCCCTTGCCCGAGGAGATGGAGGAGGAGGCGATCGCCAGCGCCCCCGGGGACGAGACGGAGGATGTGGACTTCCTGTCTGGGCTGGGACTGGTCGATCTGCTGGACCGCCGGCAACCGGACTGGCCCCTGGAGCCCGGGCTCAGCTCGCCCTGGGAGGGGCGAGGACTGCGCCCTCCATCTTGCCCTGGGTCCTCCATTTTTGGGCAGAGCCATGTGCTTGGCGGGGGCTTCTTCCCGGAGGCCCAGGCCTCTGCTGGCCACACCCAGGATTTCTCTGGACTAACCAATGACAATCAAGGGACGTGCACGCCAGAGAGATGACCACATCCTGTGTAACAAGACCCGACTTGCGCCTGGCCAATCGGCGGGGCCCACAGTCCCCTCCCCTGCCCTTACTATAAAACCCACAATCCCATCAGGCCTCACTCTCTCGCGGCCACTGGGCTTACCGTTGTTGTATCAGTGAGTGTGGTCCGGGAGCCGAACTAGTTCGAAATGAAGGCCTCTTTGCTTTTGCATCGGACTCGCTGGCTCCCTGATGGGCTTTTTGGGAACCTTGAAATCTGGGCACAACAGTAGGTACTGTTTATTCACAATTATTCCCTTCTATCTCTTGTCATGCCTTCCCTGCAAGCAGAATATACTGCTCCATCCCATTGATTTTGGGTTTGATCATGAGACTTGTAACTTATGGAATAGGAATGGAAGTTACAGTATAATAGTTCTACCAGTTAGTAGAGGCTTTAGGACTTTTTTTTTTTTTATCACACTCTTGTGCCCATTCTCAAAATATCCTCATTTTTAAAGAGAAGAATGTGTCTTAGCATGGTTAGAGACTTGTTTGTAATCATATATGGTAGCTCATGAGATTTCAAATCCATAAGCATTGCAAGTAGTATTCCTCTTTACTGCCTTTTGCAACTTCTGTCATTTTAGTTACTATGTTCTCAGAATATTTTTACCCAAGTTACAAGGAATGTGTTTCTGCAACCATTTTTTTCGTCATGAAGAGAAAACAGGAGTGAAGAAATCTGAAGACACAGTAGTGGGTTATAATACATGATCTTTTTACATGCATTTGTATATAAATAACAATACTATTTGACTTACAATATCATTAAAGAAAATTATAAGATAAATAATATTAGAAACTGGGCTTAACTTTAGCCCTTTAAGATCATAGTGTATCTTCTTAAACATTATCTAGTACGAACCCCTACTCTCTACTTTAATTTGTTGTTCCCCACTCTGTTGTGATTCCAGGATCCTTATCCACAGCTTTGACACCTGGCTCCTGGCTTCTATCTTTGTTTCAAACCAACCTGAAAGTGGCTGAAATGTACACCAGCCAATCCAGCATTAGGCATTCATTATAAATTGCATTTCAGTTTTATAGATTGAAAATGGGAGAAGTCAATTTAATGGTTTTCATTTAGTTCAATTTAATTGTAAACCAGCTTGTCTCTATATATAGGCTTTTCCTCATGCTGAACTATATTTTTGCAATCACCTAAATTTCATTTGCAGGGAATTGCCATTGTTCCCAATTGTTTCTCCAGGTATTCCTCATTACTTAGAAATGCAAATGTGCATTTTGCTAGAAACCCCTGCTGAGGGAAACAAAATCTGCATTGCTATTTAAATTATTATGAGCTACCTATAGCACTTGGCTAAAGCAGTTACCTAGAAATGTTTATTTCATAAAACATTCTCTCTTCATAAGGAAAGTGCGACAAGAATAAGATGTGATTTCATCATTTCATATCCAAATAACAAATAAGAAATGGTCATGCAAAGAGGTAACAAGAAATAGGAAGTTGTTTTCCAACTTCACATTCTGCAACTCAGGTGAATCAAAGCCTTAGGTCACAGTGGTCACTGTGGAAAGTGAGGAAAGGGGCAATCAAGATTAGGTTTGATTCCCTGGTTCAACAAAGCAGTTCTGATTTGTCTTTATAAACTGTGCTTGGAAAATACTTTTTTAAAAAAATGGTCCATGGGAAAACATTTTAAACCACTGAGCAGTACAATGAGCACAGGTTTCAAAATCAGTCAAATTAGGTTTCAATCCTGGCTACAACTATGTGACCTTGAGATACCTTGAGGCTCAAATAAAGTCATGCATCCATGTACCTAGAATATGGCAGATATTTAATAAATACACTTGTATTTATTATTATTGCATAAAACACCATGATATGTAATATACAAAATCATAGACTACATGATGTTCATCTTTAAAAATTTATCAAGTAAATCATATGTGAAAAGCAATAGATTTGCTCATTACCCTTGAAAATTTTATAGCCTAATTGCCAAAATGATGCAAAGCATTAAAAAAATCAACAATTAAACAGGGTAGTATAGGCTAAAAAATGAATTACTTGAATTCCCTGGCTGAAGAAATAAAAGGCTCAAATAAAAAATTAATATGTCCAAGTACATGACCTCATCCTCTTGGCATGAGCCTCTGTGTGTCTACATTATGAAGACTATCCCCAAATTGAGATATTGAAACAATTACTAATTTACTGACTGCTGTGCAACATCTCTATTGAACAAGGAGAAAATAAATGCCAAGGGCAAAGAGCTATAAATGGTGTCCCCTAATGAAGAAATAATAAGAAGCCATGGTCTCACCATAGATTATCTACTATGTATCCACACTTTCAGACCACTTGCCAACACTCTCAAAACAAACAAAAGCAAAACAAGTATATTTTTCAATTAATTCAATCACACTAGCTGAGGGTAAGCAATATGTTAAACAGTGGAATGTGTAGCAGACATTGTCCATGATGTGAGTGCTTTATGGAAAGGCCCCATAAATGTCATTGCCTTGTCTTCCATTTATTGACTCTTCCAGATATAGTGAAAATGGTAAAATGGTTACATGACAGAAAGGATGCAGAAAAGGCATATGCATTCAGAATAGTATAATGAGAATTAGTCCACAAATCATGAAGGTTGATTGATAAAAATGCTTAACCAAGCCCAGAGCCTCATTTGCAGTGTCACTCATGGATGATGTTGTATCTCTCTCCTAATGGCATTTTTTTATTCACTCAACAAAAAAAGTATTGAGTGCTGTTCTGGGGATAACACAAAGAACAAGACAAGGTTGCTGCTCTTCATGAAGTTACAGTTAAGTGTTGCATACAAACAAATAAGCAATCTGAAGTGGTTCAATAAGTGCTTTGATAGAGGCAGTTAGAGGTTTCAACAGAAGTTTGTATAATGGGGCATTTACCCAGTCCTGGAGTAAAAGATGATAGCCTGCAGAGAACATAATATCAAAGGAGAGATGTAAAGGAGGGATATGGATTAAGCAGGTGACAAAGCAGGGAGAACAAGGAACAGTGTCCCAAGGGTGGAGGTGATACATACCTACAAAGGTCCTCATACAAGAGAGAATGCTATTCTGAATATAACAAAAGAAGAAATCTTAAAGGTGAAAATAGCAAGACTGGAGAAGTGAGTAGGAGTTACATTAAGAAGGGCCATTATCTCACTCCTATATGGAATCTAATGAACAAAATAAACTGATGAACAAAATAGTTCCAGTGACATAGAACAGACTGACATATCTCAGAAGGAAGGCAGGGGTGGGTGGTGGGTGGGGAGTGATTAACCTGGGAATTTATATGCATACTAGAGGCCCAGTGCACAAAATCGTGTGGGTAGGGTCCCTAGGCCTAGCCTCTATCTTCTGCCTGTTTGACAGTCCCCAGGCCGAACGTTGCCTCCACCTCAGGCTGTCAGGTCATTGAGATCACCAGCTCATTCCAGGTTGCTCCGGGGCTCAGGTCTGTGGGAAAGCAGTTGCCAGCGACTTCACCTCCATGCATGAGCACCAGGCCAGCCACTGATGGAATGCACTGCCTGCTTGGGATTGTTCATGTGGGTGCCACTGCAGCCACTGCTGCCACTGCTGCTGGAGCTTGAGGCACTAAAGGAAGCTGCAAGGCGCACGCACAACCTACCCACCCCGGTGTGAGCACTGGGCCTCTAGTATATATATAAAATGTGCACAGGTGGGGTCCCTAGGCCTCCTTGGCGATTTGGGCCTGCCAGCCCGGGGAGGAACAGGGAAGGTTGACCAGGCCACAGGAAGTTGGCTGTGGGAGCACACTGACCACCAGGGGGCAGCTCCTGAATTGAGCGTGTGCCCCTAATGGTTAGTGCACATCATAGTGACCAGTCGACCAGTCCTTCAGTTGCCCTGTAGTAATGGTTGCTTAGGTTTTTATATAGATAGATAGATATGCATAGCACATGGACACAGGCAATATGGGAAGGGCCAGTGCAGAGTGGAAGGGGGGTGAATGTGAAAAAAAGGGGACATCTGTAGTACTTTCAATAATAAAGTAAAATTTTAAAAAAATAAGGGCCTTGAAAACTATGCTGAGGGGCATGTGGAAAATGTTGGACTGTACGCATGCACTTATCATGATCAGGTTTGTTTTTGAACAATTACAAGGAGATGAATGGGCCAGAGGCCTAGAGAGCAATCAAGAGACCATTGGACTGATTGTGACAGTGTTTTCCTGGACAAAGACAAGCTTAGTGAATACAGAAATAAATGAACAAATACAAAAGGCATTTAAGAAATAAAATCAACAAGACTGAGTGATCTATTAGATAGAGAAGATGAACAAAAGGAGATTTCTAAGTGTAGGGATAACCTCAACAAAGAAACATATCTGCAGAGAATCCTGAGAAAGCATGACTAGAGAGAGAAGTGTGAGGAAAATCAGAAGAGTATGGTATCATAGAACCTAAAGGAAAAGTCTTTCAAGGAGGATGGTTGTATATTGAGTGATATTAAATAATACTAAGAAAATATTTGAAAGTTGTTAGTGTATTCACCATAAAGTAAATCACTAGTAACCTGGGCACACTGTCAAAACAACTTTAGTGAACACTTAAGAGCAGGGGTCCTCAAACTTTTTAAACAGGGGGCCAGTTCACTGTCCCTCAGACCGTTGGAGGGCCAGACTATAGTTTTTTAAAAAAAAAAACTATGAACAAATTCCTATGCACACTGCACATATCTTATTTTGAAGTTAAAAAAAAAGGGAACAAATACAATATTTGTATTTGCATGTGGCCCGCGGGCCTTAGTTTGAGGACCCCTGCTTAAGAGTATATGAGTGTTTTTATTACCATCAATATGGAAAAATGGGAAACCTGAAGAACTTCCTAATAGAAAACAGAGAAATGTAAGGCAAAAAATAAAATAAAAATCCTTGAAATATATAGCTGAGACCACAAGGTATTATGTACAGTTGAGATCATTTTAAAATTCCAGAAGTTATACATATAGTATAGAAAGTTACTGTATACCTTTCATCTGGCTCCCCCTAATGCTTACATCTCACATAATCATAGTTCAATTATGAAAACTAAAAGATTAAAAAATACATACAATATAATTAAACCATAGACTGTATTCAGATTCTACCAGTTTCCTACTCAGTCCTATTTCTGTTTCAGGATGCAATCCATGATAGCATATTGCATTTAGTTTTCTGTCTTCTTAGTTCCCTCTAATTCATGACAGTCCTCTTTCCTGACCTTGCAGGACAATGACAAATTTGAAGAGTATTAGTTATATACATTATTTAATGTCCCTCAATTTAATTTTATCGGATGATTTCTCATGAATAGATTGAAGCTATACAAAAAATAGTATGAATGTGCTATTGATAAGCTTATATTCCCCTCACAGGCAGGCAGCCCGGATGCTTAGGTTTCAGAGGCCTAGCCTTCTCAGTCCTCTTATTCTTCCTCCAGCTGTAGTTCTAGACCCAGCACTCGTTCCTGGCCCTCCCCCAGAATAGATATTTTAAAGTATGTTCCCTTTAAACAACTATAATGGCCTTTCACCAATGTCCTAAATGCAAGGGTATTTTTTCTTTTCTTTTCTCCTTCTGGTCTGCATCATACGGGGAACGTTCTAAAGACTCTTTCTAATATTTTCTGTGAGTACCTGGTAAGGTACATGCAGAAAAAGCCTTCAAGATATTGCAGACTTTCCCAATTTTTGTGGTCTGCACATACACACAAGTCTCCACCAATTTGTTGATCACCCTAGGTGAATTCTATTTTATCTGGTTGTGACATCTCCAAGTAAGCCAGGGCTTACATATTTTCCTCAGATTTTGAGACACTTGGTTGTCCTGCACTCTCATATCCCTCATGACTTCATGAAAAAATAAGAATTTAAATATAATTTTAGCTTTTTAAAATGGCAAAGTGGGAATGATACTCTTTCCAGCTCTCTACATCCTCAAGCAGATGTACAAAATATTCTATTATTATATACTAGAGGCCCAGCGTGCACAAAATCGTGCGCAGTTAGGGTCCTTAGGCCTAGCCTGGTCTCCATCCTTGGCCTCTGCCACCCTGTGACGCTATGTGAAGCTCCCACCCCAGGATGCTCCTAGATGCTCATGGCCTCTCAACTACTCCACAAGGCTCCGCCCACCCTCACACTGCTCCAGGAGTCTCCTCTCAACCTGCCATGTTCTGCAAAATTCCCCCCACCCCATGACTGCTCTGTGAAACTCCCCCTGCCCAGAAACTGCTCTGTGAGGCTCCCCCCAACCCCTCTAATGCTTCGCGAAATTCCCCCTGCCCTGCAACTATTCTGTGATGCCCTGTCTGCCCCATGACTGCTTCATAAAACTCCCCCCACGCAGTGACTGCTCCAAGAAACTCGCTGCCACCAGGTTACTGCTCCACAAAGCCCCCACACCCTGTGACTGCTCCACTGAGATTGCTGCTGCCCCACGAAGCAGCCTGCTGCCACTGCCACAGCTCAACAATCCCCAGTCCCACCCATCACCACCCCTCCACCCCCCAAGGGATCCCCACCACCACCCCTGGTCATGGTGAGCAGCTAGAGTGCAGGAGGGGAGGGGGGCGGGGGTTACCGAGAGGTGCTCCATGTACTTCATGGTGACTGGTCGTCCATTTGGTCGTGACAGCACCTGGCTCTTTGTATATTAGGATTATGTAGATAACAGATATCTTTCTTTAAAACTATTTTCAAATAGTTATTATGTTTTTATTCATGACCTTATTAGTTTATTTGTCATGGTTTTAATATATATTATTATGATAGTATTTTTCCAGCAAGCATATACTAACATTTTACTTTTCTATTTGAAAGAACATGACTCATATTTAGACATGAAAGATCCTTTTGATAATAATTCAAATTCTGCTGCTCCAAAATATGCTGAATACTGCATATTTGTCCTAAATAGTGCCATAAGTGCTTATGTAAATGTAATGCAAAGTGTTTTTGGAATTTACGTATACAGACACATTTTTTCTGATACTATTAAAATAGCAATTCAAGTGCATTGAGGCACAAACAAAAATTAAATGACTGCTTCTAGATTTGACTTTATTCTTCAGTGTTTAGGTTGTTCTTTCTGTTCAATAAAGATATACTTTGTGAAGCAAATTTTTTTCAGTTTTTAGATCTCTTTAAAAGTCAATATCCAAAACTGCTGGCTTATATTTTTCTCACTTATTATATGTGGAATAGTCTATTAATATGCAATAGAAAAATGCCTGCATATGTAACTATAGCTAATATTTACTGCTAGAATAACTATTGTACTATTTCTAAAGGAATCTGTTGTAATTACTTGGTGACCAAATTTGCAATTATTTCTGAGACAACTTGTACATACAATTCACCTTTATTTATAATATATATATATATTTAAATATACATATAATATTCTTGTCTAACTCTAGTTCCCTTTAATGCCTATGAAGCAAAATAATCTTCACAATATTGAAAACTGATTGTGAACTTTGTTAAGATGAATCTGTATTCACATCTTGGCTCTCTCACTTAACTAATCGTGAACTATTTGGAACAGCTTTTTGGGTCTCAATTTACCCATCTCATATTGTTGGTATATTAAGTTTTGAAAGAATTGCAAAGCAACTAGCAAAATGACTGTTGTGTAGCTGATGATCTATATGTATCAGTTATTATTACTATTTTGATTACTTCAAAGGAAATGACATTTATGATAAGAGTCTAGGTGGTGATTCTGGCAATGGATATTATAAGCAGTTCTAAATTTCATCACAAGATAAAATTTCAAAAGCTATTTATTGGTAGTTAAAGCATATTTTTTTAAATATCTAAAGAAAATTTCTAAAACTATTATTAGCATTTCATCTGTGCATTTCTCTTCCAGGTTTACTGGTGTATAATTGACAAAATTATTATATATTTAACGTGTACAATGTGGTAATTTGATATAAGTATAAATTGTGAAAGGTTTCCCACAATCAAATTAATAAACACTTGTATGACTTCACATGGTTAATTTTTTTTTTCTTTTACCTATAAATGTGATTGTTCTGACTTCAGATGCCACATATATATGAACTAGAGGCCCGATGCATGAAATCGTGCATGGGTAGAGTCCCTAGGACTGGCTGGTGATCAGGGGAATCTTTGGGGCCATCAGCAGGGCGATAGGGTGCCCCTGCTGGCACCTGCTTAACTGGCCTGGGGTCTGAGAGCTTCGAACAGCTCCTGAGTTGAGTGCCTGCCACCTGGTGGTCAGAGCACATCATAGTAACCAGTCATTCCACAGGTTATTCTGCTGTTTGGTCAATTTGCATATTAGGCTTTTATTATATAGGATACATGACAACAATATTTTAGACACCCCAGTTCTATATTTCACCACTCTCTTCTCTAAACACTGTCCTCTCACAGACTGCATGCATGCCAACCTGTCATATTTATCGTCCTCTGAAAGAGGATTTGACTTGGAGATTTGGGGCTGTGTATATTTTAAAAGACAGTAATAGCAACTGCACCTCATTAATCCTTGACTCTTTTATCCAGTAACTCAATAGTTACCAGGTGCCATGTATTATACTGAGGCATAGGGATAAAAACATAGATAGGTATGGTCTCTTCCTTGAGAAATGCACAATTTACCAGGTATAAAATATATAATACACTGTAATAAGTGCAACAAAATAAGTATAAATAGCTGTGTGAATTGGAGAGGGGGGAAAATGGAATGGGGATGTTTGAGGAAGCTTCATAAAAGAGGTGCTATTTTAGCTGTTCCTGGAAAGAAAAATTAAATAGTACTAGCCAAGGGAATCACGTATGCAATGAATGTAGTTCTGAAAGAGCTTAAATTTTCTCAAGGAATAGTGAGAAGGTGAGTGTGGCTGGAATCTAGTCCATAGATGGGGTGATTGGAGCAGATGCTGTAGGAGGAAGTTACAAACCCTAGGTGTGTTTGTATTAGGTTGAGGATTATGGACATCATCTTGTGGTTACAGTGAGTATGATGGAGTGAATGTTTGTGTCCTTACGAAGTTAGTTAATACCTTGAAATCCTATCCTCCAATGTGATGTTATTAAGAGGTTGGGCTTTGTTGAGGTAACTAGGTCATGACAGTGGATTCTTCATGAATAGGATTAGTGCCCTTTCCACATGTAAGGAATCAATGAGAAGAAAGCGTTTTGTAACCTGGAAGAGGGTCCTCAAAATAAAGCTTACTCACTGTTTTATGCCAAATATTATCTGGAAAACAGAGATTTATAAGTCAGACCTGGCTTCCTAATTCAATAAAACTGATGTTCTTTTCATGTTCTCAATTACAAATGTCTATTACCAGACAACTTACTAGTTTCATGGGTCACCATTAAATTAAGACTTTGTTATGTAAAGGGATTAAGTCACTTTTGTAATTACCCCTGAGTTGTTCAAGGGCAAGATCAGACAATGATTCAGCTCTGGTGGCCTAATAGGATACAACTCATTTCATAAAAGTTCTTCTTGAGCCACCAAAGCATAGTGAGTGATCATATTTATTGGTCATTGACATGAGTGTAAGAATTAGCAACATTTAAAAAAAAATAGATAACAATCTGGCCAATGGTTAATGGCACTAATATGCACAATGCCACTTTTACCCCTCCAGGCTAATGGTGACTAACAATTAATCAGACTTATTGTTATGAGTATTAGCTGATTTATATTTTTATAGCTTTAATAATAAACTATAATTTACATGCCATAAAACATACCAATTATAAGTATAAATACAATGATTTTTAGTAAATTTATAAAGCTGTGCAACATTCACCAAAATCTAGTTTTAAGACATTTGTATGACCCCCTGTCTTAGTTTGTTCAAGCTGCTATAATGAAATACCAGAGGCTGCCTGGCTTATAAAAACAGAAATTTATTTCTCACAGTCCCAGAAGCTGGAAACTCCAAGATCAAGGCACCAGCCTGGTCGCATTATGGTGAAGACCCACTTCCTGGTTCATAGCCTTCTTGCTGTGTCTTCATATGCTGAAAGTGGATAGGAAAGTCTCTAGAATCAGTGGTTCTCAACCTTCTGGCCCTTTAAATACAGTTCCTCATGTTGTGACCCAACCATAAAGTTGTTTTCGTTGCTACTTCTTAACTGTAATGTTGCTGCTGTTATGAAACATAATGTAAATAGCTGATATGCAGGATGTATTTTTATTGTTACAAATTGAACCTAATTAAAGCATAGTGATTAACCACAAAAACAATATGTAATTATATATGTGTTTTCCGATGTTCTAAGGCAACCCCTGTGAAAGGGTCGTTCGACCCCCAAAGGGGTCACGACCCACAAGTTGAAAACCGCTGAAATTTAGCATAATATTTTTGAGGTTCTACCATGATTTATAATGCATTAGTAGTTTGTCCTTTTGAATTGAAGAATGTAATTTTATTATATGGACTTACTGCTCTTTAAAAATCTATTCATTAGCTTATGAACATTTGGGTTGCTTCCACTTTTGGGCTATTATGAATAATGCTGCTTTGCATGTTCACTTACAAGTCTTTGTGTAGACATTAGCTCTTTTACTAAATGTTGTTCTAAGTTAATGTTTTAATTTTTAAGGAAATTAACTATTTTCCAAAGTGGTTAAACAATTGAAATGTCAAATGTCATATATAAAAGTTCCAATTTATCTAAAATTATATAAGCATTTATCTTTTTTTTTTAAATATTTTAGCCATTATGGTGGGTATAAAGTGGTATCTTACATTATGGTATTTTCTTGAATTTCTCCAATGGAATTAGCAGCCTTTTAAAAATGTTTTCATGTATCTTCTTTGGTAAAATGTTCATTTAAACCTTTTACCTATTTATTATTAGATTTTTTTTATTATTATTGAATTACTAGCAGCCCAGTGCACAGATTCATGCACTGGTGGGGGACATGGCCTGTGGGGATCAGCCCACTGGGGGAGCTTCGCTCACCCTGGTCAGCTGAGTGGCGCTTCCACTGTGGGAGTGCACTGACCACAGGGGGGCAGCTCCTGCATTGAGCATCTGCCCCTGGTGTTCAGTGCGCATCATAACGAATGGTCAACTAGTGGTTCTGGTAGTTCCACCATTTGGTCGTGGGCCTTTTATATATACAGATGAGTCCTTTGTTTATTCTGGTTATGAGTTCTTTAGCAAATACATGATTTGCAAGTACTTTCTCCTTGTCTATGTGTTGTCTTTTCATTTTTAATGGTGTGTTCTGAAGTGAAAAGTGTTTAATTTTGATGACTCCAATTTATAACTTTGTGCATGTAGATACCTAATTTTTCTACCACCAATTGTTGAAAAAACTGTCCTTTCTTCCATTGAATTGGCCTTTTTATCAAAAATCAATTGACCGTAAACTTAAGTGCTTATTTCCACGTTCTCAATGCTATTCAAGTCATCTTTATACCAATACTTCAATCGATACTTCACTCTTTGATCAGTATAGTTTTATAGTATGTTTTCAAATTGAGTAGATTAAGTTCTTCAAATTTGTTTTGTTCCAAAAAATCCAGAAGGAAGGAACACTCCCAACCTCCTTTTTATGAGGCCACCATTATCATAAATTCCAAAACCAGATAAAGACACTACAAAGAATGAGAATTAGAGTCCAATATCCCTGATGGACATAGATGCTAAAATCCGCAACCAAATATTAGCAAGTCTGATCCAGAAATATGTTAAAAAGATCATACACCATGAGCAATTGGGTTTTATTCCAGGGATGCAAGGATGGTATAATATTCAAAAATCAATAAATGTGGTACATCACAAATTGAAAGACAAAATCATATGATCATATTAATAGATGCAGAAAAAGCATTTGACAAAATCCAACACCAAATTTTAATAAAAACTCTCAGCAAAGTAGAAATAGAGGGATCTTACCTCAACATAATAAAGACCGTATATGACAAACCTACAGCCAACATCATATTCAATGGGTAAAAACTAAAACCATTTCCCTTAAGAACAGAAACAAGACTGTTTCCCTTAAGAAAAGGAACAAAACCATTTCCCTTAAGAACAAGAACAAGACAGGGGTGTCCACTTTCACCACTTATTCAACATAGTACTGGAGGTCTTAGCCAACGTGAACAGATGAGAAGAAAATATAAAACACATCCAAATTGGAAAGGAGGAAGTAAAACTGTCATTATTCATGGATGATATGATATTATACATAGAAAACCCTAAGGACTCCACCAAAAGAATACTAAGTTTAATAAATGAATTCAGGAAAGTAGGCGGATACAAAATTATACCCAGAGATTTATGGCATTTTTATACACCAATAATGAATTATCAGAAAGGGAAACCTAAAAAAAGCAAACCCAATTACCACTGCAAAAACAACAACAAAAAAATATAAGGTACTTAGGAATAAACTTAACCAATGAAGTAAAAGACTTGTATACAGAAAAGTACAGGATGTTGAAAAAAAAGATAGAGGAAGACATACACAAGTAGAAGAATATACTGGGTTCATGGATTGGTAGAATTAACATCATTAAAATGTCCATAGCACACAAAGCAATCTATAGATTCCATGCAATCCCAATTAAAATACCAATGGCATATTTCACAGAAATAGAATAAATACTCCAAAAAATATATGAAACCAAAAAAGACCCTAAGTAACCACAGTCATCTTGAGAAAGAAGAATAAAGTTGGAGGGATCAGAATACCAGACATCAAGTTATACTACAAAGTTACTGTAATGAAAACTGCCTGGTGCTGCCAAAAGAACAGGCACATAGATCAATGGAACAGAATAGAAAACCAGAAATCAACCGAAGCCATATGCTCAATTAATATTTGACAAGGGACACAAGGAGTCAAGATGTTCTCCTCAATAAATGGTTCTGGGAAAATAGACAGATACATGCAAAAGAAATGAAACTAGACCACCAACTTACACCATATACAACAATAAATTCAAAATAGATAAAAAAATGAAATGTAAGTCGTGAAACCATGAAAATCCTGGAAGAAACCCTAGGCAGCAAATCTCATATAGCAATATGTTTGCTGATACTTCTCCTAAGGCAAGGAAAACAAAAAAGAAAATAAAGAAATGGGACTACATCAACATGAAAAGCTTCTGCACAGCAAAATAAAGCATCAACAAAATGAAATGGGAGCCCACTGTATAGGAGAACATATTTGCCAATGACATATATGATAAGGAGTTAACATCCAAAATATATAAGGCACTCATACAACTTTAAAAAAAGGAAGAAAAACAATCCAATTTTAAAAATGGACAAAGACCTAAATAGACACTACTCCAAAGTGGACATACAGATGGCCAAGAGACATATGAAAAAAAAATGCTCAAAGTCACTAATCATCAGAGAGATGCAAATTAAAATGACAATGAGGCATACCTCACACATATCAGAATGGCTATCATCAACAAGTTAACAAATGACAAGTGCTGGTGAGTATGTGGAGAAAAGGAAACCCCAGGATACTGCTGGTGGGAATTCAACCACTATGGAAAACAATATGGAGTCTCCTCAAAAAATTAAATACAGAACTGTCATTTGACCCAGTGATCCCACTTCTAGGAATATGTCCTCAGAAACCCAAAACACCAATCAGAAAGAATGTATGCACTCTTATGTTCATAGCAGTGCAATTTACAATAGCTAAGATCTGGAAATACAAGTGCCCATCAGTAGATGAGTGGATAAAAAAGCTGTGGTACATTCATACCATGGAATACTACGCAACTGTAAAAAAAATAAAGATCTTTTACCCTTTGGAAACATCATGGAGGGACCTGGAGAGTATTATGATAAGCAAAATAAGCCAGTCAGAAAAACACAAGTTTCACATGATCTCACTCATATGTGGAATATAAAGAACAAAATAAACAGATGAAAAAAATAGATCCAGAGACACAGACTCATGGAACAGATTGTCAAGTCTCATAGGGAAGGCGAGGTGGGGTGGGTGGGTGGGTGGGTGGGTAGGTGGGTGGGAAAAGATGAACCAAAGAACTTGTATGCATATATTATGCATAACCCGTGGACACAGAGAACAGTGTGGTGATGGCCTGGGGCAGGAGTGGGGGGCAGGCTAGAAGGGGTCAATGAGGGCCAATAGGGAACACATGTAATACTTGCAACAATGAAGTTTTAAAAAACACACACAAAACTTTTTCAACCCATGGAAAAGCAATGATATGGTGAAAATTTATTTTTTTCTAAAAGCCAAGGAATATAAATAATAAAAATGTATATACCATAATCGGACATTAATTAAAAGAACCAATTTTTTAAAAAGTAGTATTCTCTCAGGTAAGTGTGAAAAATAACTAGATATTTGACACTAATAACAAAGATGTTTTAAGAAATAATAATTGTATTAAGTTTATGTTTAAAAAAGATTCCTTTTTTTTAGAAGGGGGGAGCTGGGTGAAGGGCTTAAAAAGTACAAATTGGTAGTTATAAATACTCATGGTGATGTAAACGACAGTATGGAAATGTAGTCAATAATATTATAATAACTATGTATGGTGCCAGGTATGTACCTGAAATATTGGGGGGATCACTTTGTAAAGTACATAACTGTCTAACCACTATGCTGTACACCTAAACCTAAAACAAAAATAATATTAAATGTAAACAGTAATTGAAAAATAAAATTTAAAAAATGAATAGCATGCTGAAATACTTAGGTGTTATATCTTGGACTTGCTTCACATTATTCTAGTTGAAGAAATGGAGGGGTGAGAGAATATTGGGGGGATAGTTGGAAATACATTGACCATATATTGTGGATTGTCAGGTATACTGGGTTCTTTATACTATTCTCTATATTGGTATATGGGTTTGGGAGATTCTGCAATACATTTTATTATAAATGTTATGCCATTAAACTTCTAATATTACGTAAAATGAACCACATTTTAGAAAATAAATAACCAAACTGATCCGTAATAAAAAAACTACAATGGAAAAATCCAAATGGAAATTGGATTCAAAACTCAAGCCACTCTGAAATATCCAGAACAAGATCATTTTGGTGGTCACCTCTATCAAATGATAATGGAAAATTAACTGCTATCTTTTGTGAATTTTTCCAAAGCATACAAAAAAAATGGGAAATTATTCAACTCATTTTTTCTAGCCAGCTCTCCTTGATTCAAAAAACAAAGAAGAACCTTGACCCCCCGCAAAAAAGAACATTTGAGACAAGCTTATTCATATATCAGTAACTATCTGACATAAAATAGCATAGTCAACACAACAGTGAATTAAATAAGCAAACAGGCTGTGCCCAAGGAATGAAAACATGATTAACATTAGAAAATGCTTTAAATTGTAACTTCCTACATTAGCAAATTAGAGGGGAAAAGACAATTTGATTGTGCCAATGGATATAGAAAACGTATTTGAAAGAAATTCAACGTGAGTTCATGGTACAAACTTCTGGCAAAATAAGAATAGGAGGAAACCTCTTTTCCTAAATTCTACAGCAAACATAGTTAGTCTTGAAATGTTAGAAACATTCTTATTCAAGTCAGAAAAAGACAGATATACTGCCCCCACTACTGTTCAAAACTGCACTGGAACACAAAGCCAGAGATAAGGACATAAAAATAAGAGATATGAATATTGAAAAGAAAGAGATACTATTTGGCAACAATATGGCCATCTGCCTAGATAATTAAAAGGAATAAGTCTGTGGAATATGCAAATAAATAAGAGAGTTCAAAAAGATACTCTATGGGAGAGCAATATAACAAAATCCAGAGATTTGACACATGAAAACAATGACTAATTAGAATATGTAATAGGCAATACCCCATTCACCACAGCAACAACTTCAAAAGTTACCTAAGAGAAGTGACAAATCACAAAAATGTATGAGCTCTTCATATAGGCAAATATAAAAGTTTACTGAGAGGTTCAGAATATTTTTAAATGTCCCAAATAAGTAGAGAAGTATACCATATTTACTAATGTGAAGCAAAATATTGTTAAGTAAACATGTCAATCCCCTTAAAGTAGTTACGGATTTATTGCCTTACCTGTAGTTGCCAAAATGACAATGAAGTTTGTATTGCTGTCTTCCACTCCCAAAATCAAGCCTGGAAAATTTTAAAGGGGAGAATGAAAACAAATACATGATTATATATCAGTTTCCTAGGGCTGCTGTATCAAACTACCATGAACTGGTTGGCTTAAATAACAGAATTTTATTCTCTTAGAGTTCTGGAAGCCAGATGCTCCAAATCAGTTTCATGGGGTAAATTCAAAGGGCCCCAAAAGGCCACACTTCACCTGGGGACTCTAGGGCAGAATCTATTCCTTGCCTCTCCCAGCTTCTGGTAGCTGCAGACATTCCTTGGCTTGTGGCGACATGATGGCAGTCTTCAAGGTGAGCATCTTCCAATATCTCCCTGCTTCACATTCACATTGTCTCCTCTCTTGATTGTTCTGCCTTCTTCTTAACAGGACACATGTGATTGCTTTGAAGGCTAACCTAGATACTCCAGGATAATCCACTCACCGAAAGATTCTTAAATTAATAATATCTACAAAGAGCTTTTTCCCAAAGGAGGAGGAATTTATAAGTTCTGGGTTCTGGGGTATGCGAGCTTTGGGGTCAGTATGAATTTTTCAGCCGATCAGAAATGTCAACAACAAAATCTAAATAATAAAAATAAAAACATGAGAAACCCTGCGTTGAACTAGTTACTAGTACTTGTGTTTCCCTCAGAGGAGTGAGAGGCAACAGTGAAGTTTGGGCTTGTTGATCACCTATAATAGATAACAGATGACAGGACATATAGGAGTAAACTTTCTAAACTTCTACCCTGCTTCATTGCACAAATCTGAGGCATCACCTCAGACTACAGATGCAAGTCGTCCTGGTATAGTATCAGATAGCCAGAAAGGTTGGCTGAATTAATGAAGTATGACTCCACAGTCCATGCTAATAACCACCAGAAACCACTTTAGTGACTAAGAATGTGCTTTTAATAAAAACATTTTAATAGAATAAAAGGAATGGACTAAAAATAGAATAGCAAGCATCAGGGTGAACAACAGGTACACCCATGCTTGGTAGAGATGCAAAATACATTTGTTAATATCAAGGAAGCTTAAGAAAAACTGAAATTACTGCACTGAACAATGCAATATTAGATAATCTCAAAAATTAGGGAGGCCACGCATCATGCTGCTCAACCTCTTCAGTGTAGAAAATAAACTTTTAGAACAATATGTTTCCAACTGTATGTCTGGTGGGTGAAGAGACCCCATAGAAAGGTATGCTTCTTTTCTGAATCTCGACCGCCTAACATGGCTGCTGCTGTTTGCCCATCTAGCATTTAACCTGGGAACCAAAACCATTTTCTCAAAGACTTGCACTTGAGTAAATGCTTCCAGCTGGCAGAGGGGGGCGGAGTCTCCCAGAGAGCATTTAATTAAGGAGTCAGGAGCATTTACAGAACAGAATGAGTTCTAGCCTGTTCTGAGCCTTTCAGTCTGGGGATCCTTGCAGGTATTGTTTTCCGACTTTGACTTTTGGAGTTCCAGGGAGATAAGGCATCAACTAAGATAACCAGAATCAAGTCAGCAAGGTGAGGAGTCCCAGACTCTGCCAGTCATCAAGGTAAGGGTTCTGAAGAAATCTCCCACCACAGACAGAGGAGTTTCCCACAGACACCTTCCTCTGCTATCAGTCCTGTGAGGCTCCAAGTCTGGTTGACAGAAAGATCACCCCCAATCCCCAGTTACATGTCAAGGTCTCAGAGACATGGCCTTGATTTTCAGGACACATCCTTAGGCCAACAGAGTGGGCCCTGTCAGGAGTAAATATGAATACCTTGAGGAAGACTGAGAAATCCCCCCAATTTAGAACCAGAGAGGTCCCCATAGAAATTGGCCCTAATTCCTGCTGTCAGCCCTGGGCAGTGCTGGGAGGATAAGGGTACCTCCTTCCCTTTTCTGGATTAGGGATGTCCCAGAGATGGATCCCTCGTCTGAAGGGGCTGATCTCAGGTCACCAGGACGAAAAGTTCTAAGCCCTGCCAATAATCAAAGTGAGAAATTTGAGGAAGGACGGAGGGGAGCTCCCACTGTAGATAGAGGAGGCCCCAGCCCCACCCTTAAGATCAACCCTGGGAAGCCCCAGAAACGGTTCCTGGATGTGATGCTTCCTTATTTCTGCCTTAGGAGCCTGAAGAAAGTTAAGCTTAGTGGCAGAGCTGTAACGTCAAATCAACAGAGGAAAGAGTTCCAGGTGCTGCCAAGCAATACGGTGGGGAACCTAAGACCAAGGAAACTTCTGTGTAGATCAGTGGTTCTCAACCTTGGTGCACATTAGAATCACCTGGGAATCTTCTTAAAATCCTGATTTCTGGGCGTCATCCTCCAGAAATTCTGTTTCTTTGTTATGGGGTGAGGCCACAACATTAGTAACAAAGAAAAAGTATTTCCAGAGGATGAGGCCCAGAAATCAGGATTTTAAGAAGATCCCCAGGTGATTCTAATGTGCAGCCAAGGTTGAGAACCACTGGTGTAGACAGAGAGGGCCCCACCTACCAACATCTGACATCAGACATCCAACATCGGCTCACTCCTGTTGTCAACCTTGGTCAAAGCTGTAATGCAGAGGTGTTATAGGCACCTCTCACTGAAACCAGAGAGGTGTTAGCAGACAGCCCCCTGAGCCAGTGGAGAGGTCTGTTCCCAACCTTGATCCTTGACTTCTCATATGAATGAAGTTATCCAAGAGACCTTGACTGTGTTGTGAAAAGCCAATTTATTAAGGCAATTAAAGCATGCACCTTTGTTGAAAAAGCAAAGCAAGCAAACCTATATATCTGGCTTATGAAGCACAGGTGGGCTCTCAGCTAATCTGAAGAGCAGGTTGCCTGGGGGTCCAAGGCATTCTATACCATCCTGTCTATGTGTCTCAAAATGTTTCTGCTGAATATTTTGGTACAGATTATTTCTCAAGGTCTCTTTTTACTTTGCTGTGGCCTTCCCAGACTTCATGAGAAGCACCTGGCAACTTTATCTTGCCAAGCCTTGAAACTGCTGGCTTCTCTGTTCAGGGAGTATAAATGCCCCTTTTTATCCTTTCCCCTTTCTCCTTCCCTTTCTGCATTCTTTCATTAAGGAGATTTTTTAAAACCATTTGTTCTCATGTCCTTGGCTGGGGAAGAAAACGGCTTGTTATTTACAAACTGGCTGTAAATTGCCCACACTGTTTGACTTTGTTTTAACTTTCCTGTCTCAGTTTCCCTATTCCTCCTGCCCGGTAATCCTATAACAGAGGCACCTCTCCCAAATCTCTGTAAATGACATTGTTGCCAGGGAGATTGTCCATGACATTGTTGCCAGGGAGATTGGGGCTATGGCCTGATTGAGGGATTCTCAGGTCAGCAGAATGTAGGTTCCCTAAGCCCTGTCAGGAGTAGTTGTGACTGTATCAAAGAGGGTTGAGGGTACCTCCCCAAGTCAGAGAGAGTGCATTCCATAGAAACCTGCCCTGTTCTTGCTGCCAGCTCTGGGAGGCCTCAGGCAGGCGTTGTTGGATGTGGTGTCTTTTCACTTTTGTCTCAGGGAAAAGGACAAGATGGCAGGTGAGGGGGTAAGGGTGGCCTCATGTCCTTCCAGATGTAAAGCTGAATATGCTGAAGGAGCCCCAAGGGCAGCCCCACCCGGAACAGTTGGTACCAGCCCCTGATATCATACCTGGAAGACACTAAGCAGAGATGGCCATGTGTGATAGGCTATCACTTCTTCCATGTGGGGTGGGGGAAGTGATTCCTCATAAAGAGTGGAATCTTCAATCTGAGGATGCATGTTAGGTCTGCTGTGGTGGGGGATGGAGCAAGAACTTTCAGGAGTAAAGATTAACACTAGATTGCCCAAGGAAGTCATTTTTACTGCTTTTTAATTTCAATTACTAAAACAATTATGTATATAAGGACACAATGTCTTAGAATTTTGTGACTTTTTGTACAACATATAAATGCGTTTATTAATAATTGTAGTTCCCTCCCCCCCTTCATTTCTGATATATATATATATATATATATATATATATATATATATATATTACCTATATTGCCCAAAAGCAGTCATTTTGACTGCTTGGGGGGAGGGGGGAAATTTTGAATAATCAAATGACTCTTATTATTGAATTGAGTAAATTTCTTATATGACCAGTTGGGCTCTGTATTGAAATAACAGTTTTCATTTTTTTTCGATTACTGTCACATGATAACATACAAGTACATGATAAATTGTCGATACTTGATAAGTTGCAGTTGCTCAATAAGCTAAACTAGTACTTGTTATTTGAATCTTTATGCAGTGATACTTGTCCTAATAAGTTGTTTATTTTATTTCTTTTGCGCCCTAAATTCATGAAAGAAATGTCAAATAGAAGTGAGTTACTGGAAAAGCTACGGAACATAAGTGAAGAGTGCTCCGATATTATTCTTTCACAATGCAGTCATTTTGACTGCTTTTGGGCAATATAGGTATATACTAAGTTTCAGTCTTTCTATTGTTAATAACATAATGGACTCTCCTACTCTAGACAAAGGAGACCCCACAGAAAACAATGTAGTGCTTGCTATCAGCCCCAGGTGGCCCTAGGCAAGTGTGTCTAGCTGTGGTCCCCCCTCACTTCCTCCTTAAGAAATCAAAGGAGCTAAGCAGAGTGGTGTAGCCCAGACCAGCGGTCACCAACTGGTAGTTCTTGTACCACTGGTGGTCCATAAGGTCCTAAAGGTTAGTGAGTACTGGTCCACACTATGGCATTGGAAAGATTGGGACTCAGAGTGCACACTGAGGTAAACATCTACTCCAGAAAAATGGAAACTTCACAGGTGTCCCCACCCCTCCTGACAACACTGGGGGAAGAGGACTGTGCCTGTAATCTGCATCTTGAGGTATTCCCCAATTATCATAGGAACTGGGAGGTGAGGGCCTTGGTCTGAAGCATGTGTCCTCAGGTCAGCATATCAGAAGAGACCCATTTAGTATCAAAAGTCAAGGTGAGGTGCATAACCTGAATGCCAGCCAAGTTACCACCTCCCCTACCAGTGTACTATCCGCCCTGAAATCCTCTGGCTCTGTTGGCTGGCTACTCCCTGAGGAGCCATCTCACTTCTTCTAGATCTTAGGAGACAGGCCATAAGAAAAAAATTGAGAGCACCCCTTAAGGGGAGACCTGTGAGTTGTCTGTCAGAGCCACCATGGATGCGTTTCTCAGCTAAGTGTACTGACACGCTCCCTCTCTCCTCCAGGTCTGTGGGTCCCAGTTGGCCAGCTGTCCCCCACACAAGTCATGCCTCACGGTCAGAAGAGTGACAGCTGCAACCTTAAGGAAGACCTTCAGGCCCCAAGGGACGCACAAGGCCTGGTAGGTTTACAGGGTCCCATAGTTGAAGAGGAAGAAGCCACCAGCACCACCAACACCTCCTTCTCCTCTCTCTCTCCTTTGACCCCTGGCACTCCAGAGGATTTGCCTGACCCTGGGGAATTTAGTCTTTTTCAGAGTTTCCAGAGAGCCTCTTCCTCCTCCACTGCCAACACAGTCACTCTATCAAGCCACCAAGAAGAGGATCCAAGTACCTTGCAGACTCTACCAAATCCTGAGTCCTTGTTCAGTGAAGTGCTACAAAATAAGGTGTACGACTTGGTGCAGTACCTGAGTATCAAGTATGCCACAAAGGAGCCCATCACAAAGGCAGATATGCTAGAGAGTGTCATCAGAGAGCACAAGGATCACTTCCCTGTGATCTTCAAGAAAGCCTGTGAGTCCCTAGAGATTATCTTTGGCATTGAAGTGAAGGAAGTGGATGCCACCAGCCATTCTTATGTGCTTGTCAAATCACTTGACCTCACCTATGATGGGATGCTGAGTAATGACCACGTCATGCCCAGGACCGGCATCCTGATACTCATCTTGGGCATAATCTTCATGGAGGGCAACCGAACCTCTGAGGAAAGAATCTTGGAAATAATGAATATGGTTGGAGTGCATGATGGGAAGAATAATTTTATCTATGGGGATCCCAGGAAGCTCATCACCAAAGATCTAGTGCAGGAACAGTACCTGGAGTACCAGCAGGTTCCCAACAGTGATCCTCCACGTTATGAGGTCCTGTGGGGTCCCAGGGCCCATGCTGAAACCACCAAGATGAAAGTCCTGAAGTTTCTAGCCAGGATCAATGGGACTGACCCCACATCCTTCACAAACTTGTATGAGGAAGCTTTGAGAGATGAGAGAGAGAAAGCCCAGGCTGAAGTTTCCTCTGATGATACTATTGCCACAACTGATGAAAGTTCAAGTGTCCTGTCCAGCAGCTTCTCCTACCCTGAGTGAAGTCTGAAGCTTACTATTCTTCACTCTCCATTTGAACACAGCAGCCAAAGTTCTAAGTAGTGGAGGTCGGGGTGGATATGGAGGGAACACCTTAGTGTTCCTGTTCAATATAAGTGATTTGGAGATTTTATCTTTTTTTGTTTAAATTGTTTTTCCTTGCAATAAAAACTTTAACTAGCTTCAGAATCTGAGCTTATTAATAACAATGGTCAAACATTTGTAGCTGTTTATCAGGTTTAAGAATAAGAATTCACAATTTAGCCAAAGAAATTAGGAAATCACCCATCTTTTTGTGAGTCCTTGTTCACTGAAGTACTATAGTCACAATAAGCACAAGAACAAGAACAAAATAATATGGCATTAGATAAGGAATTTCCTTATAAATGTGAAAGATCCCAGCAGTAAAATATGTAGTTTTAAGCAACAGAGGAGAAAACATAAAAGATAGCTAACTTTTTACTCATTTATTTACTCTGTAAAATTAAATTATATATACCTAGATTTTCTTGACCAACTAAAAAATATAGGAGAAATTAAATCTTAAATGAAATCTCTCACTGGATCATTTATTCCCCAAACATGAATTGA